>NC_091661.1:27156250-27467500 GCF_042453785.1 Malus domestica
ACTTTACACCACCAGAATTCAGAACCCTAATTAAATAAAAAGAAGTCATCAACTCTCAAATGGTAGGGTCCTTTATAAAGTAAAAGGGTCTAATTTCTGAAACTTTTTTCTGATGGAAAACATGGTCCCTCAACAGAAATTATATCATGGTAAGTTGTCTCTTCCGAGAGTTGGTAATTCCCAACAACTTCAGTACTAGTACTGCCAGGAAAATTGGAATACCAAACTCGTTATTCATAATCAACCATTAACTTTTTATTTTAAGTGCGTCGAATTTTAGACGTTTTATTTATCAATGAAAAGAAAATAGCAAAAGAATAATATCAAACTCGTCAATTAAATGAGTCAAATTTTATACATTTCAGTCATCAATGAAGAGAAAACCTCATGTGAATTATATGATACATCAAACGCATCATCTGTAATCAAGTATTGAATTTGACATTTAATTGAGCCGCATTGATTGATAAGAAAATATAGTATATGAACTAAAGACGAGGAAAGAGATTTGAACTGAAATCAATGTCACTGACCAAGACTAACCTAATTGTATGAGTAGTTTGCTGTTGCTGTTCTCGTATTTGATGGAAAGGGATCCTTTCCGGATCACTTCTATCAAATCCATCCAATCAATAAATTTAGACCTTTGAAATTTGATCCAACGGCTAAAAATAGGGATCCCTTTAAAAATTATAATAACTTTAGTCGTTATATCAAATTTCAAAAACCTGAATTTATTCATTATATGGATTTGATAGAAAGGGATCCGCCGTATTTGATATCCTTTCTCTGTTGATGTTATCAGGCTAATGTTATTGAGACACTCACTGCCGTGCGATGGATGGACAGACTGACGTCGCGTGGCAGTTCTTTCACTTGCAGTTTCAGGCTTGCTTGCTTTGGAGGGACTATTTTGTAGGGTTGCGCACTACGGACAACAGTGAGTGAGATAGAATTAGGGTTTCCGTTCTAATAATACGGAATTTGGTGTAAGAGTTTTTAACACTTGTATTATTGGATCGGACATTACATGACGATGAACCTGTTATATATGTAAGGTGCTATCGAGAAGAAGAGAGCTGGTTTGTGTGTTCCGGCACACGGGCTATGTGGTTCGGAAGCCCATACTGAAGTTTTTCTCCGACTTCGCATGTTAGTCTTTGCAGTTTCATGGATTATGGTTCAACACCGTAGGAGCTTTGAGAACTGAAGCAGATTTAAGAGTGAACTTTATAAGATCATGGGCCGGTTCAAGAACTTGTTTGTTGATTTCATGGAGAAATTGAAAGTTTCAATCACAACTGCTCTCATACCTCCTAAGAATAAGGCTTAAATATTACATCTCATAACGTAAAATTAAAAGTGCTTTATGGCTTCTCCTAACAGCTTTAGGTGTTTTCGGCAGTAGCAAAAAACACCAGTCCCAAATGGGGAGCAACCTACATGGGACGGACGCTACAGCAGTGTATGTAAGACCTTCCCAAATGAAAGGGACACTAACTTGAAAAGAAGAATCGAATTAACTATGTTTGATGACCAAGCAAGAGATCGAATCGAAGGTGCTGGAAAATTACGAGACCTTTCACCCTTCAACCACATAAAAAACAGTCATAACAATCCGAAGTAAGATCACAAAGTTTCGAAAGAGGATGAATATTACAAATCAGAGAAACAAATAATCAAAGCCATTCTTTTTGCTTCAGCTGTTAGTCTGTCATTTTTATTTGCCTCTTTGGCGCCATCTTAACTTCGAAATTTCCAAAGCTGGCTGTTTGTGGTACAAGGTAACTTCAACCAGTAAAACTCAACTCTGCAAAACAATGCAAGGGTAGCCGACACCAACAATCTGATACGATGGCCGAAGACTTGCGCATTATTTACAAACTCTTGTATTTGGAAGGAGCATGAACAAAATCTAGAAAAACAATCACTGTGACGGGGTCTTTTCAAGCTTTTCAATTTCTTCACGGTGCTTTCTTTCGGCCTCCTGAAGTTCTTTTTCAGCATCCTCCTCTTCTTCAATCTGGTCAAGATTATCGAATTCCTTGGATGCAGCCATTGCTTTCACAACCGGATCTCTAAGCTCAGAGATGAGTCCACCACCAACTTTGTACTCTTCTTCATCGCCAATCAGGTACAAACGTTGGTCAGGTCCTGATGCCATGGGAATGTCAACTGCCAGTAGCTTCATATCATACTGCATAAGAAGATGACACCCTTCAATGAGAAAAACTTGGTCATCCAAGTACGGATTTTCAACACCCCATCTACTAACTAACTAATGTAAAGCATCATTTGATTAGTCAAGTCCCAGAGCATGCACTCAATCTGCTCTGTTTGACAGGCACTCCATCTGTTGTTTAACGAGCAAACTTCTACCAGAGGAATCACAGCAGCAGATAGTACACAGACTGCAGTATAATTTTACCAAGATACATTCTTGCATGCACCCAAGGAGATCAAGGAGGAAAATTGAAATAAAAACGAATGCTTAAAAAAAGGTCGTACCCAGTGCTTAAATAAAAACGAATGCTTATGAAGAGAAAAATTTAGGAGCATCCAGCATATCACAAATACAAACCTGGCCTTTTTTCTTCTTTACTTCAACACTAACCAGACCCTTCCTCTCAGAACCTCGCACAGGGAAAATGAGGAAACACCGCTTGCTCCTAAAAGTTGGCTTGAACTTCTTCAATGTAACCCCACCTCCGGACATTACATAGGCTCTTAGATCTGATCCTGAGAGAGGAGCACCCATAACCTCGAGAATCCCAGCAGAAGTATTAAGCTTCCTCATGGCGATTCTATAAACTTTATCAGGATTGATTGTGAATCTCGAGCGGATATGAAGGCCCTAAGAGTAGTAAAAAAGAGCACATAACTCTCAAGTAGTAAACTATAACGAAAAGCAAGATTGTCCTCTAACAGGAAAACAAATACACCGAATAAGAAAATATCACGATTTCAGTTCATGCTATCCTATAGGTAAAGACTTGAACTTTTGATCATACATAGACTCCGAAAAACAGTAAAACTGAACCCATTGGAAAAGAATCTGAATAACTTCATTACAAATCCACCACTAGAGGTTGTAGACTATAGTTCTAAATCATTAACTTGGGTAGCAATTTGTGCATTCTTAGCTACTTATAAATCATTAAATTGACTAGCAATTTGTGCATTCTCAGCTGAGCTACTTATATGTCATTACAAGATCAGCTAGGGATTCAGAGGAACTTACAGCGAATGCGACAATGGCGGTAGAAAGGGCGAGGAAGCCATACTTGGCCATGCCTTCAGAGAGTCCAATGAAGGTGCTAGCAATCCCAAACATGAGCCGCCACAGCAGAGCACACACCAACACTGCGCCGATTCCCAACAGCACCAGATTGTTCCTCTTCCAGAACGCCTCAATCTGCAACCCAATGGCCCCCTGATACCGCGAGAAAGCCGATGACACCGCGGAAAGCGGCTTATCGAACACCTTCTTTGCATCGATTTTGCTGAAATTCGACGGCTTGACGGAGAAGAACCTCATGCCCAGGCCGTAACCGAGTCCCGGCCCGGAGTAGCTTCCGCCACCGCCGCCGGGGACTGGTTTTGGGTGAGAGGGGAATTGGGGAGGAGGCCCATTGGTGGAGTGGTAGCTCCTCCTGGCGGTGGAGAACGGAGGAGGAGACGGAGACGAGGGTTTTGAGATTTGATTGCGGTGGAATCTAAGCAGGCCTTGGATGATCCCAGACGAGGGTTTTGACATTTGAATTTTGGGCGTGCGTGTAATTTGGGGATTCGATTAGGGATTTGGATTCAGCTTCACCAAAATGCAAAGACTTCAGTCGGATTTCGATTTACCAAATTCAACGGCTTTTTTCACCTGCCCGCATTTCCCACCATTAAAAATTGGTAATTTCCTTTTGCTCTCTTCAGTGAAGACTCGTTAGCGCGCGGTCATTTTTGGGAAGCCGCCATGGATTCTGGTAATTAAAAGTTGTTTCCAAAGGAAATAAAAAAAAACCCTGCAAATGGACCTTAAGCTCAATTGGGAGTTTGGTCAAGGGGACATGGCTACAATTCTCACCCCGTTTATTTTGAATTCAGATCCCCTCCGAATCTTGTCTAAACCGAGAGACTGCGTAATCCGAAGTTGGAGAAAAATTTCGACTTTTAATTTTTATGAGGTGGATCAGTGAGATGGACTAGTGATGATTGTAAAATTTGAAATGAGTAGTCTGACTTACTCAGTTTCTTAACTCATAACTATAAGATCCAAACAGGATTTCGATTCGTTTATTTTTACGTTTTATTGAATACATCATGATACTGTAATTTTTCTAACTATTTTGAGCTAGATAATTGTACTATTGTCAATTTCCATACAACATACGTGCTCGTCAACTATGAATCAAATAAAGTGTATACGTGACTTCAGTACTTGCTAATTATATACAAATAAATCTACGCTCTCAATCGAATCGGGATCAAATTATGTTTCTTCCTTTTAAAAAATGAGGCATAAGTAACTACAATTGTTTAGGAGAATCAATGCACGAGGAGATGAATCTTGGATCCCAAGCCATGATAAATTGCACACTATTCTGTACCAAAAAAATCAGGCCCTTGATACAAGGTTAACTCGAGCAACCGTGTTGCTAGTCCGACGGCGGTCGGGAGTCGAAATCGTTCACAGAATAGTAGACCGACAGTGGTCAGGATGCAACGAGTGGCAAAATAACTCCAAATAGACCTGTAAATGGGTTGGGTTTATCAGGTTTGAATTGGGTTCAATCCGACCCGTTAAGTTAACAGGTCATCTGAACCTAACATGTTAAGCTAACGGTCATCCGAACCCGACCCGTTAAACTAACGGGTCACCCATTAACACCCGTTAACAATTATTATTATTATCTTTTTGCATAAAGTTTGTTTTTTGTTGTCAAGACTTTATTGAAATTACTAAAACATTATCAACTAACAGGTGCTAACGGGTTGAACCAAAGTGACCCGTTATTTAACGGGTTCATCCGTTAACAACCCGACCCGTTAAACATCCACCCAAATACTAATATTAACGGGTCGGGTCCAAAATGTCAAGTCTACCTCCAAAGAATGCTCAACAAAATGATAAACCAACATTTAGTGAAATGATACTGCGTGTTTAGATAAGTCTAACCAGCGTTCACAAATCGCAAATACCATATACCATATTCGTTTGATTCGAACCAGACGAACCCCAAAAGAAATACTCAGCATGAGTTCTACATAGATGCTATGATAAAAGCAATATCATACTTTCAAGCAGTCGATGGGGCAGGTTGAGTGAGGAATGCTTTTCCGGGTTGACGGTTGGCCAGAGGACCATGGCATCTAAGAAGCTGCACAATCAAATATTAAGAATCATTAGTTACGAAGGGCTGCACATACATGTAAACCCTTCGGACACTAAAGTAAATGATAAGGTTGAAGAATGACAACACAGAAATCGGCATCCAACCTTTCCATTTTTGATAACTTGCATAACAAATAATAGAATGTAGGATATAATGAAAAAATCGTGTATTACCTTAGCGTTAACGCCATCTGGCTGGATTCGGCCTTCCTTCTTGTAATTCACGTAATCAGCACGGCTAAACTTAGTGAAACCCCTGAGAGAAAGGATATCAAGATGTTGTGCCTTGGCCCGTTTGTCAGTGCGGAAACGAGATTCAGATTACAACCTCACCAAAATCACACTCAGTTGAACAGAATAAAATACAAGAAATAAAGACACCAAGAGAATTACGAGGTTCGGCAAAAACCTGCCTACGTCCCCGGAGAGATATTGCTCTTCACTATGAGAATAACTAGTACAAAATATACATGAGTTAAATTGACATAACCCAAATCCCAATCTCTTGTACACTCACAGAATTTTTCCAAGAGCCTCACTCTTCCCAAGAGTTTCTCACTCTCACTCTATTTTCTTTTCCCTATGTGTTTTCCGGATGCTCTCTCTCTCCCTCTCCCCTTCGGCTCCTTGCAATTAAATGGACAGAAAAGTGAGTCAACTTCTCCTTTTTTTCATAGACACAATGATGATCCATCATGCTCCCTTTTCTCAAAACCCAAAACCACTTTCGGCATGCAAATGGGAAATGAATAAAAAATGCCAAAACAAAGGAATCCCATGAAACATCATCATTGTCTTCTACTATTAGCCAAAATGAGATATGGACATATTTGGCCACTATTCCGAAAGCATAACACACAAAGTCACATAATTGTTAACAGCTCAAAATATGAGCCAATCACAACAATCTCCACCTTGGCGAATATACTGTGCAAAAAATCCTTGCACCCATCACCAAAGTCCATTGGCCTTAAGTACCAGCATACACACTCTGAATAAACCTCGTTGGTCCTGTTCCGATTCAGTCACTGCCAATGCATGTGCAGCTGCTGCAAGCTAAAAATCACAATTTTAGTTTCAGACAGGATCTCGACACATCCTCGTCTCCTCCAACAGTTTTTTTTTTCCCCTTCTTTATTGTCTGCAACCTGGAAACTTGTCAGTGCACCCATTTCCAGCAACACCCGTCGAGCCAGACAAATATTCCTCACACTTCTCCTCCTTCAGGACCATCTCATCACCTGTGAATCCCATAGCTCCACCTGCTGCAAAACCCCTGCAACACTTGAGACTATACATCACCAGGAGAAGTGTTGCTTCGAGTACCTAGAGGGCATACTCGAAGTCTTCTGCCACAAAATTGCTACTACTCGGACCAAGATCATCCTTTCTTTTTCTCAAAGGACAATTTATCTTTTTATGCCCGAATTCTTTGCAGTTGTAGCATTGTAGACCCTTGCCTCCGGAACCGGATTTGAACCTGTTGTCTCTCTCAGATCCTTCTCCCAATTTTCTTCCACGATTCCAACCTTGAACAGCTAAAGCAGTGTCGTGCCCACCATCAACAATGGTCTTCTTCTTTTGTGTATCATAAGACACCAAAGAAGCCTGCACCTGCTCCAAACTTACTGTAATTTTCCATGCAGTAAAGTTTCACAAGGTTCTTAGACAAATCTGAAAGTGAGGTAAGAAGAAAGAGGCCTTTGTCTTCTTCCTCAACATCAACTTTCGCAGTTGATCTAAGCATCCCTGAACACGACTTCCATTTCTTCAGGCTTCCATTACTCTCCTTTACCAAGAGTAAAACCGCATCTCCCATTAAACTGCTCAACTGAAAAATTCTTGGTGAACAACAAATCTGGACCTCCAACGAACCAAAGCCTCCAACGATGCTCTGATACCAATTGTTGTGCCTTGGCCCGTTTGTCAGTGCGGAAACGAGATTCAGATTACAACCTCACCAAAATCACACTCAGTTGAACAGAATAAAATACAAGAAATAAAGACACCAAGAGAATTACGAGGTTCGGCAAAAACCTGCCTACGTCCCCGGAGAGATATTGCTCTTCACTATGAGAATAACTAGTACAAAATATACATGAGTTAAATTGACATAACCCAAATCTCAATCTCTTGTACACTCACAGAATTTTTCCAAGAGCCTCACTCTTCCCAAGAGTTTCTCACTCTCACTCTATTTTCTTTTCCCTATGTGTTTTCCGGATGCTCTCTCTCTCCCTCTCCCCTTCGGCTCCTTGCAATTAAATGGACAGAAAAGTGAGTCAACTTCTCCTTTTTTTCATAGACACAATGATGATCCATCATGCTCCCTTTTCTCAAAACCCAAAACCACTTTCGGCATGCAAATGGGAAATGAATAAAAAATGCCAAAACAAAGGAATCCCATGAAACATCATCATTGTCTTCTACTATTAGCCAAAATGAGATATGGACATATTTGGCCACTATTCCGAAAGCATAACACACAAAGTCACATAATTGTTAACAGCTCAAAATATGAGCCAATCACAACACAAGAAGCATCAGCAACAAAAACTGAAGGATTCTTTCGTGAACAACGTCCCGAACAACTAATTGCTACTCTGAGTTCTGGTAGATAATAACTTTAAGGTTCCACCTAGAAATCTACTTATTTCCAATAAAATTTAAAGCCTATGGCACATTGATACAAAATTCCGTAAGAAGCATACCATCTCGAAAAAATCAAATTGCATCAAGGCTTGAACTTGCAAGGCAGAAACATAAAAAGGCAGAATAACAAAAGCATACCACTTCCTGCTGACAATAATCTTTTGGCGACCAGGAAACTTGAACTTTGCACGGCGGAGGGCCTCCTGTGCATGTTGACTGTTGCTATCCCTGCAGCGAACAGACAAGAGGACTTGCCCGATAGCAACTCGAGCACATGTTCCCAGTGGCTTGCCAAACGCACCTCTCATTCCAGTCTGGAGCCTATCAGCCCCAGCGCATGAAAGCATCTTGTTGATGCGCAGAACATGGAACGGATGCACCCTCACTCTCAAATGGAAAGTATCTTTCCCAGCATACTTTGTCATGTACTTGTTGCAAGCGATGCGAGCTGCCTCAAGCGCCTCACTCGAGACATTCTCCTTCTCCCAACTCACAAGATGCACACAGAAGGGGAACTCATCAACACCCCTCTTCTTCATTCCAACATCATAAATTCTGATCTTGGGATCAGGGACACCGCGACAGAAACGCGATTTCGGGTATGGCTTGTTCTTAATCTGCCTATAGCACCTCGCAGGCCCTACAACATTACCAACCAGAACCAAATTATCACCAAAACATGATTACGGCACAAAAGACTTTACAAATATCCAATCTAAACGAATCACATTTATACAAATCCAATTAAAAAACAAACGATCTTCTCACGCAACCAAGAAATTGCAAATTTTACACAGAAATTAATCATAGTAAACCGAAATTACAGCATCTTAATAACAGATAATCTCAGTATTAACAAACTAATCACGTACAAAATAATCCCATTTCTGTATCAAAAACAGAAATCTACGTAAAAATCGTTTAACCACACAAAATTCAGAGAAAGATTACGAAAATCGGTTCGATTAAAAACATCAAAATCCATCCAGCACTAACAAAATGGTAAACTCGATTGGATCTTAACATATAAAATTCGATGGATACATGTATAATACATCGATGTGCGAAGAAGGAAGAAATAATAACAGGAAAAATAAGATAAAAGCAAGAGAGAAGAACTCACTCCTTCCCATGGCGAGCTCTTCGATTCTCCTCCTCCTGTTTACGCTTCCGGGAAGAGCACGCCTCACAAACCTTATCACAGGCTTTTTATACTCGGTAACCCCGCGAAAACCCTACTCCGGCCTAAGTGGTTTCATCATAAAGGCCCAACTAAAGAGGCCCAAAATACTTTTCGATTCGGGTTGACCCGGTTCTGAACTGCTGTGCGTCCGATTGCCTGCTTGCTGCCTGCTTATGCATTTCATCTCTTCCGCTGCCTGGTTGGTCGATCCGGTCATTTCCTACATGATTGGTGAACGCGTTACTAAAATAAAGGGATTTCGGATCAATGTGTTAATGAGTTTATCGTTATCATTTATTAGGTAATCCGTTAACACGTCAAATCATTATTTTGTCACCAATAACAACTCAACAAGATGTTATTTGCTCGATTAGACAATAAACATGATAATTTCTTGTATAACTTGTTAACTAGACATGAAATGAAATGACACTTTAATAATCGTGTCGTTATTGGGTTACTTGTTAAGAACCAGTTAAGATAACGAATTTAACACAACATAATCAATTAAGATAACGAATATGACACAAAATCAATATAAACACGATAAACACGACCTATTTGCCAGGTAGTAGCCTAGTAGGTAATAGCTTACACACAACTCGCCAAGTGGCTTGCATAGCTTAGCGATACGTGTAAAGCTAATACCGACGTGGCCCTCTTTGCTGCCTGTTTGTGTATTTTATTTCGGTTCCGGATCTCTTTCTATCAAATTCACCTAATTCGAAATCTGAATCGTTAAAATTTGATCTAATGCTTACAAACCTCCAAACAGATATCCCTTTAAAGTTATAATAAAGGTAATATGTATCTATCGGCCCGATCCGAACAGGTGGATTTGGTGGAAAGGGATTTCATTTCTTCAGCTTCTAGCTCCTACCAACTGAACTGTTAACCAAAACTCGGAGGATTCCAGAAAAAAACTCCAAGAAACGGAAGATGAAAATCCATCACGTAGCTTGCTTGGAGGACAACTACTCGTACCTGTAAGCCCAAATCCCCACTTTTCATCTCAATTTCTGGTTATCCTGATTAGGGTTTTATTAATGCTTAATTATTGATCATTTCTAAATTCATTTGTTATTGATGATTAGAATTGTTGACGAGAGTACAAAAGAAGCGGCGGTTGTGGATCCAGTTGAGCCTGAGAAGGTTCTGAAAGCAGCCCAAGAACACGGCGTCGATGTCAAGCTCGTCCTCACCACTCACCACCACTGGTATGTTTAGACTTCCTCATCCAATTTACCATTCAATCCCTCATATTCATACTGATATATATATATTTGTTTTGGATATTTTTATGGGGATATATATCTTAGTTGGGTAGATGATTGAATATTTATGCTCACCACCCTAATACAGGTGGTTGGATATTTGGAAAAAAAAAATTAAACCACTTGTATTATGACACTTGTTGTATTGGGGGCGTGTTCCCGGCACACTGAAAAGTTCTCATGATGGTGAAGCTCAACACCCTATTTATCTGGGAGATGAGTTTAATTTTTAAGATATGTGCAATAGATAGACACAAATCTCAAAATTTAAATTCATCCAACGGTGATAAATATGGTGGTGAGCATTATCACAACTTGAGGGTGGTGAGCAAAAATGCACCGGCCACACATGGTGTGGTTTAATTGTGTTTGCTGTTGTGCTGATACTGAATATATGTGATAGGGATCACTCTGGTGGGAATGAAAAGATAAAGCAGTTGGTGCCAGGGATTAAGGTGTATGGCGGTTCTATTGATAATGTGAAGGGCTGCACCGATAAGGTAGAAAATGGTGATAAGATTTCGCTCGGGGCTGATGTTCACATATTGTGTCTTCACACACCTTGGTATACGCCTTCCTACAGATTTTTCATTCGTCAGTATCTAGTTTTCTTAAATCTTCTATGTGATGGACAATATGTTAGTCTCTTTGCACTAATTCCTTGCCTATTTTTGGACTGCGTGCTTTGTAAATAGCAACAGCGTATCATTGCCTTTCGGTTACATGAATGTTTTCAAGCTCTGCATTTGTTTGGGATCGAAGCATGGGTGCATATAGTTGTGATAGAGAATAGGAATCAAAGCCTGGCAATCTAAAAATATATATTTGAGTCGTAGAACCGGCTGATCAATTGATTTGTTGCTTCCATGCTATCTTAGCAAATTGTAATTCTACGTTGCCCTTTAAGCTTGATGGTTTATTTAGTGGATTATTTAACCTTTTCAATGTATGTACCATAACCTTTTCGATGTTTATAATTTCGGTCTTGCTTTCACCAGCCACACTAAAGGTCACATAAGTTATTATGTGACTAGCAAAGAGGGAGAGGACCCAGCTGTTTTTACTGGAGACACACTGGTAAGTTTGCATACTTGAGTTCCTTAGTCTAAGTTTTTATCTGAATGCATTGTGCAAAATATATGAGTTATTGCCTTGCATAATGAAGTCGATATCTCGTCTGTCATGGATTTCCAAATAGTTTGAATTGAAGGGCTAAATTTCATGAATGGTGTCAGTTTAGGGGGCTATATTTTATCTTTAGCCCTTGCCCTTACCATTAGACATGCTCTTACTGTCCTGTGTGTAGTTCATTGCTGGTTGCGGGAAATTTTTCGAAGGAACCGCAGAGCAGATGCATCAATCGCTATGCGTAACTTTGGCTTCATTGCCAAAGCCAACTCAAGTTTACTGTGGCCACGAGGTAAAAGAAGATTCTGGTTATAGTGACATAGTCAAAACTATTAAAAGTTGTATTCAGAGCAGAAACGTAATGATAAGTTTTGTATTGGTCCAGTACACTGTGAAGAACTTGCAATTTGCTCAAACGGTTGAACCGGACAATGCGAAGATAAAGCAGAAGCTATCATGGGCACAGCAGCAGCGTGAAGCAGGCCTTCCCACAGTTCCTTCAACCATAGAGGAAGAGATGGAGACAAACCCTTTTATCCGTGCCGATCTACCAGAGCTTCAGGTTTGCTTATTCTCCTACCATTTCATGGTTCCCAATTGGAATAAAATAACGATGAAATCTTATGGAAACTGATGTCACAGTTTGCAACTGAACCCAAAGTGTTGTCCAACAGCACGCATTCTATCGCCAAGTTGTGCCATACACTGCATCCTTATGAAGAAATATTTACTTGTTTTACAGGAAAGGGTCGGTTGCAAAACCGCCGTCGAAGCTCTTCGGGAGATAAGGCAGCGGAAGGACAATTGGAGGGGCTAATCGATGCTCCGTTCATGTCATCTTTCTTTCGGTTTTTCGTTTCAACAGAAATCGGACCTTATATATGTAAAGACAATATCTTTTGTTATTGTAACTTGTTGGTTGGACCATGAATGTCTGTAAAACATATGCCGACCGTCGACACCTAAAACTGTTGCTTTTGATGTATTATTATTGGCTTTATTATTTGTTGATTTCGGCCAACCTACCCCATGAGAGTGGGCAGGTAAGTTGATTATTGTTTGATTTCTGGTCTCTTTTTTTATTAAAATATAACTTGATGGCGTCATTTAATATTACGGTCTGTTTGATTTTCCTTAAAGACGAGTTTAAATTAATATTATTTGTTTGAAAAAAAAATAGAAAATATAGCCTGGTGGGGCCTTTTCTTCTCCTACAAGTAATCTCGTAATTCTAATCCAAATTATGAATTTTCTTTTATATAAAATGACCCTCATTAAAGAAATTAAATAAAAGCATATGGCACCTGGGAAGTGCAATTGAAAAAAGAGAAATAATTAGTGGAGTCGTTGGTCGATTGCATTGTCCAAACTCTGGATAGGGATTGAATCGGTTTCACCCTAAAATTGAGAACATGTCAACTACGATAGAATCGTTTGGTTTAGTTTTAACAAATAATTGAAGAAATCGAACCAAACTGAAGAAATTCCGGACAGTTAAATCGTTTTCACCCTAAAATTGAGAATGTATCAATTACAATAGAATCGTTCGATTTAGTTTTAAAAAAGAATTGAAAAAATTGAACCAAACTGAAGATATGTTGGATAGTTAGATTTAGGCAGTGTTTGCCTTCAACTTAATAATTTTTTTTCTTTTGCATTTTTCAACTATTTTTAGTAGTGTGTTACAATTTTCATTTGTTTAGCAAATCATCCTACAAGTTAACAAGTGAGCAAACTTCAAACTTCAACATTTAACAATTTCTTGCACTTCAAAATTGTTATCTAATAACAAACCAATGAATATACTGCACGTGCAAACCATAATAATTTAAAGATTAATACGTAACTGAATAATTTAGTGCTCGTTTGGATGTACTTTTAAAATGTCTGAAAACGCTTTTGGTTAAATTGATTTTGAGTACCAAAAGCACTTTAAGTGCTTTTTGAAAGAAGCATCAGATGTGTGCTTATTGCAGGAAGCACTTAAAAGTGTTTTTTCAAAATCCACTTGGATTTTTACTAAGGATTTGTATCAAAAACATTTTTACCAGAAGCACTTTCAGTCATTTTAGAAGCACATCCAAACAAGTCCTTAATTTAATTGAGGCTAATTGATTTGATTCGATTCTCTTGCCATTTTAATCAAAATGAAAACTAATGAAAATGGCTTGAAAATTTTGAGTTTTAACGATAAGGACAAAATAAAGGGTAAAGTAAATAGTAACAAGATTGACTTTTTAGTATAAAAATATGATTTTTTACTAAAATAAACAGTACTGAAAACTTTTTGTTAAAGTTTCTTTTATCAAAACCAAGGTATTAAATATCGGTAATATCGGAAATATCGGTATTTCGAAAACACGGAAATATCGATGGAAATATCGGTAAAATATCGATATTGATAAAAATTACATGGAAACCACGGAAATTGTAAGAAAAACTTGGAAATTTTTATTGAAACTTTGTAGGATGTTTATTTAGTCAATTATCTATTAGTTTATCACAAAAAATTGGAAGAAAATGCATTGCATGATGGATTTAACTGATTTAAGTTGATTATATAGCGAGCTGGCAAACATTGTGAGTGTAGAAAACATGTAGTAATTAATGAAAGAAATTTAAACACACCATAATCATTTATATATAATGCAAATTTTCAAAGTATAATTCGTGAATTAATGTCTAATTGATGATAAATAGAAAAGACTCTAATATGGAATTAACCTTCACCTTGTCCATTTGTTCTAACGCTTAAAATAAACTATGGATATTAACTTAAAAACGAAAATTTTTAACTTGACACAAAAATTAAAAACCTAAAATTTCTTATTTCCCACCCTCAAACTTAAATCACACATTGTCCTCAAGGTGTGAAAAATAAATAAATAAAAAATAAATAAACTGTAAATAAAAAGAACCTAAACTCAAATAAATATACTAAACTAAATAAAAACAGGAAAAGAACACAAAAAAAAAAACTAAAGAGAACTGAACTAACAGAAAAACAAAAGAAAAAAAAATTAGATATGAATTCACATGGGATGCTCTGCATCCCTCTGTCTCGAGACCAGAGCCGAGCCAACGGCTCTTTGCATCAACCCCGAGCCCAAAACAGCCCTTGATGTCCTTTCCATTTTTTTATTGTTTTGTAGAAACCAAAACAGCCTTTTAGAAAAAGGAGAAAGGCTCTCTCTCTTAGACCCCTCACTCTCTCTCAGTTTAGTTCTCAACTCTATCTCGTTCTCTCACTCCCGTTCTCTCACTCCATTTCCCCGATCGCACCCACACCCAGGCACACCCAAATTTGTCCACCCCGATGCCAGCGCAGCATCTCCACCACCCTCATGAACCTTCCCTCCCTCTCCTCCGTCTCTGGGAAGCATGGCGACGCGCAGAGGAACGCCGATGACCCCAAGGACACCCAGATCCGGCGAGGCCGTGAGTGTCGAGCCACTTTCCGAACACCTCCGATCGTTTCACGGCAAACGGAAGTTATAAAAACGTTCATCTCGTCTTCTATTTCATTTTCATACCTAGATCGGAGTCTAGGGTCCTGTTTTACAGTCGGCTGGAGCTTCTACAGCTCCGGCGTTCTTCTCCGAGAAGCCTGTTTCGATATTATCGTTAATTTCGATAATATCGCGATATTATCGATAATATCGCGATATTATCTCGAAAACCATTTGGATAGTCCAAAAAAAATTGGTACCCCTGAAAACCGATAATATCGGCGATATATCGCCAATATTATCGGCATTTCGGACCATGATCAAAACCAAATCAAATCAGCCAACCTGATAGACTGGTCAATCCGTTTGAACTGACCGGTTCGGCAAGTTCGACCGGATTGGTACCACGCCAAGGGTGGGGCAAAGTCAACACGTTACTGCTAACAGCCAAAACATTGGCCAATGCAATGACGATGAATAAATAAAGGAATAAATAAATAAAGGAATAAATAAAATAAAATAAAAAAACGAAAAGCAAGACAGAAAAAAGAGGGGAGGGGAGGGACCAGTGAGGAAGCCGACGACGCGTAGCTTGCCGTTCATCTTACTCGAGCAAGAAAACTAAAGCTTTGATCCCCAAATTTTGGTTCAAGCTTTGGAATTTCCAGTCGCAGCTCTCCAAGTAAATAGGGCGGGCCCGTTTTATTCAGTCTGGTCTGTCGTTTTTTGACTGTTTCTTCTTCAACGGTCGGTCGTCTCTGAATCCGTACGTTTCGTCGGTACAAAACCGAAAGGTTGGTTCTTCTGAAACCCCAAAGGAAGAAAATTTAGGGTTTTCGGTTTTCATGGAGGTTTCTTCCGGAAGTAGTAGTCCCGCCAGTGGGGGAGCCACTGGGAATAACAGCAACAGTAATAGCAATACGTCGTCGTTCGGGTCTATGCAATTCCCCGCCCTCCGGTTCTTCCAGTCGCCGCTCTCATTCGTATTGGATTACTCCGGAATACTCTCTCCCAGCTCTTCCCGCCGCGATTCCGATGTTCCGGTGGTCAACGCTGGAGTCGTTGCCGATTCTCGGCCACACTCCCCTACGGCCTGCACCTCCGGGTCGAGCAACACCAGGGAGGTTTCAATTCGGATTATCGGCGCCGGCGAGCATGTGGACCGTGGGAACGGGGGTGCGACGGTGCCGGTTCAAGGGGAGGAGAATGGTGGTTCGCTGGGTAGGGTTCAATCGTTGGATAATCAGGTGGGTATGGTCAATGGGGTCGGGTCGGACGAGAGAGTCCCCTTGGTGGCTCCGTCGTCTCCGGAACACGCTGGGGATACTGGGAATGGCGCGGAGGATAGTTCTAGGGATTCTGCACACCAGAGATATGATATTCAGCAGATAGCTAGGTGGATTGAGCAGATTCTTCCGTTTTCGTTGCTGTTGCTCGTCGTCTTCATTCGTCAGCATTTGCAAGGTACTCACTTTCACCACCTGCTTACTTCAAATTCCAAGTGCCGATTGTGGGTTATTCTAGTTGTTCTTAATTTGCAGTTATCTATAATTTGCAAGGATTTTGGCTTTAGTTTTAAGTTTGAATCAACTTAATGTGACGAAAAACTTGGCCTTTGCTTTGTAAATGTGCAGCTGTAGTGTTTTCGGTTCTGTTTATGTTACTTTAGAGGGCCTATTCTTTGCATTCTCTAGTATATCTTTGTTTTGCAATCATTCTCTTGGCCCATTTGGAGTTGAGTCACATCCATGTTCTATGGTAACGTTAACTGTTTCTAATAGTCGGTGACATAAAACAGAAATGCTAGCTTTAGGGAGCTCAGTGCCTTGTTCTTTTATCAACTATCATAGAGATGCCAATGTGAGAGACTGTAACATCGTATACAAACACTTAAAATCTTGGTAACAAGTTTTCTTCCGCCAGGCTCATGCTGAATAGTTTTCTGTCCTAAGAATAACTTAAGTCCGAATATTAAGCCTATCGGGTGCTAAAAATATCCTTTCTCGTAAGTAGTGTGATTAAATTGTCAATGGCATTATCTATATGCAAATGAATGGCAATCACTTTTTCACCTAAATTGAGTTAATGTACTTCTCTTGCATTTTTTTTTCAATTATTGCAGAGCTGTATTCATTTGTTTTTTGGGTTGAGAACTTGCAGGTTTCTTTGTCACTATATGGGTATCAGCTGTCATGTATAGGTCAAATGATGTTGTTAAGAAGCAGACTGCTCTAAAGGTGATGTAATACGTCTTTAATTCTATGAGATTGTTTTGTTCATTCTTCCGCTCTGAGATATGCTCAATTGCTAGATCAAATATCTTAAACAGTCATTGGTTTCTGCAGGGAGATAGAAAAATCTCAGTTCTTGCAAGTATTGCCGGTGCTTTTATGCTTCATGTAGTAGGTGTTTACTGGTGGTATCGAAGTGACGATCTTCTATTCCCATTGGCAATGCTTCCTCCAAAAGCAATACCACCTTTCTGGCATGCCATATTCACCATTTTGGTAAATGGTAAGGAGACGGTCTTTTTTGCTGTAATTAATTTCTGAATACAATTGTTTTACTAATATATTAGATGTAGGGAATCTGTTGCAACCGTAAGAAGAGGATGTAGTGGATGTGGGGATAGAATGACAATATGTTTCAAGTTTTGTATTGAAATCATCAACTTATCAACTTAGAACTTATCTGTTAATGTGGGGTTGAGCAGTCGCTTTTTCTGGTTCTATATAGAATTCATGCTTCTGTCCTCTGTTTGTCCCGTTCATGTTGCCTGTTTATTTGCACTATGCCACTGGCCCACTGCTATTCTAGTGCAATACTTGTCTTTCTTTGAATTTGTGGTAGAGTTTCTCTAAATTCTATTACTTTCAGATACCATGGTGAGGCAGGCAGGGATGGCTTTCAAGTGTTTGTTGCTTATATACTACAAGAATGGCAGAGGCCATAATTATCGTCGGCAGGTGATATGATACTGAGACTATGAATTTCCATAATCATATCATCTTCAAGTATCTCATAATTTGGAGTTACTCTCTGAACGTTGTTATCTCATTTTGAAGGGTCAAATGTTAACTGTAGTTGAGTATACACTGCTGCTGTACCGGGCTTTGTTACCAACACCTGTTTGGTACAGATTTTTCCTTAACAAAGACAATGGGAGCCTCTTCTCCTCACTTACAACGGGATTATATTTAACTTTTAAGCTAACATCTGTTGTTGAGAAGGTAAGCCTATAAATAGTAAGCTTTTGTAGTGGAAATAATGATATACTTTTGGCACTTGAATTGGATCAATTAGTTATATTTTGTTGCATTGCTTTAGGTCCAATCCTTTTTTGCTTCCATAAGAGCATTGTCACGAAAGGATATCCATTATGGGTCTCATGCAACATCAGAACAGGTATGACATCAAATTGAATTATTTGATTTACTTTGGATTCTGGAAAGGGTTGAGATCACTTTTTTCTCTCTATGAGTTATAGCCTCAAGTTATATCCTTCATTACCCAAGGAAAAAAAGCTCTACCCATCCTTTATGCATCCTTGTTTAATGTTAATCTTTGACCTACTACTCTTGGTTTTTATTTTCCTGATACCGAAGTAGAATCTAGTTAGTAACATATATTTTGAAGTTTATAAGTTTTAATCTTTTATTTATAAGTAACCTCTTCCTGCCTTTTGGTAGTAGTGTGCGGTTAACTTGTTTACTGGAACAACTTTGAGGTTTCTTTCCTAGCTTGAATCAAAACTTTGATATCTCTTTTCATGCTAAGAGTTCATCTAAAAAACAATGATGATTTTCCATGTATGTGCACATATGTTTTTATGCATGCAAGCATGTCTATGAAATGGCCGGTTAGAGCTTAACATTTGTCACCTAGAAAGGTGGGTAGTTTCAGTTTGGTTCCTCCCTTGCTTCTGTATGCATTAATCCATGTTTAGTGTTACATGGTGAATACTGTTATTGTTTTTCTGCCTAAGTTGTTACTTGTGCATTCTAGCTCACACGTATATTGAATCAGGTAAACGCAGCGGGAGACCTTTGTGCCATTTGCCAGGAGAAGATACATGCTCCGATTCTGTTGCGCTGTAAACATATTTTCTGCGAGGATTGTGTCTCTGAATGGTTAGCTTATTTACCTTATGTTTCTCATCAAGTTTTAAAATCAATGATCGCAATATTATATCAGAAATATTGGAATGTGAGTTTCTTATGGTTTGTCTTGTAATGCTTCTTGCGTGTTGTTTATAAGTATTAATGATGAGCCAAATATCTCTCTTTAAAAGGGTCATGGCCTTGGAACAAAATTCTGCCTGCGGCAAGTTTCGCTTTGCGCCAAGTAGTTTGGGACCCATCTATTTGCTAGTTGGGTCAACTGCATGACACTTTTTGTGGATGTTGTTGGTTCGTGGTTGAACTAGAATCCTACTAGGTCACTACTGGCTGCGGCTAGTATGTTTCAACTGTTTTACAATGTCGTAGTGCTTCGCTTATGTTCACCTTTTAACCCTTTCAACTAACTGACAACTACTTACCTTTTTTCAGGTTTGAGAGAGAAAGAACTTGCCCGCTATGCAGGTCAGTAGTAAAACCTGCGGATTTGCGAACATTTGGGGATGGATCAACGAGTTTATTTTTCCAGTTTTTCTAAACTCCGAGTGTTCTACCTGTGGAGCGTAGATATATGAGCAGCGTTCTTGAGACGGTCTCGCTTTGGTTTTGTTATATAGGCAAAAATGAATGTATGTCTGATAGCATTGTATCATCATCAGGTTGCCTCCAGGTAATCAGATGGAAAGGTATAACTAGAGGAGACGAGATGCGGATCGATATTATGTCAATATGTTGCAATCATGAGGTCATCCATGATCCGAATGGATGATGAAAAATAGTAGATGCAAAACCGTGGCCTCTGATAGCCGGGGGACCCCTTTTCATGTGTTATCTTCTTTGTATAGATACGACTCTCCTCTCTCTTCACTAATAATTACAAGTTATTCTCATGCATCTCTCTGATCGCGGACACAATACCTCATCTACATTGTATTTTGGTCACACTCGACTCCTGTGTCCTGTAACTGCGGACTAAAGAATTCTTCCTGTTACGAGAAACCGAATAGGGGTTTTATACAAAGGTGAAGTGATTAACAGCTGAGGCACTTGCACTATTTCCGATGTGAGATTAGCAAGTAACAAAAGATCGAGGTTAAATGAGTTAGAAATAATCTAAAAGAATATTGCCTGACAAAAAAGGGAAAACAAAAATTATTAGAGTATGAAATGCACTCCTTACATAACCTTTACAAGGACATAAATAAAAGAGTTGCTAATCCCTTCACATGTTTACACATACTTTGATTGGGTAAAGTTATGAATCCGCAAAAGAAGAAATGAGAATGAGATCAAGAAGCCTCCCAGTTAATATGATCTTTTATTTATATTGCATTGGATTATGGATTTGAAGTATTCTTGATTTTCATACATTGGATTACGGATTTGTAGCGAAACCCTTTTTATATATTCCACATGTTAGTAAACTTAAGATAATTAGAACGTGAAATAATTATAATACTCATGTTTTAGTAAATGCGGGAAAATAAAAAAATTGGAACGACCGATATCATTTCACGTAAGTGAACATGCTATTGCATAATCCTTTCAAAACCCTCCATTTAATCATCTGTAGGGCTCATTTCTAACTATTGTCCAATTGCCTTGCTATTTGAAAATTCCTCCAAACATGCCATTACACTTCATGACGTTGCTGCATGCCACGAAATGCAATATATAAGAAGCCTAAGTGGTCCATTAGCTTTTGCATTAAAAGTCAATGAACCTTTTAAGGAGGTTTTTTTTTTATATGAGTGACATGAATCTAATAAGGATAATGCCGGATCCAGAATTGTTGGTGGTCCAATGACATAGCCTGGCTTGCTGTTGCTGCTCCCCACAGTATATGGCTCCAGAATTGTGGAATCAAAGTCGTACCATCCTCGTCATCCGTCCAATCTTCATGTCTTTTTTTAGTGCTGAAAAAAGTAATACAAAAACGGCTCATGCATTCACACATTTGGTCAATAATCCAATATTTTACTTGTTCACTTTCCTTATGCTACTCAAATAGTTTCAACTTGTGTCTTTTGGGACCACAATTTGGCAAAATCCTTTATTTGTTTTTGCGTCATGGATCTTTGGCTGAGGAGTTGACGCCTATAATTTGCATCATTTGGTTATTGCTTCTTGGGCATTGGAAGTTTCTGACTGCTATCAGTTTATTACATATTTCCCCTTCATGTTTACCAGCAATAGAGCTTTCGAAGAATCTTTGGACCAGCAGGCTAGGGTTTCCCCCAACATCTTTACTAATAAGCATCTATTTCCTTCTTGTACTTGTAACTTGATAGGCCTACTTAAAGAGTTTTTTTAGAATAGTTAATGATATGTTTGACATTGCTTCTAAAAGGGTTAAAAGTTTTTTCTTTTACAACTAATTAAGAACACTTCTGATTACATCTAACATAAAACTCAAAGAGCTATAGTTTGTAAAAGCTTTTTTGGAAAAACACTAGCTAGACTCAAACATGTTCAAATTTTAAACGCTTCTAGCATAAACGTTTTTTAACAAAAGTGCTTTCTACATAAAATAGTCATAGACTGTGGTGCTTCTAAAAAATCAAAAGCGCTTTTAGGATATCAAAAGCACTTTTATATATAATAGCGTTTGATATAGAAAAGTACAATGCTTTTATGTGAAACACATTGTTTCTTACAAAAGTTCCAATATGTTTCTAATAAAACCGATTCTAACAAAACCCTAAAACATCAGCACCCTCAAACATTCTCGTTGTAATTTGATTTCTAGTTGGCCATTACACTAAAACCAGACTGAAAATTGAGACCATCTGGTTTTTTGGTGGTGGCAACGATAACGTAGGACTGTCGTTCAGCAATTGATTTGATTCTTGCGCACTTCCCCATTGAGCAATGAGTGTGTAGATTTTATGCCATGGTGAAAAATGGGAATATTGCAGTCTCTCAGAGGCTCAGACATTGTATACAATATGATGATGGCAAACAAGACTAAGCTAAAAAAATGCACAGATGCCCGTCTGGTTTCCACAATCAGAGAACCGACTGAATTTGTGCATTCCCTCTTTAACACCCAACACAATCAGAATCTGGAACTGTAGCTATAGCTACGTCCGAACTCGATGATGGAATAACTGTGCTAGGCAAGGGCTATGGCTGTCATGTAAATTTGTCCATTTTTTTAAAAAAAATTCATCCCAAAGGAACAGTGCCTATGGTGAAAAAATTGTTAACAATGATAGCATTTCTCGTACATAAAGTGAAACAGGATGATGGTAAAACCTGTCTCGGTAGAAAATGATAAAAAGAACATGACGTGACTCATGAATTTGATTGTGTCTTTTGTGCGTACATACCAACCCTAAAACTGAAGGGATCCCCCCCTACTGGCTACTACTGCCACTGTGGTATTTACTGTTTAGAAACAGAACAATTTACATCCTTCATTGATTGCTGCAGAGGCTTTGAAAAGAAAACCCCAAGTGGTAGCTACAGTGGGAGTGGGACTGTGATAGTGCACGCAGACGCAGTAGGCTCTCAGACAGAGACGTGGGCTGTCGGTTGTACACATTCCATAATATTTTTTTGGGTTAATTGTATTTTACACAAGAAGTTTGGGAGTTATTTGTAAAATCCGCTACGAGTTGCAATTTTTGCATAATAAATCACATAGTTTCTGAATTGTATTAATTTAACGTCTTTGTCAATTTTACGGTCTAATTAAACTTTAAATGTTGATGTAGCATAGACTTGATGTACATTTTAAGCAGATGTTGACCATCAATTTTAGTGTTTAGTCTATGTTACATTAGCACTTAACGTCTAATTAGTTGGTGAAATTGACGGAGATGTTAAATTGGTGCAATTCAAAAACCACGTAGTGTGATATAATGTAAAAATTTAAACCACGTGTTTCATTTTGCAAACGACATCCAAATGTGTAACATACACTTAACCCTATTTTTACCATATTTTCTTGTCTTTCTTCAAATAAATTGCTTTGTACAAGATGATGCTTTCCTGCAGTGGTGGAAGTAAATGTATATGGGAAAGAGATCCTTTCCGGATCTTTCCCTTTAAACCCAGGAATCAAGTGATCTGAATCTTTAAAATTTGATCAAACGGTCAAAAATTATAATAGTTTTTGAAAGTTTTTACTAACTTTTCTGTTTTTAGCCATTCGATCAAATTTTAAAGATCCGGATCACTTGATTCTTGGATTTTGAAGGGAAAGATCCGAAAATAATCTCCTTCCATGTATATGTGGTGGAAATCACATTTGTGTTGATTTTTTTTGGGTCAAATTAGGATTGATGTATGTTATGTACCATGATAACAGAAGGCTACAGTACAAACTCCAAACTCATATCCAATCCATGTCTATATATATATGTGTGTGTGTGTATTCTTGTCCTTTGTTTGCGTCAGCCAAATTGTTGTTTACATGTGCGTGTTGGGGTGGGTGAGTGTGACTCTGTGTGTGTGTGTTTGAGAGAGAGAGGAGAGACTGCTTAGAATTATCTCTCACAAATCCTTCCATGTTTACCTTCATGACTATCTTACAGCGAAAACTCTCCTGAAAGCAGAAAAGTGACCACCTCTCTCCTCTCTGGCCTGCGTGAGATTTCCTTAGATCTTGAGTCGCTTTCCTCTGTCTGACTCTCATATGGCCAATGACCCATCATTTCCTTTTGCCTTAAGACATATTAAAACTCTCCCTCTCTCTCTCTCTCTCTTCTCGGCAACTCCCTTTTCTTCTTCACCTGCCAGGAAAATAAATATGGATTAGGGTTTTGAACAACGCTACAACGCTTCTAATTACTTAGATTCTAGGGTTTCGTAGTAGTCTCTTCCACTATTTTGTGCACTGTTTGTGGATCCTATATTCTGCAGACATGGACTACTACTAGCTGCTTGGAAGTTTCATCACAAATCAATGGTTTCTTTCCTCTCTCTATATATTGGTACTTAAGTAGTTTTTATTGGGATTGGGGGATTTTACTCTCTTCTAGCTGCAGTACTTTGGTCTGATATTGTATTTGGTCATTTGAATTTTGTTTAAATTGATTTAGTCTAAAGCAGAAAATGGGTTTTATTTGTAAGATTTAAGTCTGTTTATATTACTATTAGCCTCTTCTTTTAAGTGATATAGTGTTCTCGTATGATTAGGCCTCTTTGTGTTTCAGTTTGCTACAGATTCACTTGTTAGCTTAGCCTCCTCAAAGAACGAATTTTTTTTTTTTGAACTGTAAAAAAATATGCCATCTTCTATTTAAATTCACTTAACGAGTTATTTTTCAACTGTAAATTTATATGCTCGTGATGAAACTTGGGTTCTTAATCAGTAAACTACTCTAGATTTCTGAAATAGACAGTCTTAATTTATTTTAGCCTTCTGGGAGAATCTGAGACAAACATAACTTTTAAATTGTGCGTGTTGGACCTACTCAATGAATTAGAAAATTTTGTGGGTAGTGATAAATAGCCATATTTGGGACTGAGAAAAGAATTCGCACTTTCTGAATCTATATATCTTTACCTATTTAGATCTTCCCCTTTCCCCTTAAGAATCCATAGAAAGGATTAGGGTTGCTCTTAATTAAGCTAAACCTTGGGCATTTTTTTAATGGAAACAGCTCTCGATATAATGAAATAGCAAGCTAGCCCTCTTCCATATGAAAATTTGACTAAACGAATTCAATGTCTCTTTTTTGGACTAAGAATTCAATATGTGTTTGTTTTTTATTTGCAGATGCTGATGTTGCTTTCATTGATTTCAGTTCGTCGTAGTGAAAGTGGTGCAGTTACATGGTGGGTTTAATTTACATGAGCTTAATTTATTGGTTTCTATGAATGTCAGAAAGCAACTTTAAAGTAGTAGTACGACGAATTGAAGGAGTGAATGTGTAGGGCAGTAGAAATTAAACTGTTGCATGGTGGGTTTTGCTTTATTTATTGATACAAAATTACTATCCAATATATTAATTAGGTCTAAAATTACATGGTGAGTAATGAAGAAATGGTGAGAGAGAGCTTTCCTCAGTCCACTCATGGATAGGATTTGATAGGGTTGTCGAAGTAGCTGCCGACTCATTCACTCAAGCACTCAGTAGAGATTAAAGGAGTATCCGGTCTTATTACTTTCCTTCATTCCTGCTGCACATTCATATGTTGCTCTCAGATGTGGCACTTTCGGACCGGACTAGAAGCGGCTGCAGATGGACCATCATCGAATGTGGGACTTATGCCTTTCCGAAATCATCAGACAATTTGCTACTGTGGTTGTGTGAATGATGCGGGAGATATTTTACATCCCTCTTTCTCTGCGCTTGGACTGAAGGGAGCTCCTCCTTTCCATTCTCTCCACTTTTCTCCTTACTTTAGTTAAGGTTTAGCTGCCAAAATTTTAATTAGTTTCATATGCTTATATTTCAGTTAAAAGAGTTGATCATTATCATCGTATCATCGTCACTCTTTCCCATATCTTACGTGCTTAAGTTAAGTGATGATTAACCATTTGATATTCTCTCGCGAGAAATACTGTTAGCAACTGTCAATCTGACCCGTTGATTAGGTGGTCTCTTGTTGAAAAGTGTAGTTCAAATTTATAGTTCGGCAAGTAAATTGTCGGATGTATACATGCACTTGTTTTGTTTCAATAGTAAAAAGCCCGTCCTGAATTTCGGACTGGGATCACCTCCTAATCTCAGCTTTCGGAGTAAACTGAACAAAACATCTCATCCTTCCATTTTCATCTTGCTTTGTTTTGTGTGAGAATTTTTAAATGTTTAAATTTATTTTTGGTCATAGTATAAAAAATGGAAGAATGGGATGCTTTGCACAGTTTGCTCTGGAGGTGTGATCCGGAGATGATCCCAGTTACTGAACTTCATGGGTTCTACTTTCTAGTAGGTGTACTCTAGCTAGGACTAATGAAGGGGCCTACGTCGAGTGCCTTCTCTTGTCCATTGAGTTGATCACAGCTTTCCCATTGTCCTCCTGTAATCAGTTTACCCAGTCCCTTTCATTTCCTCTACTTTTTTCACCCGACAAGTAAATCTTGGTCAGGTGCTTTTATCTCTATTTACCTTCCCATTTTTCTAGATAATGTTTTCAGTCAGTAACTTTTCCCTTTTCCTCATGTACTTCAAAGTTCAAATCATGTGCATGCCATGCCAGTAACATGCAGCAGCATCAAGCATTGCATGTATATTAGCCAAGCATTCACCATTCATAACATTTCACTGAAAATTTTCCATGAATCTATGCTCTTTTTTTTAGGTTACAGGAAATTGCGTTTTCTGCAATATTGGCCAAGCATTGCTCTGCTTATTTGTGTGTGTGTGTGTATACGTATATACGTATTATATAAATATATATATTTATGTATATTTGAGGCAGAAGGCCTCGGTTCTCTCATTCTTGCATTGCATGTGTTCATCGAAAGACGTACCTTTTGTCACATTTTTAACTTCATCTGGAGTTGAGCCGTCCGGTCTTCTATGCTGTCTTGTCTTTCGTTGATTTATTATTAATTTTTAATTACAGCGATTTATCTAGTAATAGAAGATGCTTAATCCGTACTTAACCAAATACTTTAAAAATAATTGCCATATTTGTGGAACAAATAAGGAAATTAAAGCCAGCATTTTATATATTCGAATCAAAGCTTTGTTGGAGTTGGGTCTGGTTTTTTTTAGTTATTTCTGGAACTGGACTGTGAGTGGTGTTTAAAGTTTGATTATGTAGCGATGTGATGACTGTATATTTCCATATTTGGAACGAATGGAGTTCATGCCTTAAGTCCTCTTTTGGAAATCAGCTTTTGTTTTAAGGCAAATTGCAGAGACAAGCTTGGAGTGCGTCCACTAATATCTGTAGAATGTGCTGCAGACTGAACTAGGTTGTTTTAGCATTGTGATCCTTTTATTATTTATTTTTCTTTAGGAGTTTCAAGTTCCAATGTGGTTGATGCAGCTCCAGTACTGTCGTTTATTAGGATCAAGTTCAAATTTATTGTTTTATTATGGACTATAATTTAAGTTAAGTTTTGAAAGAAATGCTAGAGAATCTTTTCAATAGTAAGGTATTTCATGGATTCTTTATCGTCTCATAATATAATGTTAATTTTATATTAATATTATAAAATATTGTGTAAAAAATATGAGTGGGTAGAGCGTCAATGGAGTCTCCTTAACAATACTCATTCTGTAAATTATATGACCTAATTGTTGATGATTGAATTATTACCTAAGTTTTGATTAACATGCCTATTTTATGTATGTGACTTATAATATGGTTTACAAATTTGGTTTGAAAAATAATCAAAACTCATTATTTTCACCATTTACACCAATCTTTTTGTGTGTTTTTTTTTTGGGTAATGATAAATGACCAGTATTTGCTGGTGGTAATTCAATTATAAAGCAGTTAAGAACATAGAATTTTTAGGGTTTGGGGTTTAGAAAGAATATTAAATGATGAAAATAGAAAATATAATTTTAAATACAATATTGCTAGTCTATTAAGAGACTAACTATATCTCATTTCCCTTAATGTGGATAATATCGTTTGTTTAAAAAAACAAAAAAGACTTGCAATTTGAAAATGTGAGTACAAGGTTGCTAGCATTTTCATATAGGCCAAATCGGATTAATAGTCTTCGTGGTCATAGGGTATTCGGAGGATTGCCTATGTGGTAAAAAAATTAGGATTTAAATTCTTGTGGTGAAGATTATTAGCAAAATTAACCTAAAAAACAAACTTGTGTCCAACTTAGTTAAGTATAAGGATAAAAATGTCCAACCACACTCTTTATTTCTGCTAGCCTTCTGTTCCTCTCTCTCTCTGTCTGTGTAATTATACATCCACGATGCAATGCAAGGCCACGATCGGATCAAATGCAGTATCTCCACTTCCAATTCCACCTTTGATAGTTCCCCGAAGCTTCTCCATACCTTCAAGCAGTCAAAGAGCAATGGCATTGCATGTAGCAAGACATTTGGAGTCTCCTTAAGTTCCAGGCAAGGCTGAAGAAGTTGTTTCACCTCCATTGTCGCCAATTTCCCTATCAAACCTCAAACCAGTATCAAATGTTTCTGAAGTGGCCTCTCAATCTAGTCCGATTCGAGGTTAGCGTGCGTTTTTCAGTATTTTCCTCACCAGTTGATGTTCCCTTCTTAGAAGTTAGAACTAAATTGCTCCAGCACCGGACATATATATGATGGGGGGTGGATGTTGGAACAGTTTGTGCTTCATTCTTCTTGCCATCTAATTTATTATTTGTTGGTTTGGCAGCTGATGAACTGGGATTTGTTGGTTCTCAATCTAGTTCGATTCTAGGAAGCTCATGAAGCTCGCTTATCTTGGGTGAAGAAACAAGGGGAGGTGAAGCACAAGGGGATACCTTTGGAGATGAAGAAGGTTGGGGATTTGGTAAATGAGATAGCATTCCGGAAACTAGTTGTGGTAGTTCAGCTCGCGAGGAGACGCGTGTTGATCCGATCGTGGCCTTGCATTGCACTGTGGAGGTATAATTACGCAGACACAGAGAGAGGAAGAGAAGGCTAGCAGAAATAAAGAGTGGTTGGACATTTTTATCCTTATACTTAACTGAGTTTAACAGAAGTTTGTTTTTTGGGTTAATTTTGCTAATAATCATCACCACAAAAGTTTAAATTCTAATTTTTTTACTGCATGGACAATCCTTCGAATACCCTATCGCTGGGGACTATTAATCCAATTTTGCCTTTTATATATCATTTGCATTAGATGATCAGTTTTCACTCCTCGAATACAACTTTTAACAAAAAGGAAAAGGAAAGAATAAATACTCATTTTAGCCTCTCATCCGTCCTTATTCAATCTTGATAATTACCCCTGGATTGGCTACCGAATCACCAATTAGGAGTAAGATTTTTTTCTCTTTTAATTCCCTTCTCATTTCCTCTCATCCTCTTACATTTTTCATTTTGTTTTTTTTTTTATAAAAAAAAAATTAATATAAGATGTTGATATGATTTAATCGTGACTGTTTAAATAAGAAGAAATGATATACAAAAAAGGGAGAAAAGCCTACTCTCCGCTTGGATATTAGGTACGGCAGTCTCACCTGTTCGATGGCTAACACCAAGAGAAAAATAAAAAAAAGATCGTTGGAGCTTTTGTTCTTGAATTTCGACCTAATTGGGGTTTTATTTCCTAAATTTAAAATCCGTGAATATGGTTCAATTTATGAACTTATCACAACTAAATCAATAGTCATTTTGGATAATTCTGTCAAAACTTTCGCGTTTTATATGTCCTTTAAAATCTTTTGTTTCTAGATTAAGGTTTTAGTGAAGTCAATAAAAAATACTATTAATAAAGAATGTGCTTGCTATACTTGTGTGTATCTAATATAATTACCATATCGACTATCACATGGTAATTGTATTAATACATGAATGAGGATCCTCTTTGTGAAGATTTTGAGAATCCTTAAATCATGTTCGTTCATCGTATATCGTGCGATTAATTTTCGTCATGTACTGTTCATGTTTAATTTTAAATACAAATATTTAAAATGATTTCTGACTGCACAATGTATAATGAACGGATATGATTTGAGGATCCCCATAATCTTTACAAAGAGAATCCGGAGAGGATACTCATTCTTAATACATATATTCATATGAACTATTATGGCCCTGAAATAATGATGATACAAAATACATGTTGTTGTGGTCTATTTTATCTGACAGATGGACTAGGGCCGGCGGCAGAGAGAGAGAGGAGAGAGATGTGTGTTTGTAGATTTGTAGGGGAATGTGTGTGTTGTTATCCCTCCTACATTGTGCCTTTATTTATAGTAGTAAAGGGAGAGAAGATATTCCTTCTCCTCCAAGTAATACAAGTTGTAATAGGAAAGGATAACTAGAATCAAATCTTATCTAGGATTTACACAATCATACTTAAACTAGGAATGTTTACAACACTCCCCCTTGAGTGGGTAAATACTCAAGGTAGATTCAGCATCATGCAGAAGTTGAGGAAGTCGACTCGTCGGCAATGATTCCAAGGAACAACGCTTATTCTCATTAAGGTAGGAACTTGCATAAGTAGTAAGTCTCACTAAAAAACCCTAAGGCTATGGCAAAAACCCAAGTAGGGACAAAATCCATAGTCTAAGGAAAAATGCGTGAGAAATGCAAAGTCAAAAGAAACGTCTACAGGACGTCATCAGGGATATGACCAGCCCAAGGTGGGTGCCTCGTTAAAACCTAGTTAGGTAGCAAAAACCCAGTGGGAAAAATGCTCCTAATCGTAGGGAAAAAGAGTACATTAAGATCAAGCAAGTATCCAGAAGATACTCCCCCTGAGTTTGACATAATTCCACAGAGAAATAGCAAAGTTACAACTCAGAAAGTTTACGCATACCAATTCCATGAACAAGCTTCTGAAACGTCGCCTTCGGTAATGATTTGGTGAAGAGGTCGGCCAGATTGTCTTGTGATCGGATTTGCGTGACTTCAATCTTCTGATGCTCTTGTTGTTGATGTGTAAAGAAGAACTTCGGCGCAATATGTTTGGTGTTGTCTCCTTTGATGTAACCCTTCTTGAGCTGTTCGATGCAAGCTGCGTTGTCTTCAAAAATCGTCGTCGGGGCATTAACGGCGGGATGAAGATCACAGGAGCTTCGAATATGACCCACTACTGCTCTCAACCAAAAGCATTCCCGAGTTGCTTCATGTAAGGCGAGAATTTCAGCATGGTTAGACGAAGTGGCAACTAAGGTCTGTTTAGTTGACCTCCAAGATATTACGGTGCCTCCAACGGTAAAGACATAACCCGTCTGAGAACGCGCCTTGTGCGGATCAGATAAGTATCCAGCGTCGGCATAACCAACAAGGCGAGAATCAACCCAATGAGCATAGGGTGCGGCATCACTCGAGGATTCGTAGGGATAGAATAAGCCCAAATCCGTAGTACCCTTAAGGTAACGGAAGATGTCTTTCACGCCAGTCCAATGTCTGCGTGTTGGTGCATTGCTGTATCTTGCCAAAAGATTAACAACGAAGAAGATGTCGGGTCTAGTGCATTGAGCTAAGTACAATAAAGCGCCTATCGCACTTAGATAAGGAACTTCAGGCTCCAAAATCTCTTCATCATCCTCCTTCCTTCGGACGGAAAGGATCTCGCTTTGCATCTAGCGTACGAACGACCATAGGAGTACTCGAAGACTTCGCTTTATCCTCATTAAAACGGCACAACACCTTCTGGGTGTAGTTCGATTGATGTACTAGGATTCCATCCGAACAATGCTCTATCTCGAGACCGAGACAGTATCGAGTCTTACCTAGATCTTTCATCTCAAATTCCGACTTCAGGTGCGAAGCAGTTCTCGCGAGCTCTTCAGGAGTTCCGATGAGATTCATGTCATCGACATATACTGCAACAATTGCAAATCCGGAATGTGACTTCTTAATGAACACACAAGGGCATAGTTCGTTATTCACATATCCCTGACTAGTCAAATACTCACTTAAACGGTTATACCACATTCTTCCGGATTGTTTCAAACCGTATAGTGAACGCCTCAGCCGAATTGAGAGCGTGTTCCGGGGTTTGGAAATATTTGAACCAGTCAATGTAAGTCCTTCGGGAACTTTCATATAAATTTCCGTATCAAGATCCCCATAGAGATACGCGGTTACTACGTCCATCAGCTGCATATCCAGTTTTTCGGAAACTACCAAACTGATAAGGTATCGAAAAGTAATCACATCCATAACGGGTGAGTAAGTTTCGTCATAGTCAATCCCGGGGCGTTGTGAGAAACCTTGTGCTACAAGACGAGCTTTGTAACGCACAATTTCGTTCTTCTCATTACGCTTCCGAACGAAAACCCACTTGTAGCCAACGGGCTTCACATGTGGAGGAGTAGGAACTACAGGTCCAAACACCTTACGTTTCGCAAGTGAATCAAGTTCGACTTGGATTGCTTGTTTCCAGTTTGACCAATCAGCTCTACGTCGACATTCATCAACGGAACGCGGTTCAATGTCATCGCTCAACATGATCTCAGTAGCTACTGCAAATGCTAATGCATCGTCAACAATCATCTCATTTCTACGCCACACATCATCTAAGCTAGCATAATAGACCGAAATCTCACGATTCTCGGGAGGAGGATTCGTCTCTTCAAGGACGCTTCCATAATCTAGAATTTCCTCATGAGTTGGGTAAAATGAGTAAGTGATAGTCGGATTCACGGTAGGCTCTTCAGGACCTTGTGCCGTGGTTTTCCTCTTCCGGGGGTGTGAATCCTTTGAACCAAGGGGTCTGCCACGCTTTTGTGTAGGGGCAGATGATTGGCTAGCCGCTAATGTACGTGGATCACCAGAATTGGCGTCCCGGGCTTCCAGGAGGGTAATCCGTCGTACATTTGGTACATCCATCTTTGCAGGCGTATTCGCAGCTGGAATATGTGATCTTGTCACGCGCGCTAGATCGGTGAAAGCATCTGGCATGCTCTGAGCTATGCTCTGGAGATCTAATATGCGCTGCACTTCAGCTTCAGACTGAGCGGTGCGGGGATCTAAATGAGACAAAGTGGGAGTCGTCCACGATAATTCGCGTCGTTCATTAGGAATGTTGACGTTCTTATCTCTCCCTAACGACGGGAAGACTGTCTCATAGAAGTGACAATCCGCGAAACGAGCGGTAAACAGATCGCCTGTCAAAGGTTCTAAGTAACGAATAATCGAAGGAGAATCATATCCGACATAGATTCCCATCCTTCGCTGAGGCCCCATTTTTGTACGTAAGGGCGGCGAGATCAGCACATAGACCGCACAACCAAAAACGCGCTGATGCGATATGTCGGGTTCGCATCCGGTGACCAACTGAAGGGCACTAAATGGTTGTGTCGCAACAGGCCTCAGGCAGACCAACTTTGCTGCGTGCAATATTGCATGGCCCCAAGCAGCGATCGGGAGCTTGGTACGTATGACCAACGATCGAGCAATCATTTGTAAACGCTTAATGAAAGCCTCTGCCAGGCCGTTCTGGGTGTGAACATGGGGTACATGATGTTCAACTTCAACCCCAACCGACATGCAATAGTCATCAAAAGTTTTAGATGTGAATTCTCCAGCATTATCCAATCGAATAGATTTGATCGGATAATCAGGGTGGTGAGCCCTGAGCTTGATAACCTGAGCCAACAGTTTGGAGAATGCAGCGTTCCTTGTGGACAACAAGCACACGTGTGACCAACGTGTAGAAACGTCAACCAAAACCATAAAATATCTAAATGGTCCGCAGGGAGGTTGAATCGGTCCACAAATGTCCCCCTGAATCCGTTGTAGAAAAATGGGAGGATTCGAACGAATCTTGTCATAAGAAGGCTTAGTAATAAGCTTTCCCATAGAACATGTTTGACATGCAATTTCATGGATCGAACCTAAGCTTCGGGTTAGTGGATGCCTGTGTGAAGTTTTGAGGATACGGCGCATCGCTATTCGTCCAGGATGTCCCAAACGATCATGCCAAAGTGTAATTTCGTGCGCGGTCCCTGTGGTAGGGCCGGCCACATAGTGGCATTCTATGGGGCGTATGGTCGTAGTATACAAACCACTCGGGTTATGCTCCATCTTCTCTAGAATACACTTCTGGCCATATTCGTAGGAAGTTACGCACAGAAATTCAACTCCGTTTTCTACGTGGGTTTCAGCGTGGTAATTGTTATCTCTAATGTCCTTGAAACTTAGTAACGTTCTTCCGGAACGTGGAGAATAGAGTGCCTCAGCAATGGTCAAGATTGTACCATTGGACAACATTATACGTGCCTGACCGTATCCTTCGATCAGGTTGGATGGGCCTGAGAGGGTTGTCAGAGGTGCATTCTTAGGTACGAAGTTAGTGAAATAGATGCGTTCACGCAAAACAGTATGCGTGGTTGCACTATCTGCCAGACAACTAACTTTCCCACTAGTCATACCTAGAATGAAAAATTAATTTGAATCGGTCACATGCATAAAAGTTTATAAAAACAAGTATCAATTCAAAATAATTTCATTTATTCAAGGAAAAAACTTAATATCCAAAATAAATCGCCAACTAATAATCCAAAACATAAAGGAAAATTGTTCAAAATCAACCAAAAACAAGGGGGGGTTCGGCCACAAGGTGGAATTCGGCCCCAATTGTCTTATTTTAACTGAAAAATAAGTCTATGTCTAAGAGTCTAATCTTCCATAGGAGTGGTATCCTCCTGAAAATCAGAAACCTCCATCTTTGTAGTCTCCGGTTCGTCCACTTGCAGGAAGTTTGATTCAAACTTCGTACGACGAGAATGATATGCATCCACAACCTTCTTGGGAGCACGGCAAATACGGGACCAATGGTCCTTGGAACCACAACGATAGCACATATCGTCATTCATTGTGGCAGGTGCTTTGCCCTTATTCTTGAAGTTCGGGGCCTTGGGAGCGAGGTTTGGGCGCTTCTGGGCTTTGTTTCCTCCCTTGGATGGGCCTTGGCTCTGTTGACCTTGGTGGGATGGCTTCTGGCCGCCCTTACCACGCCTCTTTTGGCGTTTTGGGTGCTGATTAGTGCTATAATGTGCTTCAGGCACATCAGTAGCCCCAGTAGGTCGAGCTTGATGATTCTTCATCAACAGCTGGTTCTGCTTTTCAGCAAGAAGTAAAACAGAGATCAAATCCGAGAACTTAGTGAACTTCTGAGCTCTATATTGTTGCTGCAGGACAATATTAGAAGCAGAGAAGGTCGAGTAGGTCTTCTCCAGGAGATCCTCTTCAGTCAAAGTTTCATTGCAAAACTTGAGAAGTGATCGGATTCGACAAACTTCAGAATTATATTCATTCACAGACTTAAAGTCTTGGAAGCGCAAGTGCTGCCAGTCGTGTCTTGCTTCAGGCAAGAATATGTCATTTTGGTGATCGAAACGATCAGCCAAAGCGACCCATAATGCACATGGATCCTCCTCAGCAAGGTACTCAGTTTGCAGAGCGTCATGAATATGTCTTCGGATGAAGATCATAGCAGTGGCTTTTTCAGCTTCGCCAACAGGTGCATCCGTTGCTTCTTCAATAGCAGGATGCAAGTTCTTTGCAGTGAGGTGGAGCTTCACATCTTGAACCCACTTGAGGTAGTTCCTTCCAGAAACCTCTAAAGCGGTGAAGTCGAGTTTGTTCAAATTCGACATGGTCCTATCAAAATAGATGGACAAGATGTGGTTAGTGTAATGGAGAAAAATCAATCCATTCACATAGGAGTAGAACATACAGGTTCTAATAGACATGTATTGATTTAATTTTGCATGAAAAACTTCGGGTTTTCATGGGTGATATGTTTAAGTGAAAACTTCGGGTTTTCTAACAAGACATGTGTATAAGAAACTTCGGGTTTCAAAGTAATTATGAACTTCAGGTTCATATATTCCTGCAGGCAAACACAAATATATATGCAAACAAATATGCAAAGAATATATGCAGAAATATTGTATAATGATAAGTGAATTAATTTATTTTTGGTCTTCGGGGCCAAATTAAAGTGTGGGTGAAAATATAAAAAACCCATATTATTTAAAAAAAAATTAAATAATAAAATCTCGGGGCCTAAAAGTATAAGCCAAGAACCCTCGGGTGGGATTACAGGCCCACGGGGTGAGAAGAGGGGAATGGGCTGCTGTGTGCAGCCCTAAAATTATTATTATTTTTTTTCGTTTTTTTTTTTTTTTTTTTTTGTATTCAATTATATTATATGCATGTATAATTTTAATGAATCACATATTTACGTGGATGCATATGCAAATAATAGTTTCAATGCATGTACATATGTAGGATTCAATTCATGACAAATATCAAATTCACATAATTGTAGCAATTTTGATTATGAAGCATACACAATTTATGTAGAATCTAAAATACGTTAAACGTAAAGTTGGGTCATGCATCATGGTGAATGTTCATGCTATCAGGGCTTGCAAAATATCGAGTTAAAAGCCGTTGTTTAGAAAGAACCTGATTGCGTGATGATATAGATGAACTGGTTTGATGCAGAAAAATTATTTCTTCAATTTCGGCTTTCATCTTCAAGCTTGTATCACGTTCAACATAAGAAGAAAAATAAATTGAATCAATAACAATATATGAATTCAATAAAATCAAGATTTAATCAATTAAAAATAATTGAAACGTAATACTCCCTTGATTGTAGACGAATAAATTCTCTTTAAATTCTTCTAAGCACATCGTGAAGAGCGTGCTGATAACGTGTTGTGGTCTATTTTATCTGACAGATGGACTAGGGCCGGCGGCAGAGAGAGAGAGGAGAGAGATGTGTGTTTGTAGATTTGTAGGGGAATGTGTGTGTTGTTATCCCTCCTACATTGTGCCTTTATTTATAGTAGTAAAGGGAGAGAAGATATTCCTTCTCCTCCAAGTAATACAAGTTGTAATAGGAAAGGATAACTAGAATCAAATCTTATCTAGGATTTACACAATCATACTTAAACTAGGAATGTTTACAACACATGTAAATATTGTGACTAATTGAGACGAGAAAGAACCTTATAAATATCAGTTCAAAGACCAAAACACCTAATTGGGCTAATTTTCAATAAAAAAAAGTTTTTAATCTTAAAATGGTTATTAAGATTGTCATTACTATTTACTTTAATCATTGATATTGCCAACCGTCAACTATTTTGGTCATGCCATAAAAAATCTCCATTCAATTGAGGGTATTTTTGTAAAATCAACATTTTCACTTGAATTTGTGGTTTTTTCAATTTAACTGAGATTTTTTTACAAAAGAACCAAAATGACGATGAACAATCTCATAGTCACATTTGTTGATTTTAAGGGGGGTGTATTCAATTGAGATTTTGAGGGATTTTAATTCTTTTAATGAATCCATGGGTATTCAATTAGGATTTTAAGTGATTCTCTGTAATTCAATGTGTATTCAATCAGAATTTTAAGATAATTTATTAAAATCCTTAGAAATCCGGGTGTATTCAATTATAATTTTAAAAATGTTTATAACATTCCAGGTGTATTCAATTAGAATTTGAATTTAAAGAATTTAGAAAAGTTGAGGAATTAGAGGAAATTAGAGAGATTTTGTAGTGTATTTTAAGCATCCACAAATCTCACCTCTCCCCATGAGATTTCAAGGGAATTGAATCAAAATTTTACATGAACTCTCTACAAATCAGTTAAATTTCATAAAAATTTATAGATTTATAAATCCATTAAAATCTTTTAAATTCCTAATTGAATACACATCCTAAATCTTGGTGACCCAAGGGAAGAGTTATAACAATCGCATGACTATTTCGGCTAGAACAAACCTTAAAAAATTAAAACTAAATAGAGAGGGGAAAGGAAATAAAAAGAAAAAATCTAAAATAAAATAAAAAGTGGAAAAACAGACGTCTCCTTGTCGTCTCCTCTCGCCTCGTCTGGTGCGGATGGCCAGTTTCGGATCGAAATTCAGCAATCGACTCTCAAACTATGAATCTAATTTCGTCTCCTTCCTGCTGTTCTCCTCCACTCCCCTCCTCTCTCTTTCTCCCATGCATATAATTAATTAATTCGATTAGTCATTTTTTGTTTATAGAACATCTGCGGCTCGAAGAAAGATTCAATTTTTTGCTGATCACTGACGATGTAGCAACTGTAAGTTTGTGAAAATTCGTAATTTTGGTTATTGATTGCTGGAATATGATCCTATCTGAAAATCAAGCTGTCCAGATTTACTTGATCATGATCTTCTCATTGCTTTTACTGTGAAAAGATGGATAATTTATTGCAAAATGTGCTTAATTTATTGGTGATCTGCTAGGTTTTAAATCCAATTAGTTTAATCTGGTAATGGGTATTGGAGATTTTCTTTAAAGGATGATAATTTATATAGAATTTGTAAGTTTTATCTCTTTCGGGTTACTTTTTGTTTCGAATTAGTTGGATTTAGCATTCTTCACAATGTTGATTTGATATTGTTATTCAGTTTTTATACTTTCTGTTTGACATTGTTGCTCCTGATGAGTAATTGGTCATCTCCTCTCAGCTTTAGTAACTGATATAAACAGCTTTTCTTGTATTTGAAGAATTTAGCATTGAATTTTTTATTTTTTATTTATTGGAATGGCAGAGTTGATATTGTGGTTATCCATCTTTGATTCGGGGTTATCTGTCGTGTCGCATGATTTTTGATTGTGGAAGTGGGTTGTAACTTGTAAGTGAGCCTGATTCCGACATGAGTTCAACAGTGTCAACATCTCGAGGAATACATTCACCTGCAAGGCTTGCCATGCACGAATCACCGGATTCTGGGGCTTCTGGTTCTTTTAGCCCGCTTGAACCAGACACTAATGACAGTGAAACGGAGTTGCTCTCACTGTTTTGGAATCAAGACAACGGTTGCTTCTCTGCCGGCACAAGCAATGGATTTCGCATCTACAACTGCGAGCCTTTCAAAGAAACTTTTAGACGTGATTTGAAAAGTGGGGGATTCAAAATTGTGGAGATGCTATTCCGATGCAACATTCTTGTACTTGTTGGTAGCGGGGACAATTCACAATATCCGCCTAACAAGGTTATGATTTGGAATGATCATCAGAGCCGATGTATTGGTGAATTTTCATTCAGGTCTGAGGTTTGTGCAGTAAAGTTAAGGCGCGATCGCATAGTAGTTGTTCTTGAGCACAAGATATATGCTTATAACTTTATGGATATGAAGCTGCTGCATCAGATTGAGACTGTAGCAAATCCTAGGGGATTGTGCTGCCTTTCACACCATCCAAATACATCTGTGCTGGCTTGCCCAGGCCTTCAAAGAGGACAAGTTCGAATTGAGCATTTTGGGCTGAACGTGACGAAGTTAATCAATGCTCATGATTCTCATATTGCATGCTTCTCCCTGACAATGGACGGGCTGCTTCTTGCAACTGCTAGTAATAAGGGTACTTTGATAAGAATATTCAACACAATGGATGGGACTCATTTACAAGAGGTAGCATATTGCATGTGAACTTTTAGTAATATGTTATGGTTGTTCTTCAAGTTTATGATGAATGGGTTCAGATTCTGTATGACAAAATGAATTTTTTAAACTAGCATGCTGTGAATTACCGAATAGAAGAACAAAGTTCATTTGTATTTATATATTAGTCTATTGCCTTTCTGTAGGTACGCAGAGGAGTGGATAGAGCAGAAATTTACAGTATTGCTCTCTCCCCAAATGTCCAGTGGTTGGCAGCATCAAGTGACAAGGGTACCGTGCATATATTCAGCCTCAGAGTTAGAGTACTCGGGGAGGATTTATCCGCTCATAATTCTGCTCAAGGGCCAGCAATGTTTCAGCAGAACTCTTCAAATTCCCCGGATCCTCTTATTTCTCCAAACACCAGTGCCAATTCTAGTTCATCATTGTCTTTCATGAGAGGTAATAAAATTGTGCTCAAAATTTATTTTCAAGACTACCATGTGTCATCTGCTTGGATACTACGTGTCTACGTGTTAAAGTGTGTAAGGGACTTTGGTTTGGATTTCTCCGTAACTTCTTGCCCTTGAACGGTTTTAAGTGTTTTCTTCTAAAACTAATCTTTTGGACAATTGCAGGGGTTTTACCAAAATATTTTAGCTCCGAATGGTCATTTGCTCAGTTCCACTTGCCAGAAGACACTCAATTCATTACCGCATTTGGTTCTCAAAACAGTGTCATCATTGTTGGCATGGATGGGAGGTATGCTCTCTCTTTGTGTGTGCATGTATGTGTTTCTATTTGTCCTTGCATTTTCCGCTGGCCTAAAATAGTTGAAATATTCGAGTAATTATTCCTCAACGGTTCATCTAGGCCCATGATTGAAATTATAAGTTATTCCTCAACAGTTCATCTAGGTCTGTGATTGAAATTATAAGTAGTTTTTGTTTCGTAATGAAGATTACTTAAAATCGATCCCCCTTAAGTTTTCCCCTTTTTTTTTTTACCAATTCATTTGTCCCCTTAAGTGTTTTCTTCACTTGGTGTGATGGCAAGTGCCTTCGCCCATGAGCGATAGGTCTCGGGTTCGAGACTTGGGAGCAGCCTCTCCATAAATGGGGGTAAGGCTAGCTGACATTCACCTCTCCCAGACCCTGCGTAAAGCGGGAGCCTTGTGCACTGGGTACGACCTTTTTTATTTGTCTCCCACCCCTGCTTCACTGATTTTTTTTCTTCTTCTGGTTTATCAGTTTCCACAAATGCAGTTTTGATCCAGTGAATGGAGGTGAGATGGTGCAGCAGGAATATGTACGCTTTCTAAAAACCGAAAGCAGGCCAAGATAGAATTTCGAATGATTCATTCAACCATACATTCTTTCATCCCTTGTAAATATTGATTCGGAATCTCTGTTGGATGTAAATATTTGGAAGAGTTATGTTCCTTTTCACCGCATCTCGTAAAATAAAGCAATCTTTATAGCTACATTGCCAGAAGCAAAACCTGTCCCATAAATTGCTAGGATTATCAATCATAACAGTGTTGTTTCAGCTTCAGAAACGGCACAATACATTGAAACCGAAACAATCTGGTTTCTCGAACAATCTTGATCGTGCATTTTGTCCAAATGTTCCAAGTTCTGGCTTGAAAAATCTCAGTCCAATACAATGGTTGTATGGGAAATCCTTGTATATTGAAGAATAATACAATATCTGTAAAACCCCTTCCATTACAGATCGCTGTTTGGATGTTTAATAGTTGTAATTAAAAAGCAACCAACAAATGTTCATTTCATAATCTGAAGCTAATTACAATCATGGTCAGAAAGGAGGATCAGTTGATATGGTAAGACTAGCATCTTGTAAGCCAGAAGGAACATCGAATCCTGACATGAAGTCATCACCAAAGATCACAGCACCTGCCGCCAGCGCTCCAGCACCGATTCCCATTCCAACACCAGCTGCTCCTCTACGGCCCGGCGGTGCTCCAGATGCTGGCATATTGATATATGTCTCCTGCATTCGATCTGTTCTCGGGATAAAAGTAGGTATGTAGCCAACATTAGAAGGCGGGGGAGGCGGTGATGGAGTTCTAGGCGGCTGATAGCTCGGCCCGCCTGCTGGTGGGTAGCTTGGCCCCCCTGCTGGTGGGTAGCTTGGCCCCCCTGCTGGGGGGTAGCTTGGTCTGTTTGCTGGCAGGTAGTTTGGTCCGCCTGCGGGCGGGTAACTGGTTGCGCTGGCTGGTGGGTAACTTGGTCCGACTGCAGATGGATTGGAATAGTTTGGAGGGAAAGGCATTGGTTGTGCATATGGGGAGTTGATACGGAATTGATCTTCCGGCCTTTGTTGTCGAGCTACAGGTCGTATCGCTGGTGCAGATCCGTCTCCGGTAGCCAAGGTGATAGTAATGCTGTTATCCATAGGTCCTCCTTCACTGCCTAAAAACAGAATTGAAGTCGATAACCACATCACATTCGAAACTCAATTTATACAAGATCTTTCGAAGTTTTTCGATGAATTATGAATACCTGTGTACGAGCTTCGAGCTTCCATATCCTCAGAAATACGTATTGAGACATCGACGAACCCTTGAGGTTTGTTGGAATTCTTTTTCCGCAACTGGTAGCTCCCAACTTCTTCAGCTCCATGCCTCGGAGCCTCAGAGTTCTTGTTATGCTTAGCCAGAAACTCTCTCAGGACAATAGTTGCCGTCCCCTGAAGCTTTTCCCGGAGGAAGATAGGCTCTCTGCTGTACACCTCAACGTGCAGCGCCAGATCCTGCAAGTCCGCCTCCGAGCCCTCAATCAAGGTAGCAAACTTGGTTCTCCACACCGGATTCTCATTTCCAGAAGCATCAATCTTGGTGCAGTACTTGTTATTCGGATTAGTCCACCCAACAGCATACCACTGGAGCTTCCACAACGAAGACGAACGCCTGAGCCCTCGGGCGGATATCAAGCACACTTCAACCCAGAGCTTCCCCATGCCAGGCTAGTTGAAGGAAAGGGAGGAGCTGAGAGACAACTTTCTTGAAGAAAAAGAAGGGAAGCTGTTTAAGCATTATCTAAACTGCTACTTTACTTTGGAGGTGAGATAACTTTTATACCGTACCGACATTGTGGGGTAACGATAACCCCTTTTGTCAAACTTCTTTTCCCAGCCAAAAGTGCTTCACAGATGGGCAGGAATCGGTAATTAACAATACAAAAAACACACATGACGAATTGAGCATGTAATAAAGTTAAAAACAATATCGGCGTTGTTAGAGTAGGGCTCAACGGATCCACCGATCCAAAAATCCAACATGATATCAGAGCCAGGTTTGAGCCTCTGCAAGCCAATGAGCTTGTCACCAAGAAGGAAACAAGCTAGGACTCTTAATAGAGAGCCGACCTCTGAGTTCCATTGAAAACAAGTCTGGACTCTTAACATAGAGCCGATCTCTGAGTTTCAATTGCTAATGTGTGGATCTTCATGTGTGAACCACTAAATGGGGTTACACGTGAGGGGGAGTGTTGGAATCCCACATCGACGGGTGCAAAAGAAAACAATGGGTTTAAATATGATTGCCTCGAGGCATTTTGTGATTAAATCTCACACCTGACGGATTGCTCAATTCTAACTCATATCCTAAAAAATCCAACAAATATGACTTTGAAGGCTATCTGTAACAATGAGACTATTAGTCTTACAGGTAGACTAGCTTACTCCCTCCCTCCTTCAAGAGAAGAGTCCATTTTGGGTCTCGAATGTCGATGCTTCAGCCAAGGGTATATCGAGGCTGGGGTTGACGATTTCTTGGTCTTCTTGCATTCTAAGGTATTTAAAAGGGGTGGAACTTGCAATAGCTTTCGACCGGCATGTTTATTCATCTGTTGATTGCCTTCAGGATCAGTTGGAACACTACATATATACATCATTGCAATGGAGGCCAAAATGACATCCCCAAAGCCACACCCTTAGAAGAATGACCTGAAATTAAGATTTACAGCAGATATATTTTCACCAACTTGAGGCTTTTCGGCATTCAAACGAGATTGGTATAATTTGTTACCTCTCATCTTCTGAGCAAAGGGCTGCTATGTCGTATAGATGTCTCTACTTGTGAGTATTCTGCACAAGTAATGGAAAGCTTTTTTCTCATTTGAGCGTCTAATCCACATAGGAAATTGGTTGTAAGAGAGGTTTACAGTATGCAACTGCGAAGATATGTTCCAAAACCAAGTCGGTGGTATCTGAAATTCCTGTATTGGGTAGGATTAGAACCACCAATTGCGTTTGATTCTGATTCCACATAGGAAATTCAGGCCCTGGATGCCAATAATCCAACCATAAACGCCGAAGTTGGAAAGGAGAAATCCAGTCTCGACTAGTTTTCAAAGTCTAGTAAACGGTATCGTCCTCCATCTTGCTCAACTATTCGCAGTACCATCCTATCTGCACTAAAATTCTTGTTCAATGGTGGTCCGCAAATTTCATTGCCGATAAAGCCAGACAAATCAAGACTTTGAAGCCGAGTGCTTATTAGAATTTCTCCAGTCAAAATGTTGTAGGACTCAGAAATTTCAAACTCCTCATGCTTTGTGCAATTTCTCCCTGAACCATTCAAAATGTGGTCAGCAATGAAGATTTGAATGGTTCACTAATTCAACACCATTAGAGGTGAAAACAATGCTTTCAGCTTAATCAAATTTTACTTTTATCATCATAAAAGTGGATAATCACCAAATTAATCTTCTGAGTTCTGGCTGGGAACTGGCAAATAACAATAGAAGTGCTTGTTTGAACATCGTAAGTGCTAGTTTTTCGCCAATGCCATGCGCAGATTTCCGTTGCATAAACCAACACTCAAAATTCAGGAATGGTTGCAAAGTTGGAAACCTGGTCATCAGTAGTATGTTTGACAGCTCTAATCGGCATCGCCATGAATTTATGTTGTATAACTTATATGACTCAAGTACGTGATGGGGATGAATACCTGAGACATCTCTATATCGATGTTCAAACGGAAACTTGGTGCAACGAAAATTTGAAAACAATGCTTTCAGGTCATATCAAAGTGAATAGATTGTGTCATTGTAATTCTCGTTGTAACATTTGTAACATTTGCGACAAAATCACAACCAAGCAAAAAGAACAGCATTGTGTCAAAATTATTCAACAATTACACCATAAATTTTTCCTACGATACTATTTAGGAATCTTAAGATAACATTGCTCAATGGCGTGTCTACCAGCAACAAACCAAGTAAAGTCCAAAAACCGAACATGAATCCCAATCCCAAGCTAACATAGAACCACTTGTCTTCAAGCAAATTGTATTCTCTGTCTTTCTCAACTGCTGCCGGTATCACCCGAGTTGCACTGCAATCGTCAAGTGGAGCACCACAGAGTTCATTGCCGATAAAGCTGGACGGATCAAGGCTCTGGAGCTGAGTGCTTTCTGGAATCTGTCCCATCAAATTGTTGTCGGACAAGTTTAAGTGACTCAAGAATGTCAAACTCCTCATGCTTTGAGGAATTTCTCCATCAAGCTGGTTCATCGAAAAGTCAAGAGATTCAATTCGTCTCAAGTTTCCAACCTTTGAAGGGATTCCTCCAGTCAAAAGATTTTTTGATAAGTTCAGTGTTCGTAAATGGAGTAGGCTGGTCAGTTCCTCAGGGATCTCTCCGGATATAATGTTGTTCGAAAGGTCCATGCTAGTTACCAATCCAAGAATTTCGCGATATTCCATTTTTCTACCCTTGGTCACCAGGATTGCTTCGACTAGGTACCTCCCATAAGAAAAAATGTCAAACAACAAAATATTCGGACTGTTTGAATTTGACAAGGTGGCCATGGCACTAAAATTGTGGAAGCATCTTGGTATTGTCCCTGAAAGATTGTTATCCGCTAGGTCCAAGATTTGGAGATTTATGAGATTACAGAGTTCATGAGGAATGTCTCCATGAAGCTTGTTCGAACGGAAGTTCAAAAGCATCAAATTTGAGAGGCTTTTCCCTATCCACATTGGCAAGCTTCCGATAAACTTATTCCCACCAAGGTCAACAACAGACAACTCGGTACAGTTCTGTAGGGACAGAGGTAATTCTCCGGATAGTTGATTATTGAGCAACTGCAATGATTTGAGGTTGAACAAGTATCCAATGGAGCTTGGAATGTACCCAGTTAAATTGTTGCTTTCCAAATTTAAGACCGCCAACTTTTGCCAATTCATCCAACAATCAGGAATTTTTCCGGTGAGAAGATTTTTTCCAAGATTGAGAAGATAGAGTTCTTTTGGTTCGTCCACACTATCACAAAAGAAGCGGGAGACAGATCCGGAAAAGGATGAATTGGAAAGATCTAGCATATAAACTGTGGAGGGAAGCAAAGGTAATGAACCATTGAACCGGTTAGAACCCATGTCGATCACTAATGAAGGGCCAACCACCATATCTTGAACCTCTCCACACAATTGATTGTGAGAGATATTCAAATAAAGTAATTGGAAGATAAGTTCCAAAACCAAGTTGGAATTGCACCCGAAATCCCTGTATTCGACAAGCTTAGAGACCAAACTTGAGTTTGTGATCGAAGCCAGTTAGGCAATTCAGGCCCCAAATGCCAAGAATCTAGGTATAACTGGTGAAGTTGAAAAGGAGGAAGCCATTTTTTACTAGTATTCAGAATGAATGAGTTTCCTTTTGCATTGAACTCCAGCAGTCTTGTGAGCCTAGTAAAATGGACTTCAGACACCACGCCTTCTAATGAATTATATGACACATCCAAATTCGTAAGAAATTCGAGCTGACCAATAATTTCTGGAAGTGTCCCATTGAATTGATTGTCAGAGATGTCTAGGTTAACTAGGAATGACAAATTCCCTAGTGACACTGGAACGGGACCTGATATTGAATTACCAGAAAGATCAAGGTTGCTTAAACTTTTAAAATCTCCTATCTTCTCTGTCAAATGACCAGAAAGATTGCAATAACTCAACGACAAAGACTTCATTTTAGCTGAAGCACACACACCGGACAAACTGTCGATGATTTCTGATACCTTTCCAACTGTGAAGTTGTTCATCGACAGATCAAGATCCATCAACTTACAAAGCTTTTCCAATGACTTTGGGATTTTCCCTTCCAGCTGATTATTATCCAACCGAAGGCTAACAATGGATGTCAATTTTCCAACGGAGCTTGAAATTTCACCCTGCAAGTGATTGCTAGAAAGAAACAAGGACTCGAGATTGCTAAAACTGTACAGCCATTCAGGTATAGTACAATTGAAGAGGTTCGACTCGAGATTAAGAACTTTAAGACCAGTCATGTTTAGAATACCATGTGGAATTGGTCCTTCAAGAGAATTGTATCCTAGATTCAAAGAAGCAAGGTCTTTATGGTTGAACAGCCATTTGGGTATCGGAAGACTAAGATTGTTCAACGAGAAATCAATTTCCCTGAGAGAGCTGATGTTTTGTGGATAGTTTGGGATTGGACCCCGGAAACCACAGTTACCGAGGGAAAGAGAAACTAGATTTTCAAGACTGAAAACCCATTTGGGAATCGAAGAAGCAAACATGTTTGCAGAAAGATCGAGAATGGCAAGCGAAGTAAAATTAATTGAAGGCAGAGGTGGAATGTGATCAAGTCTGCAGTCGAACATATGCAACTCTTTCAAAGAGGGGAGCATGTTTGTGACTTGCAACCAGTCGGATGCTTTGCTAAGATCAACAGAGTTCATGTCCAGGTGTTCCAAATGAGAGAGACCAGAAATCCATTGAAGGTTCTCAGCCTTAAGCATGTAATTACTGAGAGAGAGGTAGCGTAGACTCGAGAGATTTCCCAACTGATGAGGAATTATTCCTGCGAATCCTGCTTTTGAGAGGTTAAGATATCTTAAACTTCTAAGAGAACCAAAGAACTTTGGAACCTGTGCTTCTTGAAAATCATTGTTGCTTAAGTCCAAGTAGTTGAGATGCTTTAAATTGAGCAAAGAATGACTTACCTTGCCACCCAAGGAAGAGTTGAAATTCAATGAAGGGTTGGAATTACCAAGATGAAGCTTGCGGATGTGACCAGTTAAGTCATCGCAGATAACTCCGGTCCAAGTACAACAGTCGGAATCTTCTTCATCAACCCACGAAGAAAGCCGATTTGCAGGGTCCTTGAGATCTTGCTTGAACATCAAAAGGGATTGCTTTTCGTTTTCTTTGCAAAGCGAAGTCCAGCCCAGATTTTCATTGCAGGAACCAAAACTAATTGAAATGGTTGCAATAGCTAGAGCCCTGATTAGAAGTAAAACAACTATCATGGTTATGTCCATAAAGTTTTAGTTTATGAATTAGATGATGTGCGCGCGTGTGTATATATATACATATACATACACAATGGCAGACAGTCAGACTTGTTGAACCTTTGACAATGTTGAAAGGTTGAAAATTCATGCAGAAATAATCAAAGCTTTGATTATTTTATTTTTTTCGGACTTTCATCTTCCCCCGAAATTAACGGAAGGCAAAGTCACCAGCCTTCGTTTTCTTGAAAATTGACAGATCAACGTTCCATCGAAGTGGTGCTCTCTGACCAAATTGAGTGGTCGGTGGTGTCAAACAATCAGCCTATGCTAATATTAATCAAAAAGTTCACAAGTGGCAGCACCGCTCATGAATACAAGTTATATAGAACAGTCACTTGAGAAATGTAGTCGAAATACAAACTTTTACATTCAACGGGTAAAAACCAAGTCTTGCAATCTACAAAAGTAGCTACATGTATTGAACAACTACATCGTGAAGTTTAAATACAATGCTATTCAGGAATCCAGAAAGAAGAATGCTCCATGGCATGTTTACCAGCAAAGAAACAAGCACGCTCCAAAAATTGAAGAAGAATCCTAGTCCCAAGCTCAGGTAGAACCACTTATCTTCAAGTAAACGGTATCCTCCTCCTCTGTCTTGCTCAACTGTTGGCGGCACCATCCTATCTGCACTGCAATTCTTGTCCAGTGGAGCTCCGCCAAAGTTCATTGCCGATGAAGCAAGCTGACCAAGGCTCTAAAGCTGAGTGCTTTTTGGAATCTCTCCCGTCAAATTGTTGTAGGACAAGTTTAAGTTAATCAGAAATGTCAAACTCCTCGTGCTTTGGGGAATCCAACCATCAAGTTGGTTCATTGATAAATCCACAGACTCTAACCATTTCATGTTAACAAGTTCTGAAGGGATTCTTCTGGTCAAAAGATTTTTGGATAGATTCAATGATTGCAAACCGCGGAGGCTGGTCAGTTCCTCAGGGATCTCTCCTGATATCATGTTCTCTGAAAGGTCCATGATTACTACCAATCTAAGCATTATCCAACCATATTCTGCTTCTCTCCCCTTTGTCACCAACTTTACATTATCCAGATAAGTGTCGTACATCAACAATACCTTGTAAACATCTGGCGTGGTGGTCATGGCACTGAAATATCTTGGTATTATTCCGGAAAGGTTGTTATGTGCAAGGTCCAATACGTGGAGACTTTTCAGCTGACAGTTCATGAGGAATGTGTCCTGGAAGCTTATTTGAACGAATGTTCAGAACCCTCAAATTCGAAAGGCTCTCTCAAATCCATGTTGGAAGGCTTCCGGAAAGCTTATTTTGGCCAAGGTCAACAAGAAGCAAATTCGAACAGTTTTGCATGGACAAAGGCAATTCTCCAGATAGATGATTATCTTGCAACTGCAGTGCTTTCAGCTGTTTTCAGTACCCTATGGAGATTGGAATATTCCCAGTTAACTTGTTGCCTTTCAAGTTTAAAGTTAACAACAATTTCCAGTTCATCAAACAATTAGGAATTTCTCCAGTGAGAAGATTGTCCCGAAGATATACAGAAGTAAGTTCTTTTGGCTCGTCCATCCTATCACCGAAGAAGTGGATGAGAGATCCAGAAAGTGAAGAGTTTGCAAGATTTAGTATCCTTACTGAGGAGGAAACCAGAGGCAATGACCCATTGAACTGGTTAGAACTTAGGTCAATATGGCGCCCCACAACTATATTTTGAAGCTTCCCATGCATTTGGTTGTGGGAGAGATTTACAGTATGCAACTGCAAAGATATGTTCCAAAACCAAGTTGGAATGGTATCTGAAATTCCTGCATTGGGTAGGCTTAGAACCACCAATTGCGTTTGTGTTTGAAGCCACATAGGAAAATCAGGCCCTAGATGCCAACAATCCAACCATAAACGCTGAAGTTGAAAAGGAGGAAGCCAATCCTCTTGCATTATTGGCATCTAGGGCGTGAGCTGACCCTATTCCTTGTAAGAAATTATAAGATATATCGAAATCAGTCAGCATTCCGAGCTGACCAATACCTTCTGGAAGAGCTCCCTTAAACTGGTTGTGAGAAATGAGCAATCGGGTTAAGTGCGATAGATTTCCTAATGACTCTAGGATGAGACCTGATATTGAATTGCACGAGAGATCAAGGTGGATTATTCTTTTAAACTTTTCAACATGCTCTGTCAAATGACCTGAAAGATTATTAGACCCCAACAACAATGACTCTATTCGAAATGAACTGCACCCGGACAAACTCTCAAAGACTTCAGATACACTTCCATGGAACCTGTTGTGTGACAGATCAAGATGAATCAACTCACAAAGCTTGTCCAACGAAAGATCAGTTCCCTTGAGAGATGTAGTGGCATTTGTGGAGGGATGGATGGAAACTGAACCTTGGAAACCACAACTTTTGAGAGAAAGAGAAACTAGATTTGTAAGACTAAAAACCCATCTAGGCATCAAAGAATTAAATGGGTTCCCGAAAAGATCGAGGATGGAAAGGGAAGTAAAATTTATGATAGGCAGAAGAGGGGGAATGTGATCAAGTTGACAATAGACCATACGTAACTCTACCAAAGAGGGGAGCATGTTCACTGTTTTCAACCAGTTAGATGATTTGCTAAGATTAACAAAACTCATGTCGAGGTGTTTCAAGTGGGGAAGACCAGAAATCCATTCGAGATTCTCAGCCTTCAGTGTGTCATCACGGAGGCCAAGATACCGTAGATTTGTGAGGTTTCCCAATTGAGGAGGAATTAATCCTTGAAAACCAGCTTCTGAGATGTTAAGATATCGTAAAGTTTTAAGAGAACCAAAGAAGCTAGGAATCTGCAATCCTTGAAACTTGTTGTAACTCAAGTCCAAGTAGTTAAGATTCTTCAAATGGAGCAAAGAAGGATTTACCTTACCACCCAACCAAGTATTCCTATAGTAGTTATCTCCATAAGACTCATGGATATCCTGATGAGAATTGGGATTAGTGAGGCGGAGCTCGCGAATGTGACCAGTTAAGTGATCACAGACAACTCCAGTCCAATTGCAACAGTCTCCATAACTAGTCCATGACAAGAGCCGATTTGAAGGATCCTTAAGATCTTTCTTCAACATCAGAAGCGCTCGTTTCTGACCTTCTTTGCAAGGTACACCCGGACTTCCGCTGCGTAAACCGACACTGAAAAATGGAATAATGGTTGCAATAGTTAGAAACCTGATCATCAGAGGTAAACCAGCTCTCATGGGGCTCTCCATAAAGTTGAGTTATATGAATCAAGTATGAGCAATGAGGGTGTGTCTATATATATATATATATATATATATATTTCTAGATTAATAATTTCCACAACAAATTTCTTAAATAAGTTATATAATCTTTATTAAAGGAATATAAACTTATTTGTAGTCCACATTATTGACTAGATTTCATATCTTGAACGTCAAAGGTTGAAATATTTCAACATTTGACGTTCAAAATTTGAAATTGCAACGTTTGATGTTCAAGCGTGAACAATGAACTAGACTATCAATTTCCAGTTGTTAGAGCTTTGATTTAGATTGTACAAGTAGTTGTGCTCGCGTGTTGTTGTGGGGTTAAAAATATTGTCTAAGGTGTAGAAAGTATTGAAAATATGTGTCAAAGAATATTGTTTATACATATATTACATCTGCAAACAAAATATGCATATTGTTAGAAAGAAAGAATGTGTTTACAAACTTGTAGTGAAAAATATAACAGAATCCTGGAACACTCAAATTATTGAATTAGTATACAAACTTATGTGTATTTATACCAATACATACATGTGTGTGTTATATTTGGGGTCAATTCATGAATAAGACTAAATAGAGATGGTCTTTTTCACCCTGATGAAGTATGAAAACGTACGAGTATTTTGACTTTTACCACCAGAACAAAGAGCCGTCCTTATTCTTCACGAGTCAGTTCACCCCATACCATTAAGGACGGAGCTTGAAATTCTTCTAGTGGCGGCAACCCGAAAAATAACTAGCAAAACTTTACTATAGTATGGCTGCTTACACCCATAAGATAATGAGGATGATTTCAAATAATAACATATCACAGTTCCATCGTTACAAAATTGCACTGTAGTAGTGAAAAGTGGTAATGTGAATAGAAAAATCTTAACACGTGAGAGGGGAGAGAGGAGTTTTTTTGTTTGAATGATGGAACAAAAACACTTGTAAATCGTGATCGTATAACATTTAATATGGAGTAGAAGTAGTTTTTAGATAGTGCTTGATATTAGATACATAAAAATAAATAAATAAAAGCACACGACCGGAGTCTGAAAGTGGAATTGACAACAGTGCATGCTTCCAGTCCAAGGTCGACCAAAATTCAAATTTTTTGTCATCGTAATTTCAAAGAATTAGTCTTTTATTTATTTATACTAGCTTAAATAAACGTATTATGTATCACGATTTGACTTTGATCCCAAGATAGCTCTGTTTTCTTGTTCGAAAATTGCCCGTTTTTGCTGCCGAGGACATATTTGGTTCCATCAAATTTTCAAATGTCGTGCCTTCCTTCAGTCACCCGCAGGCCGGCGAAGGCGGCAAGCTTAGTAAATCCAACTCGTGTACAACTGTATATATATACAAGCGATAATGAGAGAGGAAAATTGAACTTACAACCTTCGAGACGGAAGCAAATGTTAACCATTTTAACTACAAGCCTTTGGACCAATGTGGATGGTTATCAACGATGCTCCAATCTTAGTCAAGCTGTTATCAATAAAAAAGTTGGCAATTGAAAGCAACAAGCAGGAGATGGATTGTAATTGTCTAGGAAAAACCAAAACCAAAAGTTTGAGTTCATCTCAGCATTTTCATATAAACAACAAAGCATAACTTCAAACTCTTATGTTCTCACGAAATGGAAAAGGTACGATAAAATAGAACTGCGGGCACACTGACATGTTTAGTCACGCAACATATTCATCCAACCTTCATGGCCGAAAGTTCCACGGGTTCCAATCACATCCCTCAGAGCTTGCAGGAAGAGCTCCAGCGTTTGATCCCCCAGAGTGCCGAAAGTCACAAGGAAACATGTTTGTTTCTGCGGCACCTAGCCCTAGTGAGCTTGCAGGAGGAGCTCCAGTGTTTGACCCCCCTCCACTCCGACCATGCCCAAACCATTGATCTATGTCTGACAAATTTATAGGCCTCATGCTGATTCCAGAGGCTGGTGTGCCCGAGCCTTGCCCTTGCTGCTGGAATGGTTTGAAGTCAGGTATTTGTGGTCCTATCTCCGCTTGCCTCAACCCGTTCAGACCTTGGCTTGCCTGCTCGAAACTATTACTTCCATACAGTGTGCTTCCACTACCACCCATAGGTTGAAATTGATGCTGTCCACCTCCAAAACAATTTGAGTTCAGCCCATGTGTGGAGCCAAAGGCTGGGCTCCAACTTGAATTAGAAATAATTGGAGGGCAATGCCACCTTATCGAAGAAGGCGGTGACTGGCCATAAACCTTTTCACAGTTCCCCCTTAGATCTGAAGCAGGCAGACCAGCTATAAAAGGATTCCTACCCCTACCAACATCAGTCCCAATGCTGTTGTTAAACAAGGCATTGATTGAGGGCACAGTCCCAATATACTGACCATTATGGTGCTCAATGTTTGTTTGAGCACCGGAGTATAGAGGTGGGGTGGAACTCCGAAGGATATTTGAAGGTTGAGTATTTATGATGCCATTCTGAAATAATGCCACATTAAGATCTAGATCACTAAACTGAAAGTTTGAAGTTGAATTACAAGGATTAAGAACTCCGGCTGTTTGTAACTTCTGCTCGGCAACCCCTTGCGCTGTTACAAGCAAATGCAGAATACTGAATTAAGTCCTTGATCAATATCTCATATGAAATAAGGATAGTCGAGTACTTTATAATTACTGTAGCCAAAATGTAAATTTCAAAGTTGAACTTGGGGCATGCGTAGTTTGTACTTACACCGACCCCTTAAAGGCATCCCATAAGTTGACCTATCAGCATAACTGTTCATGATGTTCTTGCTCCTCTTACCAGCTCTTGATATTTTCGAGGAACATACACTTTCAAAACTTTTATAATCTTTCTCGAGGGCTTCAAACAATTCCACCGCTAGATTTTTCATATCACAAGCCTGGACAACCATAAATTGAATATAGTTAAGGAGAAAATGGAGATTTCAAGAGCATAAAATGTTGGTCAACCTTGACGATAACAACAGTGCTCAGTGGACTGACCTTTCGATTAAAGATGGAAGATGGAGCGTTGTATGACATTGCATTACTGAATACCAAAAACACATCGTGCTGTACATCAACCAAAGGAACATCAAAACTAAAGCACCAGATTTGTGTATCAGTATTAACAATACAATCACAAATGTGATGGAATGGAACACAGTTTCTTTTAATCCTACCACCATAAAGTAGAACAAAAACTAAATTTGATAAGGAAACTTATGAACCAAACCCAGCCGACCTGTTTACGCCGAAACAAATGTGTATACACATGCTGACTCAAATTTTTCAGCAAATACAGAAGGGGAGAGGAGATTAAATACAGAAGCTCAAAAACCAGTTCTCTCTTCCGAGCCTTACTGAAAGGAAAAACAAGTAGAGAACTAAGGAGTATAGAAGCACACCTGAAATTCTTCCAGTGTTCTGTAGCTTCCTCCACTGAGTTTTTCTGAAATCGTGCCGAAATCCATTGGCTCTTTAATGATATCATTGTACCCTTTAACCTTTCACATCAAGAACCATATATTAGCAACTATAAAAGTATATACACTTGGAAAGACCATAAATAAAGAGGGCAAACCTCTTGTGGGTTTACTGGTTTTGCAAACATATTGTACAAGTCTTTCCTGTAGTTAAAGTTGAAGAAAGATAAAGGCATTAACTTTCTTGATGAGGAATTCACTGAAGAAGGAGCTAATCACTTATACGAGCAAAAGAAAAAAAATTTCACTTCGTAAATATTATAGCATGGCCAACTATATATACTCCCTAAGAAAAGATGTCATAACCCAGAGTTTACTTTTGCAGAACGCTAAGAAGCAGTTCAAGCTTCCCTGATTCTGGTAGAGGTGCCTCCGATAGTGCAGCTACTTGATTAAATACAAGAAAAATGAATTAGTGAGTCTTTTCCATCATAGCATAAATATATATAAAGTTGCAATTTAAATCTTAAGAGGAAAAGAAGTACATACCACCACCAGAGTTTGTACAATTGTTGTTGCTCGAATTACCAACCTACAATTTATGAACAAAAGAAAAAAGAATAAAAAACAATGACACCTGTGCAAAATCCACAATAAATAAACTTGTCCTTCCATTCAAAATAAAATAACTTAAATAAAACACAAGTATTTAGAAAAGAATGCAGAGTGCCTACCAGATTTTATTACTAAGAAATTATGCTTGATTAAAAAAACTCAAAACAATAAATTAATCATCATATAGTCTGATATATTTATTTAATATCAGGTATACATACATAAATATATACTATGTTAACACAATTCAACATTTCCACCTCTTGTTCAATAACTGTTCCAGTTTTCACAGCATTATTAAGGACACACCTCTGTTTTCAAAGGATGCTCATTTCTACTTGCAGCCAGATCTTGGACAGGTCTACTCTTAACCCTTTTTCTTCTCCGTTTATGGCAGGAATCATCTTCTTCAGAAGACACATCCTCTTCTGCATAACATATTAATGTGCCCTTACTTTCCGCCCTTGATTCAAGTTCCAACAATCTCGCACTTCTTCTTCTTTCCCCATTCGACATCATTGCTACTGCTATTTGTTATTTTCCAGTCTCCTGATCCATAAATCAAGTGATAAATATTAGGGATGAAGCATGGTAATTTCAAGAAGACTCTTAGATATTCATGTTATATATTCAATTTTGGAAAAGTAAAAGTGTCAGAAAAATTAAAGGCACTGAAATTCCTTGTGATTCCACAAAAGTTTAGTTTTAGTAGAAGGGTAAGGGTTACATCGGATATATTTGTTCCTAAACTAATCTGTGGGGAGGTTCTCAGACTTCACAAAACCAAGTTCATAGGTGCTCCTCTTACTACAAAACTCACTTAAGAGCATAGTTAGAAAACTCACTGAACTTTCATATTCTCTCACATCCTCTTAGATAGGAAACCATCACATCTTTCAGGCTTTTTTTAGATTGGGCCCCCTTTTCATCTCATTTAAAAAACTGATTTGCATTATAATCCACCATGAAAAATGGGGAAAAAAATGAATGAACTGATGCCACCTGATCTTAGATTTACAATGTGATGGAACACAAATTCAGGTATTACTCAACTGAAACATTGCAAGTTTTACAATAAATGCAAACCAAAAAAATCAAACCCACAATCGTATTTTACTCTGCAGAATGAAATATGAGTAATTATGTTAACTTTCATAAGCTAAATTTCTTATTTGCAGTGAAACATGAGTAATTATGTTAACTTTCTTAAGCTAAATTTCTTATTCGCAGTTCAATCTCCTAAAAGGACACTTCAGGGAATTTTCTAGTCCAATTCTAGTAGAATACTTATTCCAAAAGAACAACAGGCAACCTGTTTCTGCATCAATGAGTACTACCACCACCATATTTTGGCATTTTCCACAAAAGAAGATGCATAAAAAAAAAAATACTTACTGAATGACAGGCTACATAATGAACAAAGCAAATGTGTTTTTTCCTTATTTATTTGTTTCTTCATTATATTGCTAATTTGATAGACCTGTTTTTTCTATGAGGAAAATTTCTGTCTTTTGTACCTAGAAATCCCTCAACCTGCATTCTGGACCTGGATTCGAATTAGGGACATGGCAGAACACTACAATCCTTTGACATTCTAATTTATAACCAAACTAGAGTATACAAGGTTATCTTTTCCTCCATCCATTTGACTTCTCCCCCTTGGGCATGAACTGTTTAACAATCTGATAAGCAATCAGGTGTTGGAAGTTGGAACTAAGCTCTGATGCCAAAAATAATATGACTCTGGGTTTAGCTTTATATCCAGCTAGTGTGCTTGAAGATCTGATGCCAATGCAACTGGTTCCAAGCCTACTCCAAATCTATCATTTTTTGTACCAGCCACAACAATTTTTACATCAATGAACTTCCAAGACTACTCCAAATCCATCAATTCTTACCAATCACAACATTTTCGGCATCAGAGCTTCTCTAAGAGGCAAAATCTTAACGCATCAATATCATAAATTGATGACAACCACAACATAAATGATAGGATTGAATACAATTAAGCCCAAAACACCACTTGATATAAAAACAATTAAAGAATCAACAAGGTACAAAGCCCTTTGGGAAGGGCTAAAAAAAAAATTCACTCTTATATTTATGATTATCAGAAATACTCTTCCTTTCTAGCAGGACTCACCTACCAGCAGATTACCTTGATTATTGTAAATCTGATATCCGTGCAACTGATCTACTCAAAACAATTCACCACTGGTAAACCTTCAATCCCTTTATATCCTGATCATGGCAGCAAAAATTATTAGTGAAAATACAAAATCATAGAAAGATTATCAAAGAGCAATCAGGATCTGCAATTGTTCTTCTTAGACTCTCCTGCGGCCATCAAAACACAATTGAAGACAAAATGCAAGACTTTCATTCAAAAGTGATAGTTACCAATTGCTCTTCTTCAAGAAACCGACCAGAGAAAGAATTTATAAGACCTGCACCGCGATAACATCGATCCTCATTGCTCAAATAAACCCTAAGAAGGCCATTTTATAAAGCGCCTCAATAAATACCACCCCCATTTAAGGTAAGCTAGGTGGATTTTATTGGATATGAACGAATAATGACTAGCACGGGACACCCGGTGCATGAAACACTTTACCTGACAAATGCGTTCTGCTGAACAAGTGCAGTGGCATTTGTCACATCTGGCAAAACACTGATAGTGAGAATAATGCATGGTTCAAAAACAAAACTTAACAGTTAAACTCAGATTTACTTCTCTAAACTGCAGTGATAAAAGCGATTAAAATGAACAAGAGCTTTATTTTTTTCAAAAGTCATGTAAATGAAAATAAAATGAGGAGTTACAAATTATTACTTTGCTTCATTTCCATGTGTGATTTTGAATTCATTCCTCATAAGCCTTTACAAACCAAATCTTCACTATTATAGCAATTTCTAAGTAACTCTCTTAATGAATGAACAAAAATGAAAAACACATATCTAGCTTAGATATGATTTCTGAAAAATGCATCATCCGTTATAGAACTTTTGAACTAAATCAGTAAATGAAGCACTTGATAATGCCTACAAACTCCTTGTGTGTTTCCCAAATATACTTCATTCGTTAGAGACTAGAACTAATACACTATTGGACTTTTCGAAGCTCTTGATAAAACCACATTAGTTTCTACATCTATTTATTGATTAATGCCTTGTGCGCAATGCTTTCAAACACGAACCAATTATGTGATAAGGCTTGTTCATATGGTACATACTACAAAGAAAAAAGTAAGTAACAATTCATGAAGCTAAAAATCAAGTCAATTATGTTAAATTTTAGATAAAAACGGCACTTAAATAAACAGGAAAATGCAGACACGGGCATACCAGCATCCATCTCCGCAACCATTGGAAACCGACTTATGGTGGTTTGAACCAATCCCAAGTACTCAAGAAGATTCTTGCAATATCTACTCTCACTGCAAAATTAATTCAATAATTGCATAAACTGCCTATGCTGAAAATTAACAAAACCCTAAGAGAGAAAGAGAGAATAGAATAAAAATTATGGGTTTTCTTACAAATACTCACTCTCAAATTTGTAAGCAATGATGAAAGCCCCAGAATTGTTGGACCCAGATGAATGATAAGGTGTTCTTGCACACTCTGAGAGTCTGAAGATATTCCAAGCAGCTGGAGCACTCAAAAGTTGTGATCTTTTGGGGTAATTTCAGTGGTTCTTTGTATGAAGGGAGGATTGAGAGCCCAAAAGTCCATAACTTTGATGGGTTGCACTGAGCTCCTTCTTCTGGGTCGGCATCTGACACCATTATCGCCATTCAAGTAAAAGAAGGCGGTGCTGAATCGATGCTGCTTCTTTGGTCTCTGTGAATTTCAGGAAACATGGTGGAGGAGGAGGAATTGGATAAAGCTTGTATGGAATTGCTATTTGCAAATCGTCTAAAAAATCTCGTGATGGTTTCAATCCAAGTTACAAAGTTGCAACGGAAACAACATAGGCGCCAACTCAATCATGTTTCTCATAAATTTGGTACGACACTACGAACCTTTCCCACAATTTTTTTTCGTGAAATTACATTAATCACCCACATATTCTTACATTACATCAATTTTCTAGGGTTACACCAAGGAATTTTTGCCAACAATACAAAAAATAAAATTAAAATTAGGGTTGGGTTGGGTTATTCACACATTCTTTTACCTTCCACGTACTTAAATAAATTTTTGGTCATTTGATTGAATGCATTAAAGAGAATAAAAAAAAAATTATTAAGGGTATGCTATCCACACACTCCATTTTACTTCGCACACATCCTTTGATAATTTCTGTCCGTTGATCTTCTTCATTCATCTTATTCGATAGCAGAAAATTAAAAAGGTGTGTGAGAAGTAAAATAAGATGTGTGGATATCACACCCCAATTAATAAAGGATGTTGTGAAACGTAAAAAAATATGTGTGAATAGCACTACCAAAAATTGTTGTGCATTCTTTTCTCTTGTATGTGATTCCATGATTTTATAAGGAGATTGTTGTTAACTCCGTGACACATTATCATGCACTTATTTTTCTCTTATTTGGTTTATTAGAGAGAAGTGCATGATGACTTTGTTTGAATGCATTCCTCTCATCCGAATGTAATGTACATATTTCTTTTAGATCCATAGATCGTTCGATTATAAAGACAATGTAAATTTGCGAATTTCATTCGGATGCATATTATCGGCCTATTGGAATGACGATGTAAATTCACTAAGTTATGTCTGAATTTGCTTTCTGTATTGTTTATTTGGTTATGAAACAATTACTATTGATTTCATGAGTTTTGACACCTTCGAGTGAGATGAAATGCGAACAAATTTCAACTCCTAATAAATAACGAGTCATTTTTTATTACAAGTAAATCAAAACTTGGCATATGTATACAAATACTAGATAGTAATTGAGCAACGAAATTAAAAAAAAAACAATAAATTATATAAGAAAACGTTCATCTACATTCCACCATCCCACATTTTGCAGACATGACATATTTTATCTATATAATTCCGATCAACAAACACCTAGCTATCTGCTTGGGGTTTGGATTCCATCTGGACCCAAATTGTGAAGATCTTATTGATCCTCACATCTTAGTTATTCATAGTGTATCGTGCTGTTAAAAGTCATTTAACTTTTTTATTTAAAATTAAACACAAATACTATCTGATGAAAAATGGCCGCATGATATATGATAAATGGATAAGATATGAAGATCCCTAAGATCGCAGAGATGATCCTCTTCCATCTGCTTGAATCATTTTGACTTATTTTTCAATCAGTCAACAGATTTTCTGGAGAATAATATGTACACCATTTCCTGGCCCCACAATCATTTTGTAGGCAGGAGAATGCTTGTATTTTGGAGATAGAGAGAAAGAAAACTTGGAGATAACAAGTGAGAGCACAACCTTCAGTTCAACCATGGCTAAGTTTTTGCCCAAACATGTCCTAGGCCCCAACCCGAATGGGATATAAGCTTGGGGAAACTTGCATGCCTTTGAGACTCCATCGGTGAACCTCTCTGGTTTGAACTCATTTGCATCTGGTCCCCAAATTTCTGTGTCTCTGTGCAATGTTGGGATCAATGTCCATAAGCATACGCCTTTTGGAACGGTCATGTTTCCCACTTGAGTGTCTTCGAGTGCCTCTCTCGACACAAATGCGGCTGGCGGATATAGACGCATGACTTCTTGAATCACCATGGCCATCTGCATGGTCAAACAATCTAACATGTTATGTTTTCAGGTGGACTATTGTTTCAATGTGCAGACAATACTTAGTTGTACTGTCACACTGTCAATTTGGATCGTCAACTTAGTAAGACTTTGTTTGAATGTATAGTGACAACATAGTATGGTATCAGAACATTACTCAACATTGAACATAATTAACTAACATAACGAGCAATGCAAACACCCGTACCGTTTTCAACTGAGGGAGGGAGTTTGCGTCCGGCAGGCCATCCGGGCAAGCTTGAACCAACTCCGTCCTGATTCGGGCTTGCCACTCGGGATGTAAAGCGAGAAGCATCAAACACCAAGAGGCAGCAACAGCTGTGGATTCATGGCCTGCAAAATATATGTTCTTGCAGTTGTCAACTATGAAGCCCTTGGATGAACCTTTCCCTAGGGTTTGGTCATTGATGGCTCCCTCTAGTATTGTCTGCAACAAATCTTTTTGGTCACACGAGCCTTCTCTTTCTTCCACTGCCTCCCAGATCAAAGACTCAATCTCCCTCTCCAAACAGCCTATCTCGTTTGTCTTCTTCAATCCACTGCATTTTTCAGCATTTATGAATTATTTTTTCGTGTAGCGACAATCGAATGTAATCTAAACTGCCAACTACGCTCAGATCTGCAGTTTAGTGTACATTGTTAAATAATGGAAAGTTTACGTACCCCAAATTACTAAAGAGGAAGTTTTGCTTGGATATCACTTCTTGAAGACTTCTAAGCTTTTTGAAAATCTCTTTGCCCTTTACGTAAGAGCTTCCAAAACAAGCTCTTGATATAACATCTGCAGAGAAATCTCTCAAGTCCTCATCCACCTGAATCTCCGCTCTCACACTGCCTTGTGCTTCAATGGAGTCCTCCCATTTTCTAAGCAATGTCTGTCCAGACTCCAGCATCAGCCACACCATGCCCTGCCACATTATCTCAATGATAAGTCTGAGTTTACATATTAATCATGGAATAAAACATTTTTTCATTGTTCGAAATTTTGATTCGGAACCGGATTTAATTACCTTGACTTTGTCTGAGAAGAACTCAGGGGCAACAATCTTCCTTTGCTGTGACCAAACAATGCCATTGGACCTCAAAATGCCATTGCCAAGCATGGGTGCAAGTCTCTTGCTTACATAAGAAGGCTTGCCTAAATCCAAACTCATACACTGGTTCATCTCCTTCACTAGCTCTGGGTTGTTCACATACAAATGTTGCCTCATTCCTGTTGAATATGTGTACACTGGACCTGCAAGCATTTCATACTTCATGTCACTACTTTTCTTACCAACAGATAAAAGAGAGATTATAACTTGGAACATCTTTCAACGTTCGAAAGAGAAGTACAGTAAGATAAGAGCTTTTTTGATAATATTTATGCAGGAAACACTTTTGCTTGTAAGTGTTATTGCTGAAAACACTATTATTAGAAGCACATCGGAAAATTCATTAAAAATCTGAAATTTCTTCCCGTCATTCCTGACGAAACACTTTTGAATGTTAACTTTTTCTAACCAAATCATGTTAGAGCGTTTCTAGTTATGTTGAAGCGTTTATGGTAATTTGAAAGAACAGATATGAATTGATCATGAGCATATTAATACATGATTTGGAGGAGATGCCCACGTACCGAAGGAATTGAACAAGGTAATAAAGAACAGAAATGAAGCCCATTTTGATCATTCGAGTACTTCAGATATGGCCCTCCCATGGTACAACCATTTTAGTCATTACTTAATACTCATAAACCTTCATCTAAATCTTCAAACTTTTATAAAATAACTTTTATTTTTTGTTATATTATCAATCATGCCACATCAACAATTTTGGTTGATAATTTTGAGAATAAGAATTTTTATAATCTAATACTATATATTAGATGTGGCCCTACCATGTTCTAATCATCCTAAATAAAATAGTAAAATTCTAGTATATTGTATTAAAAATTTGTACAAAGTGGTCACTTAAAACTACGGTCTAAAAATATTTCTCTATATTTATAAGTGAGAGGTTTTAAATTGATTCTCACCAAAGGTGAATTCGAACCAAATTATTATGGCTAATCCATTGTGAGACTTAGCTAACTCTCCCGCTCATTTGTGTAGATAATATCATATGCATTAAAAATATAAAAAATAATATTATTTTACTTAGTTTAAAAAGTTGACATCCCATATTTAATTGTATCTTAAAATAAAGAGAATATACTTAGAAAGTAACAAGATTTAATATTTCTCTATTTGTACACCTTGGATTCTATTCATTAGTTCTTAGGTTCCGAGACATTGACATGATGTTTATTTATTAGCAAAAGAAATGTAATTTGAAAGAATGAATACGTTGTGTAAACCTTGGCTTAAGCATTTGCAGACTAGGATATTTTATTTTTACCTTCATTGTTAAGCGTGTGTTATTCACTTCAAATCCAGAAATTGATCATTGAAAAAGCTGTACTCATTCGGCATCTTGTACTTGCTATGTTTATATTAACAAATCTCCATTGCTTCTTGTCGGAAAAAAAAAAAAAAAAAAAACACACACACACGATATTTTTATCTACTTTAACTTATATAAGATTTGAACATGAATTTAAAAGACACATTGTTCAGACTAATTAGCTAAAGCGTAATATAAGGAATACTAAAATTTGAATTAAATTTGCAAACCAAATAATATATCACCAATATAAAATAAACACGTTAATAAATACTAAAATAATATCCAATCATCAACAACATCAGTATGTTTTTAAAGGAATCAAATGGTGACTTCTGCCAAACAGTTCACCTTTTCAGAAGCAGAGAAAAATCACAAACAACAATATATTTATGAAATTTAATTTAAAATTTTAATTTTTCTAACATTTATGCAAAAACATATACACAACCCTAAGATGGCTTATTTTTGACATGCCCTAGTCAAACTCTGACAGGTGTGTATGGAATCCAAGCATCTTAAAAATGGTTTGCATAGGCCAGATTCCGCCAAATCCCATTGACTGAGCGGGACCATTGACTCCCCTCTTCAATCTCCAAAATTTTCACAGCAAAAATCAAATTCTTATGAACTCTATTTTCTTCTTAGCTTTATTATATCCATTCATTTGTTTGGATTTATTTCCCTAATAAATTTTCTGTTTTCATGTTTAATAAAGAAAAAAATTTACAGACATGTGTAGGAGTCATAGCCTTTGTGTTACGTATAAAAATTCATATATATAACATATATAGCAGGCCACAGATAAATGCTTAAAGAACAAACATTGGATTGGATGGGACTAATTATAACAAGCAGAGAAGGATTAATGAATACCGTATTGTTTTCTCCAGTGTTCGAAGTATGGGAAGAGAGTGGAGGTGTAGTCATGGGCTACAAACTCAGCAGCCAGCAGGTTTGGAGGCTTCAACTCTTGCTGTTGTTGGATTTTCTGCATCTCGGGAAGATTCCCATACAGAAAAGAAGGTGCAGGGCCTTTGATGCCTTGCAGTCGGAGATTCCTTCTGACCCTCTCGGATTTTAGCCAAACAGTGCTGTAGAGGTGGAGGAAGAAGCCAACCAGTCCCACGACAGCCATGGAAGAAATTATTCTCAACAGAAGAGACACCTCCATCTCTCTCTCTTTCTCTATCTCTCTCTCTCAGTTTCAGTATGATATATATAGGCTATGAACCAGCAGAAATGTTATTATCAAACGTTTGTCATTTTGAATTATTGATGTAAATATACTTATATTTATTTTGAATATTATAAAATATGCTAATTGTCTAACAAAAAACTATTACCACAGTCGCTTAGCTCCATACAAGTAAAGATGTATTTATTTCTTTCTTAATTGCCAATCACATTATAAATATTTTATTGAAGCCAAAAAAAGAAAACATGTCAATTCTAGTTTGTGTGCAATGAAGAACGACTTATATATTCGATAAAAAAAAAAAAAAGAACGACTTATATATATATAAAGAGTTTAATATTTTTCTATATAGAACTGAAGCATTTACCATTGTATTCGTCTATTTTCTTCACTACAAATGAATGTCTTATTGGTTTTCGATTTGTCTTTTTTTGTTGTTGCAAAAGATGATCTATAAATGATATTCTAAAAGATAGATGGTTCGGATCATTAAAATACATTACGGAGTGAGCCTCACAAAAAATATGTGTTAAAAGTTATGTAAAAAAATTGGTACCAAGGTTCCGCCCCCCTTTTGTTTATTAAGCAAGTGATACCACCCTATCTATTCTAATTTGGATCCACTTTGAAAATAATTTATTTTTGAGAAATGATTTTTGAAGAATGCTAACTACTTTCCCTATTTACATTTTCTTACTTATTTATTTATAACTCATCACTTGACACGTATATTCTACTAACAAATTGAATTACATAATTCATGTTTTTGAGGTAGAAAATTAGAGCTAAGATTTTAATATATTAATTATATAATTTAATTTGTTAGTAGAATACACATATCAAGTAATGAGTAGAAAAGATACATAGAGTAAAGCAAATGAAAAAAAAGAGACACCATTCCTCACAATTTTATACATCATTTTTCTCCTTTTATATACCTAAATTTATTTCCGTCTCTTAATCCTTCTTGATTTTTCTTTGCTTCATTCGAATTTAAATGCAAATAGTAGCCAACTTCTCTGGTCCTTTACTTTGACAGGCAAGATATTGACATATGTACTAAATAATCAATGAGGAAAATTGTATGCAGATTTGATATGTCTGGCATTATTGATATAAAATAGGACTCTGCCCAGTAAATCTGTACTAAATAATCTGTACGTGGAAACACATAAAAGGTTGAAGAGCTTACCATGTTTAAGAGCATGTTTAAGAGAAGGGAAGAGAAGGGAAGAGAGAGAAAAATACTAAAATGATTCTCTTAGAGTAAGATTTTTTACTATTTAATAGTTTAACGTTAATTTTCATATTAATATTATAAAATGTAAAAACATAAAAGGACTCAAAGTTCACCGAAAAGTTTGCATTTGAGAAAATCTCTTGAGCATTTATCTTATTAATATGAATGGATTAGCATTATTTGCAAGTCGGTAGGCATGAAGCCCAAAAAGGAGCTGCAAGACAAAGGCACGTTTTAACTCTTTTATCATAATGAATGATCATGTACTTGTTATGCCGATGACAAGATTGATGAAATGGACAAAATCAATTTCGTTGAATTTAATTTTATTAGGGTTAGTCGGCAATCTTATACACTGATGTCCGCAAGTTAAATACGGTGCTGATGACATGCATTTTTACACATATAATAGGATCCAAAATTAAAAAATGGAAGTTTATGTTTTGCTACATATGAAGAGATGTCGTCTCCAAAATAATTTAGCTAAGTTAGTTAGAACAATATACTTTCCTTTTTACATCTAAATTAGAAGAATCGAAATTCATGCATGATGAAACAAAATGCTTAGAGCCTGTTACTTGCAACCACATAAGCGGTTTTCCATTTGTTGAGCCTGATAATGGACAAGGATCCTCTCCTGAGCTAAGGATGAGGATCCTCCTCATCAATGAGTGTGGGCCGTTGGATGAAAATCCAACGGCTTATTCATCCAACGGCTTCAAATAAGGAAGTCCCTTTAAAGTTATAATAATTGTAACCGTTGGATTTTTATCCAACGGCCCACATCTCTTAATAAGGAGGATCCTCATCCTTAGCTCAGAAGAGAATCCTGGTCCCTTATAATGGTACGGGGATCTTGCGAGGGAAAAAGGCCCACGATTTTATTGTAAATGATTTATTATTTGTAAAAATAAAAAAAATAAAAAAAGCATCGATAACATTTTAGTAAAAATGGAGCCCAATTACAAAGTGAAACCTCTCTCACACCAACCATTTTAGAGTCAAACGAGAGTGGGTGAGGTTGAGTCCTATCCCAAAAAAGAAATATTTTTGCTCATCGCTTTAAGGTAGTAGTGATGTCTATCACTCCATAATTACCGTTGGATGAATTTAATTTAATTTATTTGTTACATAAATTTTAAAATTCAAATTAATCCAACGATAATTAATATAGCGGTGAGCAAAAATTACACTCTCCCAAAAATAAACTTCTTCAAATTTTGTTTCAAATTAGCAATAGCACATGCAAGAAAGTAAAAGTATTTGATACTTTATTTGAATCCAATTTTTTAAATTAAAAAACACTTGTATAGTTTTAGGTCTTAAAAATTTATTTGGTATGACTATTTTACAAAAATGAACTCAAGATTAACTTAAAAACATTAAAAATAGTTTTTAAAGTCTTTAAACTTAAAATCCATTTTTTATATTTTCTCTCTTCCCCTCTCACTCCAAATCTCTTTCTCTTTTCTTCTCTCTCTACACATTTCCTTTCTTTTTCTTCTTTCTCACTCCTCTAGTCTGCTCTCTTCATTTTCTATCTTCATTTTCTATCTTCTTTATCTCTTCCCTCTTTCTTTTTATCTCTTCTGATCCTTTCTCTTTCTTTCTTTCCCTCTCTCTCTCTCGTCCTTCTCCCACTCTTGCGACCTTTCTCTTTGGATTGCTTTTGTTCACTCTAAGTTTTAAGATGTAAAATTTTTAAATCTTATATCAAATAAGTTTTTTAACCTTAAAGAAATTTATTTTTTTAGAAATAATGTTCTTAAGAAATATTTTTTTTAAATTATGAATTTTTTTGAATAAGACACCGAACAGATCATAAACATCTCATCGATATTATCTTAATAAAGTATTTAAAATACATAGACTAAATAATGGATTTTAATCTTGGAATAATAGATGGCGACTCCAAAACTATGTGAATCACACGCTTCGAGTCCCTTCAACAACCATCACTGTTGTAGATGCACGCGGGATGGGCTATAGTAATATGGGAGTGGCAACAGTGAAAGTGGCGATCCCGGGCTCCACCTAAGCTAGCTAGCTAAACCATTGGCGAGCGGAAATAGTGATTTACAAAGGAGGAGGATTATTTCCCCTCTTAATCTCTTTTCTCTTCTCTTCTATTTGAACAGTCATGGTTAAATCACGTCAACATTTTATATTAATTTTTTTATAAAGATAATAAGATAAAAAATAATGTGTGAGAGAAGGGGAGGGAAAGAGATGATAATAGAATGAGAAAGAATCCTACTCTATTTACAAAACATTAAGGGGTGTAGTCAAACTAAGATTTTAAATGATTTTAAAAGTGATAAATTTGATAGGATTTAAGAGGATTAAAGACTCTTATAAAATTCATATGGATTTTAAAGAATTTGAATCGATTGTGGTGGATTGTGGGGGAAAGATTTGAAATCCTAGGGGGTGAGGTTGAATTCTTTTTAGTTTTGGTTATACATACTTTTTGCTTTCAAATCCCACAAAATCCACAACTTAATGAAATTCTCATGTATTCTAAAATCCTTTAAAATCTTTTAATTGACTACACCTAGATTTTAATGGATTCTAAAATCTTTTAATTGACTACACCTAGATTTGAATGGATTCTAAAATCCTTTAAAATCTTTTAATTGACTACACTATAATTTTAAAGTCTTTTAAAATCCTCTCAAATCCAAGTTTGACTACACCCATTTAACTACATGAGAAATGCAAGTATAATTAACTTAATTAGTTTCAGAGAAATACTAAAGAGACACTTTTAAAAGTGCGACTCTTTATGGACTTTCTGTTACCTCATTTTTTTGCATAATATTTTATAATGTTAGCATGAGAATTGACGTCAAACTTTGAGGTGTCAGAGAGTCCATAAAAAGTTTTACTTTGAGAAAGTTTCCTTAGTACTTCTCTTAGTTTGATTAGCATTACCCCAAAATTGTCTTAGTTTTTTTTTTAAAACAAAAAGTTTAGGGGAAGGGCATGATATCTTATCTCAAGGACAAGTCATACCACAAGTCTTTTTGAAAATTTACATAAAGATCTTAGCTCCATAATTTTTTTGTTTTTATAAATTGCCCACCACAAAAAAATTGTCTACATCGAAACTCGCTAAAGACTATCTTAATTACTAAAAGAGAAATGTTAAGGAGACTCTCTCAAAAGTGAGACTCTCTATGAACTCTATGTCAATTCGTGTTTTAGCACACTATTTTTTGTAATGTTGGCTCGAAAATTGACGTTAAACTGTGAGATGATAGAGAGTTTATGAAGAGTCTAACTTAAAAATAATATCTTAACATTTTTCTTACTAGAAAATAACACATGCGTTGCAATTTGCACACACTCATATGTGAGAAATTGACAAAAGATCTTCGAGGTTCCTAATTACTTTTTAGGACCACTTTATAGTTTATACTTGAGTTATCTCATATATCTAATGGACCACTGATGTGACCAAACTTATCTTGTGAATTGATCTTGTTTGAGAGGCTTTGAAACTATCTTCTTGTTTCCAACTCTCAACTAATTATGCCCTAATCGCACTTGCGGCCGAGATTGTTTGTTATACGAACATACAGAGTGTACCGTTATATTAGCACAACTATAATGACCTAATAGTTCAAATCACTATTATTAATTACGCGAACACATTTTGAATTACTAAATTAACATAATTTAATGATCCATGCAGCTATTGCACGAGAAAATTCCTCTCAACATTGTACAATTACGCATATCATTATTATTTTTATCCAATTACTTCTTGGATTACTAAATCAACGTAATTTTGTTAATCTACGGTTCAAACAGTTATTGCCAGCTAATGGCTATTGGTTGTAGGGGACTATTGGAATAGTAGCACAAGTATGATGCTCCAATAATCAGCAATGTTGTTATGCATTATTGAGTACAATAGAGAGGACGAGCTCTTACGCAATGAAAATGTTGTTTTTTTATGACCAAAAGATCATTGGTTTGAGTTGTAGAAATAGTTTATTTACAAAACAAGCTAAAATTATGTACAATAGACGTTCATCTTTCGATCATTGTAAAGCATGGGGCTTTATTAGCTTTTGAGATCGTCTTTTGTTGGATACATGTAGAAAGTAAAGAACAGGAACAGGCGGCCCGCGCCGTCCTTGGAACATAGGATTGCCCCGTGGCTAAACAATGTGTGGGGACTGGGGGTACTCCCTGTTGTCCATCAGACAGGTTAGGGTTCTTCGTTAATCAAATAGTCCTTCACTTTAAGGACAAGAGCCAGCCACGTTCCACTTCATCTCAACAATTTTCAACCATACAACACACACACATGGGCGTAGAGAGGAATGATGGGGATCCACCATCTTAGAGAAATTACAGAATGTGTTCAGTGAACTCAATTGTCAGTTTCACTGGTGAATTGTCGGGTGAATGAACGCGGTTGTAGCTGTTAGATTGACGAGTTCATCTTCTTTTTTGCGTTGTAATTTATCATAAGCAGTTGAGTTTATGTCAGCACGGTAGTTTTAAATGCCAAGTCTGTACATGCTAACCGTCGCTTAAGCCAACACCATTTTACATGCTAGGTTGACGAGTTCATCGTTCTTTAGTGCAATATAATGGCGTGTTTAAGTATCCGTAATTGGAATGAGAATGTGGAATTGAATTCAAATTACGGAATACTCCGGTATTTACTAAACATGGAGGAATAAAAAAAGCAGTGGGACCCACACAAATTTTGGAATTCAATTCCTTGTATTGGTTCCTAAATATAGATGGTAATCTCATTCCTGATTATTTGGGTAATCGGAATGACACTTTTGTTCCCTTTATACCCTCACTTACTTTTTTTATTTCCAAGACTATCCTTTATAAACCCATTAAAGTATATAAAATATTTGATTTGGGACAAGGGCATTTTAGTAATCATACTGGTTTATATTCCGATTCTGCTAAATTAGTAAACAGCTTTATGGAATTCTATTCCGATTCCAGAACATTTAAATAAACAGCTTTAACAGAAATATGATTCTGATTTCTCCTCATTCCAACTCCTTAATTCAATTTATCCTCAATTCAATTCTCGCTCAATTCAATTCCTCATATTTTCATTACCGTTACGTAAACGCGCCATAAGTTCGTCATAATCTATTGCATTTTGTCTAACACAACAGTTTAAACAATCACTTTTGCACGGTAGTTCTTAAGTAAGAACATAATTGTAGCCGTTAGATTGATGAGTTCATCATTATCTAACCATCCATTCGTGTTGGACTGTATGGTTCAATAATTGGTTACACCAAGACAGAAAGAGATCTCTTGGTTGGATAAAGTGGTGATACTATCTTGTTACTTCCAAGAAGAGAGAACAAAATACTAAATAACGTTATACTGTATTCATGTTGTACCAAACAAATCATTCTTTGCCATTTCCATACATGCAATTTCAAAGTGCCGTTTGGAATTTAGGTATAATGCATGACACTACAAGATACTTACGCATTTTTTGAAACCGTCATTAGAAGAAAGCATTTTCAGATAATCAAAAAGTGTTTTGTCGCGATATGTAAGAAAATAAAAAAGTGCTTCTAAATTATAAAAGAATTTATTTGTGCTTGCTAAAGAAATAACTCTTCTTTAGAAGTCACTTGGAATTTTAAGAAAACATTTGTTGCGCTTCCAATAAATATGTTTCTAACAAATCACTTACGATCATTAGTAGTTCTTACACAAACACTTGCACCATGTTAGAGATTACAGACTCGTTTGTAATTACTTTTAAAATGATTGAAACCTCTCTTAGTGAAAATTTTTTTTGAATCAATTTTTATAAAAATGCAAGTAAATCTTGTAAAAACACTTGAAGTACTTTTGAAACCCAAAAACATTTTCATCTCAACATGCTTTCAGTCATTTTAAAAGTATTTCCAAGCGAGCCCTACTTATAGAAGAGCTAAAGCATCTTATGGAAACCAAAAATGCTTCTACCTCCATTTGGAAGAAAACTTGGAAGAGCTTATGAATCATAAAAATACAATTTCTGGAGTAGCACTTGCCATGTGCTTCTTTCATTGAAGCACTAAAGACCAAAAAACCAAATTCACAGTTTGGGCTTTAAACCGGGCTTCCAAATTACAATTGGGCATCATGATAACCATCCGAAACCCAACAATGTTGGTCTAAACATTTGGATGGGCTCGTTCTGATCCAATATTTGATATAAAAGCCCACCAAACCGCCGTCGGTAATTGCCGTCTACTTTTCCAAAAAGAGAGATTTTTGAAAATGGATCAGAGCAAGACACACTGAGCATCCACAATCCGACAAACAAAAATCTCCCTCTCCGTCGCAGAGCTCGACCTCCGAGTGCTCCGCTTACAGAGAGGGATAGAGGGAGACGACGCCGTTTTGTCTCTGAAATTAGGGTTGTGTGTGTATGTGTGTGTGTGTGTGTGTGTGTGGGTGTCTCTGCAGCTAAAGCCCTAGATTTTTTGTTTATTCTCCTCCCGAATTTGCTTTCCTTGAGTTTTTAGGGTTTATGCGATGCTGCAAAAGATAAAAAATTGGGTAATTAGAGAGGAATTGGAGGAGTAGATATGTGTTACTCTCTGGTTCTGGGTTTGAAGTGAGTTTACTGGGGTTTTTCTGTGAGAGAAATTGATGGAAGGGGGAAGGAGAATCTCGGCGAGTCCTCGGCCTTGCAACGGTAGGAGAGTGGTGGCGAAGAAACGACCTCGTATTGGTGGGGTTGATGGGTTCGTCAACAGCGTTAAGAAGCTTCAGAGGCGCGAAATCAGCTCCAAGCGCGACCGTGCTTTCACTATGAGCGATGCCCAAGAGAGGTTTCGCAATATTCGCCTCCAGGTACTCTTTCTATCTTTGATGCCTTTTTACCTGTTATGCTTGGTTCGATGGTTTTCATTTAATTCGAAAACCAAAACTAAGTAATGGGTTTTTGTTGATAAGTTATTAGGATGTTAGATCCTCTCACAAAACTTGAAAAAAGGGGGTTTTGCTATGAATTTTTTGCATTTGTAGCTTAATTTTGATTGATCTTTCTGTTAGCTGTTAAGAAATGGATTTACTTTGTCAAGTTCCCTAGCAGAAAATCCTTCCTATGGCATTCAATCAACATAAACGTACTTATGCTTCTGTATTCGTGTGTGTGAATGTTTTAGTTAATACTTCCTGATTAGTTTGGGCAAATGCATCTTTTATTCATGTGAGGTTCTTACCATCAAATTTGTAGTGCCACGAGTAGTTGTTCTGGGTCGATGTCGTGTTTCTAATGCCAACACTTGAAAGCATGCTGTATAAAGAAGTACCACGATGCAGTAAGGAAGTTTTGAGTTTCAAGATTGGTGATTTGAATTTGTGCTGTCTAGTTGTCTCATGTTATTGTGTACACATGCATTTGAAATATGAGTGGAATTTTTTATTTTTTTACTTGCGGTGTTAGTGTGTGTCCGCAAAATCTAATTTCTGCTTGTCATGATATTTGGATGCATAGGATGAATATGATACGCATGATCCGAAAGGTCATTGTGCCATGGTTCTGCCTTTCCTGCGAAAGAGGTCCAAAATTATTGAAATTGTAGCAGCACGTGACATTGTGTTTGCCCTCGCACAGTCTGGTGTTTGTGCAGCATTTAGCCGAGGTAGTAGCTGTATTAGCTGTATTTCTGATCTTATATTGCATGCACTAGTCTTGTAACCTATAAATGTTTGAAAAAAAGGGAATATGTAATGTTTATATTGTTGTATGCAGAAACCAACCAGAGAATATGCTTTCTGAATGTCAGTCCTGATGAAGTGATAAGAAGCTTGTTTTACAATAAAAACAATGACTCACTTATCACTGTCTCGGTTTATGCTTCAGACAACTTCAGTTCTTTGAAATGCCGAAGCACAAGGATTGAGTAAGTAAAATTTCTCCACGCTCCCCCCTTCCTTCTAGATACACAGAAAAGGAAAGGAAGTTCAAAAGAAATGACAGTGTAGTTGTCCCAATTTACTTCCCTCTTCTCTTATTTCTTTCTGAATATTCTGTCAAATTGTATGATCCAGATACATACGAAGGGGTAAACCAGATGCTGGATTTGCTCTTTTTGAATCCGAGTCACTGAAATGGCCTGGTTTTGTAGAGTTCGATGATGTAAATGGGAAGGTTCTTACTTATTCTGCACAGGATAGGTAAAATATTCTGTCTTATCGGTCTTTGTTTTTAATACACTATTGTCTTCTTGATTTGATTTACCTTCCTTATGCTTCTATATTGTTACCAGTATATACAAGGTGTTTGATCTGAAAAACTATACAATGTTGTACTCCATATCGGATAAGCATGTCCAAGAGATTAAGATCAGGTAAGCTTAGTTCGGACGCCTCTTCCTTCTTAAACATGTCTCTGTGTGTGGCCACACACTCGCACTAGTGGTGGTTTATGCGTTTGGTACTCCTTTTGTTATTGCTTAGTGGACATTTATGTTGCTTCTGTTTTCCAATTTTTCTTTTGTTTCTGTTACAGTCCTGGGATCATGCTGTTGATTTTTACTAAAGCTAGCAGTCATGTTCCTCTTAAGATTCTGTCTATAGAGGATGGTACTGTTCTCAAATCCTTTAACCATCTCCTTCATCGGAATAAGAAGGTGGATTTCATCGAACAGTTCAACGAGAAGCTTCTTGTAAAGCAAGAAAATGAGAACCTTCAAATTCTTGATGTGAGGACTTTCTTGATATCTTGCAGAAGTACTATAATCTATTCATTTGGATTTACACGTCTGACTGCTATCATCTGTAGGTTCGCAATTTTGAGATGACAGAAGTAAGCAGAACTCAATTCATGACCCCATCAGCCTTCATATTTCTATATGAGAATCAGTTATTCTTGACGTTTCGGAATCGAACAGTGGCTGTTTGGAACTTTAGAGGAGAACTTGTGACTTCATTTGAGGATCATCTTTTGTGGCATCCCGACTGCAATACCAATAACATATATATTACTAGTGACCAGGATCTTATTATTTCTTACTGCAAGGCTGATTCTGATGATCCATTGTCGGAAGGAAATGGTAAAGTTGTTTTTTGCCTTACTACCACTATCTGATCTGATCTTTGACTATCCACCACTGGATCACCATTGGAGATCTAATTGGATGGAGGGTCCATTACGTCTTTGAATCTCTAACGCTGTTTAAATCTCTTTTGCAGCCGGATCCATCAATATCAGCAATATCTTGACTGGAAAATGCCTTGCTAAGATAAGAGCTACCAACAACGCTGAAAAAGAATGCATTTGTAGTGGTGAGGCTTGTGGCAGCAGTTGCAATTCAAAGAAGCGGTCCCTTTCCTCCCGAATTAGGAGTACAGTTGCAGAAGCCTTGGAAGACATTACTGCCCTCTTCTACGACGAAGAGCGCAACGAGATCTACACGGGCAATAGGCTCGGTCTAGTTCACGTATGGTCTAACTAATAGTTTCTCCAAGTTTATTCTCCATGTCCATTAGATTCTTTCTTGGTCATCTAGATGTTTGATTTGATCTCGCTGCCCCCCACCGCAACAACTCCCTAGAACTGTACCATTAATTCCCTCTTGTACCCTTAATCCCTTTGTTTTACCTTAAATCCGATTTCGTTCCTCGTGTCTGTTGAGCTTGAGAACTTCTTGTACCATTAGTCTCTTCGTTTTACCTGAATTCCGATTTCTTTCATGGTGGTGTAATATAAATGTAGAATTGAGTTTGCCTCGGTCCTTCGGACGCTCTTTTTATCTAATTTTTGGCACTCTTTTAACTCTACTTTCCTTTTGATTTGAAAAGTACCATGAGTGATTTTTTAGAATAGAAATGTTCTTAACGTTAAAAGTGAACAGTATCAGAAGTGTTTCGTTAATGATCTTTACTATAATTGGAGCTGGAAATGTTAGGAAGTGGAATTGGTGTGACCACACGAACATGGCGCAGCTACCTCACTTTTTCCTACCTTTTTCTGAGAGGGATAGGCTTTGTGTTGAGAAGTGGAGTTGGTGTGAAAACTTTACATGGATTAGAAGGCTCGCAATAACCAATCAAGCGTCATATGGAAATACCAAGGCATGTGTATGAGTGGATCGGCAGCTTTACGATTTGCCAACCGAAGGTCCCTTTGAGAGGCTCGTGCTACTTCTGCAGCACCACCACTCATTTACAACAAGATATATGGTCCCGTTTGCGATTACTTTTGTAGAAGCACTTCCAAGCAGCTTTTGATGAAAGCATGTTGATATTTTACAAAAACTCGATTATTTTTTATAAACACTTGAAAATGTTTTTTGAAGGTGTCAGACCTGTTTGAAAGTGCTTCTCTAATAATATTTTTGTTCATAAGTGATTCGAGTGATAACGCGTTTATTAAAAGAATATTTTATAAAAATGTAAATACTTTATGGATAAGCGCCTAACACATAAATCAATTCAAGTATTTTTTACAACCGAAAATACTTCTTTTTTTCATGTCAAACATCGTCAAAAATGTTTCTGGTAGTTTAAGTTTATGAACTCTTTTGAAAGTGCTTTTAAAATGACTAGTAGTTTTTTTAGAAAGTGTTTTTGGGTTCCAAAAGTATTTTAGTGAAATGTTTGTAGGCCCCAAAAATATTTGAAGTGCTTCATAGAAGAAGCACATAAACCCGTTATATGCTTCACTTTAAGTGCTTTTCAAGAATTAACTATCATTTTTACTAAGAATTGATTTAAAAAATATTTTCATTAAAAACGCTTTCTGTCATTTTAAAAATAATTTTAAAAGTAATTTCAAAGAGTACTTAATTATTTTAAAAACACCTCTAAATAATTTGGTTGTGGCAATTAATATTTTTGTTCAATAACACTTTTAAATTTTTATGTCCAAACAGTGGTGGCCCTATGTACGTGTCTTCTTCGTGCCGGCTGTTGTGCGTGACAACATATGCAACATTTTTCAAGAGGTGATAACAATACAGGACGAGAGAGAATTCGAGTTGTTAGTGACATGGGAAACGGAGTCGTTTCGTCTTGTATGTTGGATCTTAATTGCAGCAAATCGAATTCTGAAAGATTGCTTTCCTTTTGGAAACAAGTTCCTCTCTTTATTCTTGTCCTTGAATTTTCTAATCAACACGACACGAGCTGCATGTGAAATTGGGAATAACAAACCAAACGGCGGTCGCTTTTGGAATTTCCAACCCCAAAACATGGAAAGAAAAAGTTAAAAATAAATTAAATTAAATAAAACAATTACATTACTTGATTTTCACCTTTTTTTTTTTTTTTGAGAAATACTCGATTTTCACTTTGATTCTTTGTGATCTTGTTAATTATTACATTTTCATTAAATACTGTTTAGTTTGGGTTTGAAATCAAAGTCCTAATCATAAATAAACAGATAAATCAATTTAATACATGGAATCCAATGGGGGTAAAGTAATATGCAACTACCACCATGCCATTTAATTTTCTTTTAACAATTTTAGACATGCAGCGGCATTTGGTAGATTGGATGAGATATGTTGTAATCAATTAAAATTGATTTGAGTTATGTTATTTGTTGTGTGAAATGTGAGATGGAAATGAATGAACATGATGAGTTACGAGTTCAAAATAGAGTGAGTTATCTAACATATTCTTATACTTAAGTTACAAGTCACTGCCAATCTAATCCTATCTCTAAGGCTAAACCACATTCAGCCCATCAAACGGGGCCGTAGGACTTCGCTTGCTAAATAAACAAGACTACAAGACTAAAAATGAGTACTCCTATCTGAATCATATCTACAAATCACATGATTCACATCTCGTTTTCAATATATACGTAGTTCACATCTCTTTAAGTATTAAACAAATTTACGTGGCACAACCGGTGTTTGTGTCAATGATGCAACGATATATGAAAAGAAAGTTATACATGTCAATCGTATCTGTGATATCGAACGTCTCAATGACATTGACAATAAACGCATGTCAAATGGAAGATAAACTCTTTCAAAAAATCGATATGTGTTATAAGTTATAACACAAGTAGAAAGACATCAAAAAACATATTCCCCCTCTACTTATATGATGACAAGTGAAATACCGACTTTGAATACCAAGTACTTGAAAAATCTGTCGGCACAAAAGTGCTACAACTAACATTATTCTCAAAAAAAAAAAACAAACATGCTAACATTTATGTATCACACGTTGTGTCTGTGTTAATGATACAACAATATATGATAAGAAAGTTATACATATCAATCGTATCAGTGATATCAAACGTTTTAATGACAGTAAACATGTGTTATGAAAGCTAAACTCTTTCAAAAAACATATCATCTCACTACTTATACGATGAGACGTGAAATACCGACTTTCAATACCCAGTACATGAAAAAATCTGTCGGCACGAAAGTGCCACAACTAACATTATTCTCAGAAAAAAATCAAACATGCTAGCAATTGAAATGAAAGTGACTAAAGTGGAAAAAGTAAAGTTAAGGAAGGAAAAAAGCCCGCAGGAAAACGAAGGTGTAGGGAGAGCGTGAGAGGTACGCGAGCGGAGGACAAGTGGTACCATCCAATTCCAATCCGCCACAAAGATGCGTTGGATTTTTGGTTCAACAAGCAACAGCAATCATGGCGGTGTCTTTATTTCTACAAGTCTTGTGCGTTGCATTGCAGCTGCGAGCTGGCTACCTACACTGACAGAGAGTGTGAAAGAGACGACTGGGAGATTCAGACGCTCCTCCTCCTCCTCCTCCTCCTCCTCCTGCATTCGCCGTTTGAGCTCACAGTCTCTCACTCGCGGTCCTGCCCGCTCTCGGATCTCTCAGCCTGAAAGGTAGACATTGGCTGTTATGTTTTGCAGTTACTATTTTAGTTTTCGATTTCGATTTTTTTTGAATTTTTGGTTTGATTTGGTTTCGACATCAATGAAGTGCGGATGAAATGAATTGAATCGGATTTATTTGATATTGCGATGTATTGTTCTTGAGATGTTTGGTGAGATTAGGAGTGATTGGTTTGGTTTGTGAGTTTTCTAGATCTGCATTTCAACTGCGGAAATTTATAGTATACGAAATGAAATGCTCAAGTTTCAGCTGAGTTTCGATCGAAAAAGAAATATGTTTCAAGTGAATTTTGGTATTTTTGAGCAATGGTTTTGATATGGAGAAGCAATGTACGACTGTGATTGCATTTCTCAGTCTGAGAAGGATATTTTCATTGTGTTTTTATTCCTTTTCAAGTACAATTAGTTTGAATTTTGGGTTGTCGGTGCGCCTACGCCTTACCAGAATCTGCACTTGTGCAGCATAAAAATTTCTACTTTTTAGCAGCCTCGGCACACACTCTCTTTGTCTCTGCTCAGTTGAAAATGGAGGCGGAAATTGATGCTGGTACACCCTTGGACTACGCTGAATTTCAGATTTTTCCGTCCCAGAACAGGTTAGGTTCTCGCCTTTCGGTAAATTTAATTCTTTTAAGGGTATATTTTTGCTCTTCGGTTGTATTGGATCATAAAAATTATTCTTTCTGTATATACTATACTTGTGCATTATCAAAATTACAACGAACTTTACAAAACCTTTGATCTTGACTTTAACTAGAATGGGTTTGTGGAGATATGATTCGATGAAAAATTCAAAATGTCCATGAAAGTGATTCCTTTTATTTGTGGTTTGCTTCATTAATGTGTTTGAGGATGGTCTAGGTATGAGGCGCTTGTTTCCAGTGACGGAGAAGTAGAAAAGTTAGCAGGCGGGGCACTTGAACCGTTGTTGCCACATTTTCCGGAAGTAAATGAATTGCATTCCAAGGGATCAAATGCTAACCTCACACTCCGACTTCCTAAAAGCCTGCATGGTGCTGCCTGGTTCACGAAATCAACTTTAACCAGGTTTTAAACACTCTAATGTTTAGTTTTTCTTGTTTCTTTATCTTCAGTTTAATTATCCATTTTATTTCCTGATACACATTGTTTTGCTTCATCACAGATTCCTGCAAATTACTGGTTCACCAGAAGTAATGCATACTGTTACTGCTACTGAAAAAGAAATATCTCAATTGGAAGACGCCAAAAAGTTTCATGTTTCTTTATATGGCCAGGTCCCTTCTCCCGTCTTTCAAGATTGATGTTTGAATGTGTACAGTTTAATAACTATTCTGTTATCCGGCAACTAATGTGTGATTTTATCAACAGTCTGAAGCTGAGATTGCACCATCAGATGCTTCGAAGTATGTCCTTTTAATTCTTCATTTAAGATTTCGTTTGAGTTGCATCAGCATGACGCTATAGGTATTTGTGCTGTCAGGAACGAACTTTTGCAGGCTCTGGACTTGAGGCTTACAGCATTAAGAAAGGAATTAACTACTGCTATTGAAAAGGCTTCTCATTCCTCATTCAACTCTAAGGAGATTTCAAATTTAGCAATTTTTTCTCAACATTTTGGAACAACAGATTTCAGGTAAGGTAGTCACTTAGATTAATAGAAAGGGTTAGTTGCTCTGAAAGAGTCCGTTGTTTGAAGATTTATCTGCTGAATGTTCTTACAAAGGCAGTATCATGATGAAAACACAGGAATACTCTGTTCAAGATTTTAGAACAGTATCAACAAGGCAAGAGCAATGATCCTCAAAATGATGACAAGTCGGGTAATTTTGGAGATGACAATGTTGAGACGGATGGGAGTGCTCAGATATCCAAGCCGATGAATTTCGCTACGCCAGTAAAATATAGTGTTTCACCTGCAAAAGCTGCCCAGGTTGAGCGACAGAGTTCAACCGAAAGCGGGGAGTCTTCTGAGTCAAGTGACGAGGAGCGAACATCTGCAGAAAGAAGTCGGAGTCTTATGAGAAGTGCCGCACCTAGAAGGTCAGCATCTCCAATGCGGAGGATTCAAATAGGAAGAACTGGGTCACGCAGAGCTGCTGCATTAACTATTAAGAGCCTCAATTACTTTCCTTCTAGGGAAAAGCCTTTTTCAGAAGAGGGTGAACCTGAACACTCAAACAAGAAATCTGAGAGCAATGCACGAAGGATGAGTGTTCAAGATGCAATTAGTCTTTTCGAAAGCAAACAAAGAGATCAAGCTGCTGCCGATGCTCAAAAAAGGAGCTCGTTAACAAATATGTCTGTGAGTACAAATAAAGCTGTATTAAGAAGATGGAGCTCGGGTTTGGGGGAAACTTCCACCCATAGTCAATCTGAAATTGCCTCTGGTGACAGTGGTCCAGTGACTTCCAATGATATAAAGAATGGTGAGGCGCCAACATCTTCAGAAGAAATGAAACCAGAGCCTGATCTTTTAGCCACAGATCAAAATACTATTGAAGCTCCTAAACAGGCAGTTAACGAAGGAAGATTTGAGAAAAATTTATCTAGTCCAATTGATACTGAAGCAGACTCTACTATAACTCTGGGAGAGAAAAGTAATCGAAAACCAATAGCTTCAATGGAATGGAGTCAAGAAAGGGAAGCAGAATTGAACCAAATGCTGATGAAAATGATGGAAACTAAACCTGTTAAGCCTGTGAAGCCTGTTAAATCTACAAAGCCTCAAGCTACGAGAAATCAAAGCCTTCCTTCTGAACAGAGAGGTGGCTTTTATGACCACTACAAGGAGAAGAGAGATGAAAAACTACGAGGTGAGAATTCTAGAAAACGAGCAGAGAAAGAAGCACAATTTAAAGCAATGCAGCGAATTCTTGATGAAAGGAAAGCCGAAATGTCCTCTACAAAGGCGAATGATATTGATAAAAAACGTGCTACGCAGAAGCCCCAAAAATCAGTTGGAAAAGTATCTCAACCTGCAAATCCTAGAAAGGAAAATGCAAAGCCTTCTGTTACAAAGAAGGCTTCACCTAGAACATCACCAATGCCTGCTACACGCAAGTCGTGGCCATCAACACCAACACCAAGAGCCACAGGGGCATCGCCAGCTAGAACTCCTGTTGCGGTTACCAGCACTACCCCGACCCGTCAAAAACCCAAGCCAACACCACCCAGTGCTAAAGTGGAAAGACCCCCACAGCGACAGAAGAATGTGAAGGAATCTGTGATTACTAATGATAGAAGCTCGAAGGGAGTAAATGAGAAGCAGCAGCAAGCAGTGAAAAAGAGTGGTAAAACAACAAAACCTAAAGTAGTGACAACCTCTGGTGATTATTCTGATATAATTCCAGCAAAGCACAACAAGGTGACCAAGAAAAGCAGTGTAGTGCCAGTGGAATCAAAACCATTTCTTCGGAAGGGTACTCGAACGAGCCCTGGTGTTGGTCCTGTCGTTAACAAGACAAGAACTTCTCCTCAATCGGAGGAATCTTTGGGAAACAACACAAATATTATTGAAACTCAAGAGGATGAGGTGATTGGTAGCGCTTCTGATCCTGTGAGTCAGCATCAAGAGCCAGATATTGTGTCAATCAGCCTTTCAAATGATGCTGTGGAACCAGAAGCTCTGGTAAATGATAGCCTGATGTGTAGTGAGACACAGCATGTTGACCCAGTTTCTCCTGATCGTAATGATGACTTAAAAAATGTTGCAGAATCGTCAATGCAAGTTCAAGCTGAAGAAGAATCAACCATCTCCCCAAGTGCTTGGGTGGAAATAGAGGAGCATCAGGCCATGTCTCCATGTAACAACGACTCATCTCAAGTAACCACTTCAGCCAATGTTGCACCAGCTGGACTGTCAAGTCCTCGTGTCCGCCATTCTTTGTCCCAGATGCTGCAAGAGGAAAGTAATGAACCAGATAATATTGAGTGGGGAAATGCTGAAAATCCTCCTGCTATTGTGTTCCAAAAGGATGCACCAAAAGGACTGAAGAGGCTCTTAAAATTTGCTCGGAAGAGCAAGGGAGATGCCAATTCGACTGGTTGGTCTAGTCCGTCGGTTTTCTCTGAAGGAGAGGATGATGCTGACAGTGTACTCAGAAAGTCTTCGCTTCATACAAAGAAGTATGAACCGTACTCTAGTAAGTTTCCTGCTTTCGTTAGAATTTAGTCATGCCCTTGTGTATTTTTTCTTTTGCTCCTTTCCTCCCTCCCTCGCTAACCCTTGCTTTAATTTGTTGTGAAAGCAGATAGTTGACAAAAGAAGATTGTATTTCATATTGTAGTAGAGAAAAGTTAGATGGTCGGATGTTCATTTTTCCCTCATGCTAATAATCATTTTGGATTTGTGCATGCAGCTCAATCAAATATTAGCAGATTTGACGGGCAGAGTTCACATAAGTCACAAGAGAACCGGGATGCAGCTGCAGGACCTGCAACTAAAGGTTGTCTTTCCACGTGACTAGTACACAGTATCGTTTTCTATGATTTTTTATTTTCCTGCAAAGTTTTTCTACACCTGCGTACAGAATTTCAACGCGCCATTTCTAATTCGCTTGATTAAGATTCCAATACTCTACTATCTGTGTTTCAGCTGCAACAAGGTCATTCTTCTCTCTTTCAGCATTTAGGGGCAGCAAACCAAATGAGATGAAGTTTCGCTAATCCTAGAGACTCGTAGAGTACTGGAGTCAGATTCTGCAAAACTTTCTATTCTTCCTTCACTGTCGTTGTAGCATGCATGATGCATTCATCCACACGCAGAGACGATGGACCGTCCCTATACTTCTGGCATTTCTTTTTTCTTCTTTCCTGTCGTAAAACTCTGTTTCGGGGTCTTTTGTACATGCAATATATGCCCTTGTTCTGTTCTTAACCCTTATGCTTAGGATGTCAAGTAACTACAGATCGGTACATGTCGAGTCGGGTTGATTTTATTTATTCTAGGAACAAAGTTGCTTCATAACGTATCCAGTTTCAAGTCTGTAAACTTTGCGTATATTGGCATCAATACGAATGCTTTGTGACAGAGAATGCCTCTAAATAACATAGGAATATGCTAACTCCGTCGTCACCATTTTGCTTGCTCCACGAGCATTTCACAGCTGCATAGCAATTGGGTTTTCTCGTAGAAGAGAGAGAGGTGTCACGTGACTAAGTACGAAGAAGAAAGAAGAGAGAGAAGTACTGCGAAGAAGGGGAGAGAGGAGACAGAACAAAAGAAAGATCGATGGGGTAAAATTGTAAATGAAAAATAATTAAAATTACAGCCACGAAATCATGTGAATAATGTGAGTTTGCTGATAATTAATTAATAGGTAACTAATCCCTAAACCATTTTCACACATTTCTCATGTCATTCAATTTACTTCTGCTGAACTAAGAGCTACTTGTTCAGAAAACAAGTCTTTTAATTTTATATGGGATATTTTTTTTCTATTTTTTGTATTTTAAGAAAACCTCGACGGTACGAGGGATATTTTATTGATAACGAAAAAAAAGTTACACCTAGTTAGGGGAGACATAGACCTTACCCCTCATAATGCTAAGAAAAGGAGAAAAACAACATTGAGTAAGAAAAGGGACATAAACCTTACCTCTCTTGAAATGAAAACAAAAACGATACAAGGGAGGGGGGAATGAAACCTAACCCCTCTAAAGCTAAACCTGAAAGAAAAATACAAGAGGATGCAGTTTGACAAAATCATACAACACAACCACACTGGCATATTCGTCACAGCAAGGAAAATGCCAACAAACTTACTCAAAGTACAAAACAAAGCTAAACATATTCAACAATTACATGATACATTTTAAGCACTATCCTATTCAGCAACTGTGAAAGAAGAATGCTCCATGGCATGTTTACTAGCAAAGAACCAAGCACAATCCAAAACCCCGTGAAGAATCCAACTCCCAAGCTCATGTAGAACCACTTGTCTTCGAGTAAACTGTATCCTCCTCCTCCGTCTTGCTCAACTGTTGGTGGCGGTATCACCCCATTTGGGCTGCAATTCTTGTGGAGTGGAGCTCCGCATAGTTCGTTGCCGACGAAGCTAGACTGATCAAGGAGCTGCAGCTGAGTGCTTTTCGGAATTCGTCCCGTCAAATTGTTGTAGGACAAGTTTAAGTGACTCAGAAATGTCAAATTCGTCATGCTTTGAGGAATTTCACCATCAAGTTGGTTCATGGAAAAATCGAGAGATTCTAACTGTGCCATATTACCAATCTTTGAAGGAATTCTTCCGGTGAAGCGGTTATTCGATAAATTGAGTGACTGCAATGCGAGGAGGTCGGTAAGTTCTTCAGGGATCTCTCCATACATAAAGTTGCATGAAAGGTCCATGAATTTTACGAATTCCAGAATCTTGTTATATTCCATTTCTCTCCCTTTCGTTACCAAGACTGCATTCTCTACATTTGTAAATTCCATAATACCATCACTTTGCGAAAACATTGTTGGCCAAACGGATTCTGACAAATCAGCCATGGCGCTCAAATTGTGGAAGCATCTCGGTATCGTTCCAGAGAGTTTATTACGTGCAAGGTCCAATATCTGGAGACTTTTCAAATAACAAATTTCAGAAGGAATGTCTCCCTCAAACTCATTCGAACGAAGGTTAAGAACCTGCAACTCTGAAAGGCTTTTACCCATCCATATTGGTATGCTTCCGACAAACCCATTTCCACTAAGGTCAACAACTGACAACATGGTACAGTTTTCTAGGGAATGTGGCAATTCTCCGTACAGGTGATTATTGCGCAAGTGCAGCGATTGTAGATTTAGCAAGTATCCCATGGACATTGGGACATTCCCAGTTAGGTTGTTGTTTTCTAAATGTAGGAATCCCAATGATGTCCAATTCATCCAACAGTCGGGTACTTTTCCAGTGAGATGATTGTTCTCGAGATGAAGAATAGAAAGTTGGTAAGGTTCATCCCTCCTACCACAGAAGAAGTGGAAAACAGATCCAGAAAATGATGAATTGGAAAGATCAAGCCGATCTAATGAGGTGGGAACAATAGGCAATGCACCAGTGAATTGGTTGGAACCAAGATCAACTACTGAAACAGGAGCAGCAACTATATTTTGAATCTCCCCGTACAATTGATTGTGAGAGAGATTCAGATAATCTAATTGGAATGTTAAGTTCCAAAACCAAGTTGGAATAGTACTTGAAATTCTTGTACCAGACAAGCTTAGTTTTTTTAATTGCGTTTGTTTCTGAAGCCACATTGGCCATTCAGGTCCCAGGCGCCATGAATCCAATTGCAAACTTTCAAGTTGAAAGGGAGGAAGCCAACCTCGACTAGTTTTCAAAGTCAATGAATTATCTTGTGCACTGAAACGCTTCAACTTTTTAAGGTTGCTAAAAATAACTTCCGACACTACACCTTCTAACGAATTATAAGATATATCCAAATCTGTTAGCATTTTGAGTTCACCAATAACTTCTATTAAAGTTCCATTAAACTGATTTCCAGATATGTCTAGTTCTACTAAGCTTGACAGATTTCCTAGGGACATTGGAATGGGACCTGATATTGAATTACCTGAAAGATCAAAGTGCCTTAAACTCTTAAGGTTTCCAATGGAACTCGATATTTCACCACGTAAGGCATTGCCATAAAGAATTAAGGACTCGAGATTGTTCAAGCTATACAACCATTCAGGTATGGTAGAATTGAATTCGTTCCCCCCAAGATTAAGAGATGTAAGACTAGTCATATTCTGAATACTGCTTGGAAGTTGTCCTGTAAGTTGATTGGCTTCTAGACTCAATTCAAGGAATTTTTGGTTAAACCACCATTTGGGCATCGGATCAAGACTAATAGAATTGTGTGACAAATCGATTTCCCTCAAAGATGTGATATTTTGTGAACTGCCCGGAATTGGACCGTGGAAACCACAAAAACTGAGATGAAGAGAAACTAGATTTTTAATACTGAAAACCCACCTCGGCATCAAAGAATTAAAACTGTTTCCAGAAAGATCAAGGACGACCAGGGAAGTAAAATTTGTGGTGGGTAGAGGGGGAATTTGATCAAGTTCACAATCGGACATAATTAACTCTACTAAAGAAGGGAGCGTGTTTGTAACTTGCAACCAGTCAGATGCTTTGCTAAGATTTACATAACCCAAGTCCAAGTGTTTTAGCAAAGAAAGACCAGAAATCCACTGAAGGTTCTCTACCTTCAGATTGGAATGGAAAGTACTGAGATTGAGATAGCGTAGACTGGAGAGATTTCCCAGTTTATGAGGAATTACTCCACCAAACGCTGAGTTTCCAAGATTAAGGTGTGTTAAACTTGTCATAGAACCAAAGAAACTAGGAATTCGTGTTGTACTGAAATCATTGTTGCTTAGGTCCAAGAAGTTGAGATGCTTTAAACTGAGCAAAGAAGGATTTATCTTACCACCGAAAGAAGCGTAGAAAACCCCATCAGAGTAGGAACTATTAAGGTGCAGCTCATGGATGTGGCCGGTTATGTGATCACAGACAACTCCTGTCCAACTGCAACAGTCTGAACCTTCTTCTGCAACCCATGACGAAAGCCGATTGGCAGGGTCCTCGAGATCTTGCTTGAACATCATAAGTGCTTGTCTTTCGCTTTCTTTGCAAAGCGGAGGCCAACCGGGAATTCCATTGCATAAACCAATACCGAAAGTAATGGTTGCAATAGCTAGAACCCTGATTAGTAGTAAAACAACTCTCATGCTTCTCTCCATAAAGTTCTAGTGTATGAAGTAGGTGATGTGTATGTGAATGAAGGATCCAGAGTAGTGCTACCTATATATATACACTAGGCAGCCTCACTTTTTTTCTGAACCATCCACTACGGCATGAGCAGTTTTTCTAAACCATCCTCTACGGCATGAGACCGCATTTTCAAAATCGATGCACATCAATGACTGTAGTGGTTGGACGGACTCTTGGAATCTTTGACAAAAATCTCACAAGTGATAAGATAAGATGGATTTTATTTATTTATTTATTTTAGAATTTAACAACTAGCTAGTCCATCTATAGAAACAGAAGTTAATCTAGGGTCCCCCTCGGAATTGGGAATAATAGGTCCTTCAAATACGTTGTATTAATTTAATGAGTAAATTATATTTTAACATCTCAACTTAAAGCCATATAACGAACGCATACCTCATTTTTTGAACATTTTAATGTCATACATTAATTTACAAATTTGTTTTAGTTTTAGATCTCCGTTAGCCAATCTATCGACTTGGCTGTTAAGTGATGATGTGACAAATGTGAGACACATAATTTTGCTGATGTGGCAATGTCATGTCGATAAAAAATAAATTACATTGTGCCATGTAGGACACAATTTGCTAACTTGAAGAAGTAGCAACTTTAAGGCCAGTCGTATTCGCGGCCCCACCTGGAACTGGGAACAGCCCCTCGTACAAGCTAAAGACCCTCCTTGCAAGCTAGGCACATCAAACAAGTAAATGATTTAATCCACAACTCTAACAATCATACGCTCTTCTAGTATCTACAAAATTCATATCAACCGAGGTGCACAACACTTAGACTTGAGAGATTTCCAAGTTCACGAGGAATTATTCACTCAAACTGATCAGAAAGTAAAACAGATCTCTTTAAGTGAATAAAAATGCTATGTAATAACCCCAAAGTCGGCAGAACATTCCGTTGGTGAAAAAGTTGGATCTTAACTCAAGATTGTGAAAACGTTAGATCTTAGCTCAAAACAGTGGCAAACTGGCAATAACAAAGTAGCATAGAAAGGAACATCAAATTGCCTTCTGAAGGCAAATGCGCATTCACGGCAATAAATCCAATATCGTGGTCGGCAGAACTATTAGATAAACGCGCCATTTCAGATAATAATTGTTAAAGAAGCAATATCCTAGTAAATAATGAGAAGAAAAGGCTGAGTTTGAAGAAAGTACCTTCTGTAGGCGGAAAACAACAACGAATGATACAAACGTCAAAGAAAAGTAAAGTGGAAACTTTTTCCTATATACCAGGGAGCCTCACTTTTTTCTAAACCATCCTCTACGACATGAGCACTTTTTCTAAACCACCCTCTACGGCATGAGATTGAGACCGCATTTTCTAACACATCAATGAGAGTAGCAGTCGGACAGACCCTAGGAATCTTTGACAAAAGTTTCATGGATGATAAGATGGAATAATTACTTTCTTTGAATGGTTGGTCCTTCAAATTTAATCTCTAAATTTAATCCCATCCTCTACGGCATGAGCACTTTTTCTAAACCATCCTCTACGGTATCAGACCGCATTTTCTAAACAGATGCACATCAATGAGAGTAGCAGTCGGACAGAGTCTCGGAATTTTTGACAAAAAGTTCCATAGATGATAAGATGGAATAATTACATTCTTTGAATGGTCGGTCCTTCAAATACGTTGCATTTTCTAACACATCAATGGTCGGTCCTTCAAATTTAATCTCTAAATTTAATCCCATCCTCTACAGCATGAGCACTTTTTCTAAACCATCCTCTACGGCATCAGACCGCATTTTCTAAACAAATGCACATCAATGAGAGTAGCAGTCGGACACTCTAGGAATCTTTGACAAAAGTTTCATAGCTGATAAGATGGAATAATTACGTTCTTTGAATGGTCGGTCCTTCAAATACGTTGTCTTGAGCATCTCGCCCGAACACGAATAGTAAGGATTTTAAAGATTCGGAATGTAATGAAGAGAGGAAAACATGCTTATATGGCTAACAAGATCAAAGAAATTGCAAAAAACAACAAATGGGGAAAACTACAGAACATGGGTATTTCCTAAAACTCCATCACGTTTTCAATTCAAAATTTTCTGGGCATACAAAATGAAGCTTAGGGAATGAAGAGTAGAATTATTACCTTTGCCAGACCCGAAGTGGTTGCAAAAGCTTGAAAAACCACATGCCAATCCTAACAAAATCGAATCGACAAACGAAAGGAAACCCATTAAACCCACATTCCAATTCAACCAAAATTCAAACTTCACCTCAAATTAGATCACAGAAAGAGAAACAGGGGAAAACCCAAATGCAACAGGATAGAAAAACAGGGGGGGGGGAGAGAGAGAGAGAGAGAGAGAGATTACAATGAGTCGTACCCAGTGCACAAGGCTCCCGCTTTACCCAGGGTCTGGGAGAGGTAAATGTCGACTAGCCTTACCCCCATTTATGGAGAGGCTGCTCCCAAGTCTCGAACCCGAGACCTACCGCTCATGGGCGAAGGCACTTGCCATCGCACCAAGTGCGACCTCCAGAGATTACAATGAGTGAGTCGGCAAAATTTGAAAGCTTCGGTGAACTCGCGGCTCCCCTTCGACTCGTTGCATCAAGAGGATTAGAAGATTCTGGAAATAAACAAAATTACTGAACGGCTATAAACTGAATTAAATAAAATTCTCAGAATTTCGTAAAATCAAAATCAAATACCAACATACTTCCTCATGTGTTATGTTTTGCGAAAACTCAAATGAAAATGTACAAAAAAAAAACATAATTATACAGTAGCAACTCTTCATAGAATTCTTCCTCTATCTCCTCCACTTTTTGACCATGATGTCTGCTTCCATATATTGAGCTCAATTCTTCAGAGCTTGAAGAGAGACTAAACCTTTGATGTGGAGGCAGTCCAGCAATAGCATATGCAACCGCTGCAGCAGCCGCATCTTGCGTGGGAACCTGTTCGAGAAGGTAAACAACGCATGAATACATTTATGACAGAAAATAAACGTTTATTTTAACCCTGTACCAATCAGCTAAATTTCGCAGTAAGCACAACATTTTCATTCCCTACTTAACAATGAATTAACTACGACTGCCAGATTAATAAGCATTGTTCTTAACCAAACTGTTATTCAGTATATAATGCAAAATACACATGAAACCGCAGATAATCTACCAAACCAAAATACAAATGAATTAACTACGATACTTATTAAATTTAACCTTCTTAATTAACACGAAACCGCAGATAATCTACCAAACCAAACTGTTATTCAGTATATAAAGCAAAATACACACGCTTGGAACAAACATTTCAAATTATATGATCTAATGAAACGATTTCAACTCGCTTTTACTCCGAAACAATCGACTTTCACACAACTAAACACTAAACGCATCGAATTGGAGGCCTTAAAAGCTGCATTACGTGCAAAAACTGAAATTTCAATCACCTCGGGGCGATCAGAAGCAGAAGGAAGAAGGCCGAGCGACCTGGCACACCTAATGGAGCTCAGAATCTTCTCGCTGACCTTTGACAAATCCATCGCACCACCTTGAAACAGCAAAAAGGGGACCAAGAACGAAACCCCAGAGCTCTCAGTGCCCTCGCTCAAATAGCCATTGAACACAAACGGATTCGCCAAAACGCTGCCGAAGGAAGATAGATTCAGCTGCATTTCAATTCGAACCATGGAAAATGACTAAATTAAAAAAAAAAAAAAATCAAGCAATCACGATTTTCTATCAGAGCAACCAGGAAGAGAATAAAATCCCCAGGAGCATAGAAAGAAGTCACCGAAATTGAATGGAATGGAGAGAGCCAACCACCGGGAGATGAGGAAAGTGGCAAGCCAAGGAGAGGGGCGAAGTATGAGTGAGTTTTGGGCTGTGGGTTTCGGATTTCTTGTTCAGGGGGAAGAGGGAGGATCCTAAAAAAGGATATGGATTGTCTGCCTCCCCATTTCATACACTTCTATTTCTATGGTCTTCTGCCCCCACCATCACAGTTAAGTCACGTCAATATTTTATATTAATTTTTTTTTATAAAAATAATAAGATAAAAAGTAATTAGAATATAAAATGTTAACGTGGCTTAATCCTGATCACATAAATAAGAGGGCATAGAGAAGGTAGACAATCCATATCCTTTAGCATAAAATATATAACCTTTCAAAAATAATCAAAAGCTTACAAATGTCAATTAACAACATACTCAAAATAATAAATTAGTACATATTTCAATTAACAAATCACAAATAAAGTGGAATTCAAATTGATAAACTGGCAAGGGAAAATGCATTAACATTTTCATGCCATCCGCCTTGATGACAATATTCATGAGTATGAGATTTTATAGAAATAGATAGTGAAATGAGAGAAAAAAATAACAAAGAATGCTCATTTTTTTCAACCAGAAGAGCAATCCAAAAACAAAAACAAAAAATAGAACAAAAAACGAACCCGTCTTTCAATTTTAGCTTCTTTTGTTTTTTTTGAACTGTTCAATTTTAGCTCTTTTACACCATTGAAAAAACATTTCAATAAAATTTTGGAAATTGTTACTTATCATTCTTCAGAAGCATCTTTATGATTTGTAGACATACTTAAAAATAAAATAAAAAGTAGAGATATAAATCTAAACAACCTCCAATGGATACACTAATAGGATTGTCCAGTTGATCACCAAATACTTCCAAAGATTATAATCTTTGTTACATGCTTGTCCGACCCACCCCCCAAAGGAAGGCAAAAATCAAAATTTGCCTCTGCCTTGGGTTACTGAAAGTTTAAACTAAAATGGACCTGGCATCTTTGCCCTCCCACTTTTCATACACTCTCATCATCTCCTATTTGTGTGATTACGGTTAAGCCACGTCAACATTTTATATTACTATTGTTTTTTGTCTTATTATCTCTATAAAAAAATCAATATAAAATTTTAATGTGGCTTAACCATGACCGTACAAAATAGAAAGGGATAAGAGTGTATGGGAAGTGAGAGGGCAGAGAAGCCTTTATCAGCAACGTCGAAAACCACTAAACAACCACCATTCCAATAAATCTCACATAAAACTCAAGAAAGAACAATGCAAAGAATAATAGAAAAATATTGAAAGACAAGATTTACCAAAATGTTCACAATGAAGAAGAATTCTCGCCTATCATGCACCGCATATTTCTGCAGAACAAAAAAATTGCAAAAAATATGAGTCGTTTTAATCACCATTTCTTAACAACTATTCAGTAAAGGATCAAACAATCATGCCACAAAACAAATTTGAGAAAAAAAGGGAACTAAATTAAGTTGAGTAGGGTAAATAATTGAAGTGACTTTGAGGCATTTAAGTTAAGATTTTTGTTTAGTGTTGTCAACCCAGATTTGTAACATAATTTTGTTCTGTTACACATTATCCAAATAGCAGATATGTACTATTTTAACACAACAGCAACACATTGCTTACAACAACAAAAAGACAGATTAGACAAATATACAGGTACACCATCATGTAATTTAAAATCAAAATAAACAGAACTTGAATTACATCACTAAAAACACAGTATCGTTCTCTGTGATTTATTTATTTTCTTGCAAATTTTCTACACCTGCATACAGTATCGTTCTCTCTTTCCGCGTTTAGGGGCAGCAAACCAAATGAGATGAAGTTTCGGTAATACTTTATATTCTTCCTTCACTGTCGTTGTAGCATGCATGATGCATTCATCCACATGCAGAGACGAGGGACCGGTCCCTATACTTCTGGCATTTCTTTTTACTTCTTTTCCTGCCGTAATACTTTGTTTCCAGGTCTTTTGTACGTGCAATTTATGCCCTTGTCCTGCACTTCTCAGAGATTTAAACAGAGCCCTCTTCTTAACCCTTATGCTTAGGATGTCAAGCAACTACAGATCGGTACATGTCGAGTCGAGTAGTTTTTATTTATTCTAGGAACAACAAAGCTGCTTCATAATGTATCCAATTTCAAATCTACAAACTTTACGTATATTGGCATCAATATGAATGCTTTGTGACAGAGAATGCCTCTCTAACAACCCGTCCCGAAATTTACTGTACATAAATGGTATTTTTGTATTTTCATCAAGTTTGGAAATTTATCTTCCTTTTAAAATTTGTTTTTGGTCTTAAATGGTGAGCCAAGGGGACCCACCCCCCCTGATTTTGTCCCCGAGCCCTCTTCTCTCTTTCTTCCTCTCCTTCTTCCCTTTCCCGTATACTTCTATTCCTCTCTTCTCTATGATCACACTCACACCCAGCTGCACTCCCTGCTCGAGGAAGACACAATCACCATCTAAACCTCGTCCCTTTCCTCTTCCTCTTGCCTCTGCGCAACTCAGCGAAACCAAGAAAATAACCTCCGGCGAGTCCGACGGCTTTCGAGGCCATTACCGGCCAAACCACGGCGAGTTGGCCGGCGTGAAAGGTATCAATCTCTTCGTCTCGTCGAGTACTATAACTTTCCTTTTTGTTTCACTCAATTTCATTGAGTATTGAAGACGTTATACGCATTTGAATCTTACCCAGTTTCTGGCGACCTCCGAGGCTTTCGAGGAAATTTCCGGCCAAACCACGGCGTGTTAGATGTCGTGTGAGGTATGATTCTCTTCGTCTCTTCCAGGGCTACAACTTTTGTTTTTGTCTCGCTTGATTTCATTGAGTAGTGACAAAATTATGGCCGTTTAAAGTGGGGTGGTTTTCCGGGCGAATTTCCGGCCTTCTTCTTCCTTGGCAACAGGCCACCCGGCCTTTCCCTCTCCCTCGGGCCTTAGGCCCGTGTTGTCTTAAGCCCAAAACCCTAGCCCCTTTAGTTTTTAAGTTTTGTTAATTGGTTTTAAAACCCAAAAAGGGCTCGGGCCTTATATAAATGGCCTTGGGCCGGTTTTGATTTAAAGGGGGCTTAAAGCCCTGCCCTTGTGAGGCCTTAGGGCCTTGTGCCTGTGTGTGTGTGTGTTTTTGGTGTGTGTGTTTGGGCTAAAGCCCAAACCCCAATTTTTCCACCCTAAACCCTTTTAACCCAAAAGCCCTAGGTTCCTAAAATCTATTAGGGCCTAACCCATCCAACCCAATTCCCTTATTTTATTTAGTTCAAAACCCAATAGGTCCTAACCCTATTTAACCTAAACCTAAACCCTAATCCGGATTTCAAGCCTAAAACCCGTTTGACCTAATTTGACCGTTGACCCCCGGTCAACGTTGACTTTAGGATTGACTTTTTGGGTTTTCGTCCGGGACCCTTCTTAGGGTAATTCGATGTTCTGAATCCGTTTCCAATGTCCATTTTCCCAAATTCAATTGCTATTATATAGTTTAATTTATTGGACTCTTTAATGTGCTTAGGGGCAATTATTGTGACGTTTCCGTCTTTGCTAGTGGCGCAGCTTTTGACGGCGAAGTACTGTGAGTGGACCATTTCTAAAATTACATGATTTTATAGTAATTGCATAAATGATTAGCATGCCTACGGATTTATGATTTGATTTATGTGAAGCCTGATGATTTAAGATATTGATTATTGTCTCGTGTTTTGGTGAGGAATTAATTGTTAGCCTATTTTGAACTATATTTTAATATATCATATTTTCTATAAAAATCATGAACTGGTAGACTATCTGACAGATGACGATAGGATGCTAGAACATGTTTTTGAACCCCTCTTTATAGTGTAGACGATGATCGGTAACCTATGCTATGAAGTGGTTATTTAAGAGAGGCGTAACTATTTGTGCGTACCTGGTGGATACTATGCCGCCTGGGGCGAGGATCTGGTGTTGGCATTTAGGCCGGGAGAAATAATCCCTAGCAAAAGGCTGAGGGACACGGTGACAGGCATTGGGCCGGGAGGGAGTTATCTCTGGCTACGGGCACAGAGACTTAGGTGCAGGCATTGGGCCGGGAGTTATATTTATTCGGTGATCTTACTAGCAGCACACCGCGCTTACGAGACGATTTATGAGACGTTTACTGTTTTGATTTATGCGATGAGATTCCGCAATATGGCTTTTGAGATATTTTTGGCATGCTAGGATTTTTATTAAATCCATCACTTATTATGCTAGTAGTTTTCATTTATATAAACTTTGGGGGTTAGTATGTTAATAACTGTTTTATTATTATTGTATATATAAACTTGGTCCACTCACCTTTGTTTTGCGCCCCTATTCAGGACTTAGAATCAAGGCACCTAATCCCGGCGTGAAGACACTTCCACAGTAGCATCTTCGGATCCTCTCGATGTAGGACCCACTTCCTTATTCATCCAATTTTATCTTAATTATTTTTAGTGATTAGATTTAGTTGTATGTTCTGAGAACGTTCCTGAAATTATTAATTCTTCGTATTTTTAAATTTCTAACCCTTATTTATTTCTTATTCTTAGCTTTTGTATCAATTAATGGCTTCCGTCACCCTTGGGTGTCAGCCAGCAAGTGTCTATCATGGTATTCAGGGAATATCAGGGTCGGGGCGTGTCAAAATGGCAGAAAAAATAAAATAAAAGAAAGGATGAACAAAGTTCGATCAATGAAAAGAGCAAGAAAGAAGATATTGAGTAGAAAAAAGCCGAAAGGTGTCACGTGAATTTGTACGAATAAGAAAGAGAAGTACTACGAAAAGAAGGGGAGAGAGAATAGAGAGAATGGAAAGAATAGACAGAACAAAAGAAAGATTGAGAGGTAAAACTGTAAATAAAAAACCAATTGAAAATACAACCATGAAATAATGCGAGTTTGCTAATAATTAATTAACAAATAACTATTCTCTAAACCATTTTCACACATTTCCATGTCATTCAATTTACGTTTGCTAAATGAAGGGGTACTTGTTACGAGAACAAGTCTTTTTAATTTTATAAGGGATAATATTTTTATAAAACAAAGTGAAAAAGAACTACAATCAAACAAAGGGACGAAATTTGAAAAAAAAAACATACAATTCAACCATACTGGCTTATTCGTTGTAGCAAAGGAAATGCCAACAACAAGAAGCTCATTCAAAGTACAAAACAAAGCTAAACATATTCAACAATTATATGATATAGTTTAAGCACTATCCTATCCTGAAAGAAGAATGCCCCATGGCATGTTTACTAGCAAAGAACCAAGCACAATCCAAAACCCCGTGGAGAATCTAAGTCCCAAGGTCATGTAGAACAACTTGTCTTCGAGTAAATGGTATCCTCCTCCTCTGTCCTGCTCAACTGTTTGTGGCGGTATCACCCCATTCACTTTGCAAATCTTGTAGAGCAGAGGTCCGCAAAGTTTGTTGTTGACGAAGCTAGATTGATCAAGGCTCTGCAGTTGAGTGTTTTCCGGAATTTGTCCCGTCAAATTGTTGTAGGTCAAATTCAAGTGACTTAGAAATGTCAAATTTGTCATGCTCGAAGGAATTTCACCATGGAGTTTGTTCGTGGACAAATTGAGAGATTCTAACCATCTCATATTACCAATCTTTGAGGGAATTATTCCGGTGAAGCGATATTTTGATAAGTTGAATGACTGCAATGCGAGGAGGCCTGTAAGTTCTTCATTGAAATCTTGCTTGAACATTAGAAGTGCTTGTCTTTCGCTTTCTTTCCAAAGTGGAGGCCAACGGAGATTTCCATTGCATAAACCAATACGGATAGTAATGGTTGCAATAGCTAGAAACCTGATTAGTAGTAAAACAACTCTCGTGCTTCTCTCCATATAGTTTTAGTGTATGAAGTAGGTGATGTGCATGAGCAATGAGCTATCCAGAGTAGTGCCAGCTATATAAACTAGGGAGCCTCACTTTTTTCTAAACCATCCTTTACGGATGAGCACTTTCTACGGCATGAGCAGTTTGTCTAAACCATCCTATACGGCATGAGACCGTATTTTCAAAATCGATGCACATCAATAACAGTAGCTGTCGGACGGACTCTTGGAATCTTTGACAAAAGTTTCATAGATGATAAGATGGATTAAACTAGTTATTTTGATTCTCAGACACAACACACTTTAATCTTTTTGCTGTTGAGTGACAAATAATTAAAAATATAAAAAAAACTTAAAATATTTGGTTCTCAATCTAAATCCCAAACAACGCTTGAAAAGATTTGAAATTTAGCCGCTGAGCTCGTATTCCTCGTCATATTGCTCGAAAGTATTGACAAATTTGCCAATTAGATGCTTACAGCTTCAACTTTTCATCGAATTGGCATGGAAAGGCCCATAGTTTGAAAAATAGAATGAAGGGTAAATCACCAAAATGGTCCCTGAGATTTGCATAACTCATCACTTTAGTCCATGAGATTCCAAATCGATAGAAGTGGTCCCTGAGATTATCCATCATCCATCATTTTGGTCATTCCGTTAAAAACTCTGTTAAGTGTCCCGGAACTCTTGGCCGGAAGTTTTGGCAATTTTCAAAGCTTCGTAACGCAATCGTTTCTTAACCAAATTCGACCCATACTATATCAAAATGAAGATAGGAAAGTGTAGAATAAGATTATACCTATTTAGAAGCCCAATGGTTGCCGGAGATTGCCGGAAAATAGCCTCAAAGTTGACTGTTCCGAGTGAAAACTTGAAAACTCGCCGGAAACTAGGTAAACTTTAAGGCCCTGTTTGGCACACCGTATAAAGCACCAAATAGTACTAATAATACGGTGTACGGTGTTTGGTGCCGTTTGGATAATAAGCACCGGATTAAATAATCTGGGCCCACCTTTTTTACTCGGTGTATACCTGCTTCCTAATCCCGTCCAATTTCTCCGTATAACTTAGTCGGCCTCTTGCTCGTTCTCGCTCTCGCTCTCTGCTCGCTCTCCGCTCGTTCTCACTCTCGCTCTCCGCTCCTTCTCACTCTCGCTCTCCGCTCATTCTGCCATCACCTGCAACTGGCAGGTGAGGAACCTGGGAACTTCCGCTCGTTCTCACTCTCGCTCTCCGCTCCTTTTACCATCGCCTACAACTGGCAGGTGAGGAACCTGGGAACTTTGAATCAGGAGATTGTGAAGGTAGCAAGAAATTTGGACTTAGAATTGCAGGGCTTTGCCCCGAAGGGAGCCCTTCCAAAAATTCTCAGAGGCCAAGGCTGAGCCCAGGCCAGTAAGGGGGTTTGGGATTCTTTTGCAGTCGGGGAAAGAGAAGAAGAAGAGAGAAAGGGAAGGAGTTTGGGGGTGCAGCGGAGAGATCTGGGTTTCATTATTTGGGATTCTTCTATTATGTAGTCGGGGAAGAAGAATGGAGAGAGGGAGGGAGTTTGGAGGTGCGGCGGAGAGATATGGGTTTCATTTTTTTTTTTTAAGTTTAATTTTATTTTAAGTTTTCCTCCTATCCGATATAATACCAAACACTGTATAAATAATACGGTCATTAATCTGATACTGCACCAAACGCCCGACTAATTTAGTCAGTACTGTCCGGTGACTATTTATCCTATCCGACAAATATAGTCAGTACAGTCCGAGCTGCCAAACAAGGCCTAAATGTTCATAACTTCTTCAATACTCAACGAAATCAAGTGATTCAAAAACAAAAATCATACTTCTCGACGATAAAAAGAGAATGGTACCTTTTTTGATGGCTAACTCGTCGTGTTTTGGCCGGAAAATGGCTCGAAAGTGGCTGTCTTGGTTTCGAGTTAGCCACTTTCGAGCTGTTTTCCGGCCAAACCACGGCAATTTAGCCGTCAAAAAAGGTACAATTCTCTTTGTATTGTCGAGAAGTATGATTTTCATTTTGAATCACTTGATTTCGTTGAGTATTGAAGAAGTTATGAACGTTTAAAGTTTACCCAGTTTTCGGCGAGTTTTCAAGTTTTCACTCGGACCAGGCAACTTTGAGGCTATTTTTCGGCCATCTCTGGCAACCATTGGACTTTGAAATAGGTATAATCTTATTCTACACTTTCCTATCTTCATTTTGATATATTATGGGTCGAATTTGGTTAAGAAACGATTGAGTTACGAAGCTTTGAAAATTGCCTAAACTTCCGGCCAAGAGCTCCGGGACACTTAATGGAGTTTTTAATGGAATGACCAAAATGATGGATGGTGGACAATCTCAGGAACCATTTTGGCGATTTACCATGAAAGGGAAAATGGAAAGTTCCAAATATTCATGACATTTTTTTTTGTCAAACAATAGATTTGTTAGATTAGATTTTAGATTAGGGAGCCGACGGAGTTCGAACCCACGCCGTGGTTTAAGAGCCACATTCCTCCCCACCACTGTGGTAGATTGCCACTCGTATGACAATTTGTTATATTTAATCAGTCTCGAAACAACTAGACAAGTTGTTTCTGAGGTGTAAGAATAGTAAAAGAAAAATCAATTTCTTGAGACAGAAAGAAAAGAAAAAAACACAGAAGAAAGGAATAAGGAGAAACATAACAAGTGTTTACAACAGTTAAGTGTTTTTTTTTTTTTTTTTTTGTCAAAACAACACTTAAGTGTTGGCCGACCCAATATGTAGGAGAAAAACTAGATTTTGAAGTCTGAAAATCCACCTAGCTAGGCATTGAAGAAGTAAATGTGTTCTCAGAACGATCACTGATGTCAAGTGAAGTAAGATTTGTGATGCTTTTCTAATATCTTCAAAGTTCATATCTGTGACCATATTTTCTACCTTTTCGGGACAGTGATTCGCGTGGCAGTCTAATTCTCGCCTCAATTCAGATCATGTTCATTCCGACGATCCATATGAATAGAGAGATCTGAAATGCACAACAGCAATCCGCCAACTTTGGGTGGTAACCGAAAGGAGTCCTAAGCGGATATATTGACCAAGGCCGGCCCTGAGAATTTCGGAGTTCTAAGCGAGCTCCGAGCCTCGAGTGGGGTCCTAGAATTCTCTGACCGCCAACTCTTTGTACATTGATATGTATAAAAAAAAATCCGCTAAATACATGAAAAATATCTATTTCTACATCAAGTATCTTAATTTAAAAATTAATATCAAATACTAAAAAGGCCCCTATCTTTTATTACGTACCTAAAAATTCTTCAGGGTTAGGTTTAGACTTTTATGTTTGACATTAGAGAGGTTAAGTTTCATATCCCTAACTTTTATTTGTATTTTTCTTATTTTCATTTTTAGAGGCATAAAATTTATGTCCCTCCTTTTTTTTTTGGTATTCTTTTTCTTGTATTATGAGAGATAATGCTTTTAGCTCATGACTAGGCGTAACTTGTTTCTCAATATCAATAAAATTCTCTTTATACAGCCGAGGTTTTAATAAATAAATAAAAAATAAAATAAAAGACAATGTCTTGAAGGGGAAAGGAAGGAGTGGGTGGGGTTGGCTGGTTAATTAGTGTCTTATAATTAATAATTTGATTCCAGATTTACAAGTCACTGATTACAAATTTACACTCTTTTTTTTCAAACACATATCAATGTGTTACATGTAATTCTGTACGTAATACATAGGCTTTCTCAGTTAACCTCATCTAAATAGGTAAAAAATAATTTCCTATATATTTTCAAATAATGCTACTGAGGAAGAAGCCATTTGGAACCCTGAATATTGCCAAGGCTGATGAAAGGTTTTGCTTCTGCATCGCTTAGTTTTCTGGTGTAGCGAGCTTGACTGGTTATATTTGACCCTTGACCCCAATTGTTGTACTCTCCATAGAACAAATTGCTGCAAAAATACCACATAAATCAAATTAATATACATGGATTCCAAGAATAATAAAGCACTTTAAAAAAAAATGGGCAAAACAATAGGAAAGAATTTGCTTACGATTCACGTTCAGGGTGGCCAAAATCACTCCACCGTTCAGGGTGGACAATATCCGCTATGTCGGTGTAGGCAACCACCACGTTAGGGCTGCTTCCCCAAGCCCTACCCAAATATGTCCGACGAGCATACGTGGTGCCAGTTATTTTGCAATGCACAAACGAAAATCCACTATCCTCCGAAGCACTGTCCCTTTGTTGTGCCGTTATCACTGTCAAATTCCGTTCTACGACATGTATCTCAGTGTTCTGCACCAAATTATCACACTATACATGAGAAGAGGATAAAAAATATAACATGGTGTTGGGGCTTAAAAAGACTTCTCTACTTTGGAGACGTTTATCTGACAAAGAAGAATGTAATGCAGTGGAATTGATAGGCAAGAGAAAGAAAGAATACTCAAAGTATTACACAAGATTTTTTATTCACTCACAAACTTAGCACAAGAGGAAACACTCAAACACTCCTAGAAGCTTTGTTGCTTCTTCTCACTTCTCACTTCTTGCTCTCTTGGTTGTTACAAATGGTGTGGATGCCTTCTCCTTTTATAGGCATGGATGGAACCTTGGAGAAGCATGGAAGCATCATGCTAGAGATATCTAGATAATTCCACTACCTTCCTAAATTAGAATTATCTACATTAATCTTGTATGTTGGTGGAATCCTCACCATTCTTCTAGACTCTTCCACCAACTTGAACTTTGCTAGAATTCTCTAGCATGTGCATGGATCTTTCTTTGTGTATGGGCCGGATCAATTGTCTTGGGACAAGACAAGATTACATTTCAACATCCCCCCTTAATATTGTCTTGTGATGCCAATTGATTTCCTCAATCTAACAAAGTCTTCTTGTTTGAGTGGCTTGGTGAATATGTTGGCGACTTGGTCTTGTGACTTCACATATTCCACTTGCACATCCTTTCTTGCAATGTACTCTCTTATGTAGTGATAGCGGGTATCTATGTGTTTGCTCCTATCATGGAATACTGGATTCTTTGCTAGAGCTATTGCAGACTTGTTGTCAACATAGATCTCTGTTGGCTCTTCTTGTGGCATGTTTAATTCTTTTAGCAAGTTTCTCAGCCATATTGCATGATAGACACATGAGGTAGCAGCTACGTATTCAGCTTCGCAGGTAGAAAGAGTGACAATCGGTTGTTTCTTCGACATCCATGTGAATGCAATGTCTCCCATGAAGAACACAAATCAGTAGTGTTTTTTCTATCGTCGGAATCTCCTGCCCAATCATTGTAGCTATATCCAGCAAGTTTGCAGTTATCAGAACTTGAATAGAACAAGCCAAAGTTAATAGTACCTTTAAGATATCGAAGAATTCTTTTGGCAGTCTTCAAATGTGTAGTTGTGGGATTCTCCATGTAGCGACTGACTAATCCAACGACATAGAGAATGTCTGGTCTTGTGCATGTCAAGTAGCGCAAGCTTCTAACTAAACTCTTGAAAAATGTTGGATCTACACTTTCTCCTTCGTCATGCTTGGTTAGTTTGACTTCGTACTCCATTGGCGTGCTTATGGGCTTGCAGTCTTCCATTTTGAACTTTTTCAGTATCTCCTTTGTGTAGCTTTCTTGGGAGATGAAAATGCCTTCTTTGTTCTGCTTGACTTCAATGCCTAGGTAGTATGCCATCAACCCAATGTCGGTCATCTCGAATTCTTTGGTCATCACTCTCTTGAACTCTTCATACATGCTTGGATTACTTCCGGTGAAGATTAGATCATCCACATATAAGCACACAATTAAAATATCTCAATCTTTGACTTTGACGTAGAGAGCATGTTCATGAGGGCACTTGATGAAGTTGTTCTCTTGAAAGTACTTGTCGATGAGACTATTACATGCTCGTGGCGCTTGTTTTAACCCATAGAGGGCTTTCTTCAGCTTTAGAACTTTATTTTCATGCCTTTTGATTTCATAGCCTGTCGGTTGCTGAATGTAGACTTCTTCTTCAAGGACTCCATTTAGGAAAGCGGACTTCACATCCATTTGTTGAATCTTCCATTTGTTTTGAGCTGCCAAAGAAATTAGTAATCGTATAGTTTCCAACCGAGCTACAGGTGCAAATACCTCATCATAGTCGATTCCGGCTCTTTGACTATAACCCTTCGCCACTAATCTCGCCTTGTATCTTTCGACCTCTCCGTTGGCATTTTTCTTTGTCTTGTACACCCACTTGACTCCGATGGCTTTGTGTCTTTTCGGAAGAATAGCGAGTTCCCATGTATCATTCTTCTGGATTGCTTCAATTTCTTCATCCATTGCTTTCCTCCACTTAGTATCTTGTATTGTTTCTTGGAAGTCAACTGGTTCACAATCAGCAAAGAGACAGAAAAGTGTAGGATTATCAAGTCTTTCAGCTAACTCATAGAGATCTCGTAGACTTCTTGTGTGTGGTACTTCTCTTTCATTTAGACTCTCACTTGATGATGTTGATGCTGGTGAATTGCCATGATTGGTTGATATTGGTGAAGCAGGTGGAGTGGTGGATTCTTGTTGAACCTCTCTTGCTTGCTTCATCATCCCTTGTTCATTATCTTCTTCAAACTGAGGAAAGAAATGAAGATCACCTACATGGGAGCCAAAATCCCATTCTCCTTCTTCATCGAACGTCACGTCTCGACTGATCACCGTTTTCCCATTGTTTGGATTATACAGCTTATAGCCTTTTGAATTTGAGTCATAGCCGATGAAGATGAACTTCTCACTTTTGTCGTCGAGTTTGGTTCTCCTCTCGTCTTGTACATGTACATGGGCTATGCTTCCAAAAACTCTTAGATGGGAGATACCTGGTTTTCTTCCACTCCATGCTTCTTGCGGAGTCTTTCCCCACACACTTCTTGTTGGAGACCGATTTGATAGGTAGACAGCACATGCTACCGCTTCTGCCCACATCTCCTTAGGCAATCTCTTACTTTTGAGCATGCTTCGAGCCATGTCGATGATGGTTCGATTTTTTCTTTCCGCCACACCATTTTGTTGAGGGGATCTTGGAACTGTCAAAGGTCGACGAATTCCATTGGCTTCACAGAATTCTTGAAATTCCTTTGAAGTGAATTCTCCTCCTCGATCAGATCTCATGGCTTTGATCTTGCAACCACTCTCCTTTTCTACAACGGCTTTGAATTTCTTGAATGCTCCAAAGACTTCTAATTTCTGCTTCAAGAAATACACCCAGGTTTTCCTTGAAAAATCATCAATGAAGAGAAGGAAATAATTATTTTTACCCAAAGAGCTTGGTTTTATTGGACCGCACACATCGGTATGAATGAGCTCGAGTGGCTTCTGGGCTCTTGTGGTCGACTTCTTTAGAAAGCTTTTCCTGAACTGTTTCCCAAGTAAACATCATTCGCAAACTTGATCAGGGGGCTGATACACGGTAAGCCTCTCACCATCTCCTTCTTGGATAATAACTTCAATCCCCCAAAATTAAGATGCCCAAAACGAAGATGTCAAAGCCATGATGTGTCTTTGTAACATGTTTTGAGGCACTTTGCAACATCATTTTGAATATTCATAGGAAACATCCTATTCTTTGACATTTTCACCTTGGCAATTAATCTTCCTTTGTCATCTCTAAGAAAAAGGCTATAATTTTTCATGTGAATATCATAACATTTTTCTAAGAGTTGACCCAAGCTCAAAATGTTGCTTTTCATATTGCGCACGTAGTAGACATTTGAAATTAATTGGTGACCGCCATTTTTCAGGGGAATAAGGATGTTACCTTTTCCTTTTACGGGTATTTTGGATTCGTCTCCAAAAGAAACGTTGTCACTCACCGATTCATTGAGCTCAACGAACATGCTTCTTCTTTCGCACATGTGGTTGCTGGCGCCGGTGTCAAGGTACTATGTATAGTCTTGGTCTCCATCATTGTTCTTGCATGCTAGTAGCACAATGTCATTATCTTCTTCCTCTTCTTTCACATAATTGACCTTCTCATCAAGTCTGTTGCTTAGAGCTCTACATTCCCAAGCATAATGCCCAAACTTTTGACAGTTGTAGCATTGAACTTGAGATTTTTCATACCTCAAGTTTGAGCGCCCTCTTCTACGACCTTTTGTTGAGCTTCCTCCTCTTTCATAGTTGATATGGTTGTTGAAGTTCCAACCACGTCTGCGTCCTCGACCACCACTTCTTTCGTACTGGCTTTTCTCGTTATCGAAGCTTTCTTCTTTCTTCTTTGGCTGAACATGCGTCTTGAGGAGCTGCTCATCATTCCCTTGCCTCTTTTTATGTTTCTCTTCATATGCTTGTAGCGAACCCATTAATTGCTCTATACTAATTTCTTCCAAGTTTTTAGTTTCTTCAATCGTCACGACAATGTGCTCGAACTTGGGGTCCAACGAGCATAGTATATTCTCCATAATTTTAACATCTTCTAACTTTTCTCCGTTTCTTTTTAATTGATTGGAAACGGCTAAGACTCTTGAAAATTAATCAGAGATTGATTCAGACCCTTTCATTTGTAGAGATTCAAACTCACCTCTTAATACTTGAAGACGAACATTTTTCACTTGTTTGGCTCCTTTGTAAGAGGTTTGAAGCTTCTCCCATGCTTGCTTGGCAGAAGTTGCACTGGAGACCTTCTCAAAGCCATTGTCATCTAATGCTTGGTAGATGAGGTAGAGAGCCTTCTTGTCTCTCTTTCTTGAATCTTTCAAACTCTCTTTCTGGGGTTGAGACAGGGTAGCTTCATCTTCTGGCTCAGTGTAGCCTTTCTCCACGACTTCCCATGCATCGTGTGCTCCCAAAAGGGCCTTCATTTTGATACTCAAATTATCGAAGTTGTTGTTGTCGAGCACTGGAACTTGGAAGGCTGCCATAGCGTTGCTAGCCATAGCTCTGGTACCACTTTGTTGGGGCTTAAAAAGACTTCTCTACTTTGGAGACGTTTATCTCACAAAGAAGAATGTAATGCAGCGGAATTGATAGGCAAGAGAAAGAAGGAATACTCAAAGTATTACACAAGATTTTTATTCACTCACAAACTTAGTACAAGAAGAAACACTCAAACACTCTTAGAAGCTTTGTTGCTTCTTCTCACTTCTCACTACTTGCTCTCTTGGTTGTTACAAATGGTGTGGATGCCTTCTCCTTTTATAGGCATGGATGGAACCTTGGAGAAGCATGGAAGTATCATGCTAGAGATATCTAGATAATTCCACTACCTTCCTAAGCTAGAATTATCTACATTAATCTTGTATGTTGGTGGAATCCTCACCATTCTTCTAGACTCTTCCACCAACTTGAACTTTGCTAGAATTCTCTAGCATGTGCATGGATTTTTCTTTGTGTATGGGCCGGATCAATTGTCTTGGGCCAAGATAAGATTACATTTCAACACATGGGTGGGTCGACTATAAACTTATACTTCTAAATATAACATTAGCAAATAAAAGACACTTCATAATTATTTAAGTTGATTATGTAACTCTACGTTGCAATGTGACGTTCAACCTAAAAAAATTCTCACGGACCTTAATTACGTACCAAGTAGAGGGGTTTTCCTTTTCTAAATATGAAATCTACAGTGCCTTGAATGAAGCAGTCTTTGAACAAATGTAACCCCTTGTAATCATAAAGGGTGTCCTGATATCCAATCATTTTGCAATTGTAGAAGGCTGCCTTGTTCCCGGATATCTGCACTGCAACTGCCTGTGCACCCTCTCTTATTCCATCCGGCTCCGGCGCTGAATTCTACAACAAAACAAAAAAATCCCTACATTAATCTATTAATTTTTAATTACCATCAAAATGACGCTCTAAGTGTGAGTTTGGAGAAGATGAATTCTAAGGGGACTCTCTCAAAAGTAAGACTTTCAATGCCCAACACTATAAAATAGGATAGTGCTATTCATACACCCTCTTTTATCTCCCACACATCCTTATTAATATTTTTTCATTGATATTTTCAATTCATTTGATCCGATGGTCAAAAATTAAGAGGGGTATGAAGTAAAAATAGGTATGTAGATAGCACTACCGTAAAACATTGTGCGGAAAACATGAGGTGACAAAAAGTCTACGAAGAACTTCACTTTTAAGAGAGTCCCCTTATATAGTACTTTCCTTGGAGAATTACATACTATAATAACAAGATTAACAGCCCTAAAATAGTCTGATTCCACAATCAATGTGCCACTATACACAGTCCCATACTTCTGCGCGGTGCCATCAAATGTAATATTTGGCATACTTTTTGGCGATCCATAAAATGTAACAAAGGGTTTGTTATGTGGAATTGTGATTTTCTCGTTGTACACTCCCCCTTTGATGTACACAAACATGCGTTTTGTGTTCCCGGCTGGAATGCTATTGATGGCGTCGGTGATGGTCTTGAAGTTTCCACCTCCATATTGCATGACCTTGATGACCTGGGGAGCATGCTCAGCCGCAACAAGGGCAGGGTCAAGCGTTGACTTTCGTTCATTGTAGGTTTTCACATTATTATCGAACCAGCTAGCTACTTGGGAACTATCGGAAGGTATCGGTATCGTATCATCGGCGATGGCAGCGGTACTTGAAGTGAGCAGAATTGTTATTATCATCAGAGATGCATTAATGAACATGCATGGCGTTTTTCCGGCCATCTTTCTCCTTCTTGACGCACGATAAATTAAAAAAAGTTAAGTTTTGCTCGAAAACTATACAAAAACAATCTAAACTTTTGTGAAATCTCAAATCTACGTTTTTCAGCTTTATTCTACTGATTAGCTAGAGCAGTAGGTTGATGGTTGTTCATGAATGAATAATACCACAATCCATGATTATAGGATTGACCCAAAATATGTGAGGTTAGAGAGCTCTAGCTCTCGCGCATGTTGATTTTTAATGGCAATAATACGTCTCAGATTCTAAGGCTTTCTCCCTAATATTTTAGGGCTCTCTTGAGAGCTAATTATATTACCTACTAAAAAATGCATAGCCAAAATTAAAAGTAGCTAAAGACAGTAATAATCCATAACATTGTTGCACCATAGGGAGGGGAGCGAGAAACATTTTTAGCGGGGGCAACCTTAATCTCCAGTTATACTTGAGAAAAAAAAAATTAAGATAGTAGAATATCTTCTATAATCTCATTGCTTTTTTTTTTCCTCAAATTTTATTAGGCCAACTTGTATGCATTTTTTTCACAATGATAGCTTATTATTATACTTATTATTTGGAAATCTCAACTGATCAATTAAAGTACTTAAATATAATAAATTCAAGTTTTTTTTTTTGTTTTGAAATTCAAGTACAATATTCATTTCATAACTGGAACAACGTACAATCAGAGAAATGATGCTAACAGTGGGTCTCAATAAAAACCTTCCCAGGAATCAACCCGAATGAAGGGAAAAAGAGTGTCCCGCACCAACAAACTTAATAATTAAAACTATCCTCCAAAATAAGATCAAAAATTATATCAAGAGGGTCCTCAAACCAAGAGACGGGATGCTCCAAAGTTAAACTAAATCTAGCTAACCGATGAGCCACTGTATTGGCATCTCTTAGCACAAAGTTAGCTTTCCACAGTTGGAAAGATTGCAGGATCCGTCTTGTGTCATCCATCAAATGCCCAAATGGCCCAAAGTTAGCTTTCCACAGTTGGAAAGATTGTAGGATCCGTCTTGTGTCATCCATCAAATGCCCAAATGGCCCATGATTAGCCGCCAAATTATTTTGAATTGCAGCTATCACCAATAGTGCATCACCTTCCAATATCACCTGTTCATTCTGCCATTGGTGAGCAAATAAAGCAGCTTCACAAGCAGCTGCAATCTCCGCAAGCACAAGTGATGTAATACCAGTCAACTTCAAAGCCGTAGCTGCTATAAAATCCCCAACCGCATTCCAGATGATCACGCCAACGCCTCCCACTGCATCTAACACACTAAATTGTCCCTAACTTTATAATTATCACTTATCAAATTCATCAGTGTGGAGATTTCTCAAAAAAAAGCCTCGATATTAGTTAGAGTGGGTTCATCATATTTAAAGTCATTATGTTTACTTTCCCCCACCGATTTTGTTTGTACCTTGTAGGAAATTAGCGCATTAACATCGGCCATTTCTTTTCCTTCCATATTTTAAAAGTTCTTCGCCAACTCCGCTCTTCCTTTCCGTATCCTCTCTCTCTACAATTCCTTTTTTATTCTCCTAAGAACCCTAATAATATTTCTTCCTCAATTTTCGTCTCCATTTGTTTTTCGAGCAAGAGCTAGCATGCTTTGGAGCTCACTTAATATATATATACACTCACTTAATATATATATACACTCATGCTCCGAATGTGAAGTATTTTCTCTTATCTCATAAATCTTATACTTCTTATTAGTCACTCTTTTTACATTAATTTGCAAAACACAGTAACTAATGCAGAATCAAACATTTAAGTAGAAGAATTAATTGTTGTCTTTCACTTTATATTTATTTGAAGAAGCATGAATAATATGATACATATATTCTCTGCCCTTATGTAAGCATCATATTTTTTTTACTTCGCACAAAACTTTAATAAGTAGGGAGCCGTCTCATTGTGCCTTAGCTGCCTCCATTCCTATGCACCATTATAGTGTGCTGAGAGGTAGCAACATTTATAAAATAATAAAATAATAATAAAAAGTATGATTCTCTTTAATTTATTGTGTCCTATGCTCAAATTCTCCTATGTTTTTTTAGTGTAATTTAGAGTAATAATATCGCTTGTAATAACTAAAGAAATATATAATTATCGTGTACTAATTCTGAAGTAATTCCTTAATAATTAATCTTTTTGGAAATATATAGGTTTGTTGTCTCTGTTGGTATTAATTTCTTTTGTCTCAGCCTTTACAATGATGCCAAAAACAAAATCCAGAACTCTAACTTGTTATAGATTTGTTTTGGTTTAGCTATATATGATATGCATAATACACATAGGGAGTTGATTATTTCACACTATTTCAACTTCTTACACACACCTTTAATTTTAATTATCAGATTGAATAAATCAACCCGAAACAAGGGTTATTAAATAAGGAAAACTAATGAAAAGGGCTTGAAAACTTTGAGTTTTAATGATAAGGACAAAATAAAGGGTAAAGTGAATAGTACCAGGATTGACTTTTTAGTGTAAAAATGTGGTTTTTCGTTAAAGTGAACAGTACCGGGTGCTTTTCGTTAAAGTTCCATATTAAATAGTGTGTGTAAAAGCTAAAAATAGTGTATTTATCATTTCTTTATGTATTTACCGTCCCCTTGTATTGAGGGATGCCTTGTGCCCCCATTATATAAATTTTTTCAACAATTCATACCGTCTATATTTTGATCTATCATTAATAGGTCATCTTTGCAAAAATTAGACAATCCAAAATCATTAACATATATATCCAATTGTAGTGAAGAAAATCGACAAATTTGATGCTTCAAAGAAACACTAAAATAACTACTATTTAACGAACGGTCATATGTGTTCCGACTTATGTAACTTTTGGTAGAAATGATCATTAAGAGAATAATTAAAAGATAAATGGTTTGATCATTGAAATACAATGTAGAGTGGCCTAAGCTAATTGATGCCTCATTTGATATAAGTTGCGGATTATTTACCTACCTAATTTCTTGAAAATGGATATTTTCAAGGAGGATGGATATATTACTCTAGAATCTGAACCAGTATTTGATACTATCATTTCTCTTTCGTGTAGGTATTAAAAAGTTCAAGCTTTTTAGGAGATACATCGATAACACTTTGAAAATGCAAGAAATTCTTATTTTCTGCAAATTGAAAGGTAGTTATAAGAATGCTAACCGGTCCACAAAGTCGAATATATGTGCATATATAAGCGGATTCTATACAAAGTAAGGCACGATATTAGTTTTATACACTGCTAGCTCAATATGATATAAGTACATTTTGCATGAGGCATGCATGCGTGTGGCTTGCTCAATGGCACCCAAATATATACATAGAAAAATCAACTATTTCCCTAGCCCTAACAGTATTATTAGTAGTGTATATACGTATACTATATATAAAACTACACTTTTGGATTTGGAGGAGGAAGCAGCCATTTGGAACCCTGAATATAGCCAAGGCTAATGAAACGCTTGGCTTGTTCGTCAGTCAGCTCTTTGCTCAAATTTCTCTTATTATTCTTACTTGAACCTGGACCCATGCACTTGTACTCTCCGTAGGACACAGTTCTGCAATATCAAATTACTTATTAATTAATTTCAAAAATTAATTATACGAAAATGCTTAATTTTGTTTTAATTAACATAATCCTGCTTACTTGTCGCGTTCAGAGTGGTTATCGTTGCTCCATCCGGCAGGGTTTACCACCTTGGTCATGTTGGTGTATGCATACACCACCTGGGGTCTGGCCCTCCAAGCCCTTCCCAAGTATGTGCCAATGCCTGTCCCAGTTATCTTGCAGTGAACAAATGAGTATCCAGTGTCCTCCGAATCTGAGTCCCTTGCCTGTGCTGTTATCACCGTTATTCCATTATCCCCCAGCACATGCAACTCAGTGTTCTGCACCCATTAATTATATGTTGCATTATTAATCACCAACCATCAAAAGTTCAAAACCATGACTTGACAAACAAAAAGATTAACTATATGTTTACCCACCCAAATAATGTTTTGGGAGGGGGACGGGGAACAATCATGTGGATTCCACTGTTAATATGATGAGACTCAAATAATCCCCACTTGACTAATGTTGTTCCTATATATGACATGATCTCATACATAATTTTTTAATGGAAGAAAAAGATAATTGTATAAGTCAATCATATGTAACTTTTTTCTCACATGTACTTGAAATACATTGCTACGGTCAGACTCTGCCATGTAAGGTTAAAATCACCGGCTTTATTTAGGAATTATGGGTTAGATTGGGAGGCATTAATTACCAAATAGAGAGACTTTCCACTTCCCCAAATGAAATCCACAGTGCCTTCAATGTAGCAGTCCTTGAACAAATGATTGCCCCTGTCATCACAAAGGGTGTCCTGAAACCCAAACAGCTTGCAATTGTACAAGGCTGCTTTGTTCCCCGACACCCTCAATGCCACTGCCTGCGCTCCCACTCTTTTCCCATCTGGCCTTGGTGAAGAGTTCTACACAAACCAATCCACCAAAAATGTTAACCAAAAATAATTATATAACGGTAATATCACGTGATATGACGTAAACAACTTACTTTAATAATAAGATTAGCAGCAACAAAGTAATCGGATTCTGCGATCACTGTAGCACTGTTTACAGTTCCATACTTCTGGGCCGTGCCATCAAATGTCAAAATTGGCATATTCGTTGGAGAACCATATAATGTGACAAATGGTTTATTTCGCGGAATCGTAATTTTTTCTTTGTACTCTCCTGATCCAATGTACACAATGACACGTTTGGTATTCCCGGCCGGAATGCTATTAATGGCGTCGGTGACGGTCTTGAAGTTTCCTTTTCCATCTTGCATGACCTTGATGACTTTTTGACCAGCCTCGGCCGTCACAACGGCAGGGTCAAGCGTTTTCTGCCGCTGTGTGTACGGCTTCACATTGTTATTGAACCACGTGTTGACTTGGGAAAGGGCGGCTGGTACCGGTGTATTGTCGTCCGCCATGGCAATGGTGGCAGAGAGGAGAATTGTCATGATTAAAGCTGCATGGACGACCATGCATTTGTTTTTTCCGGCCATTTTATTTTTATTTTGTTTTTTTGGTGCTATTGATTAGAGTGGTGGAAGGTTTTGATTTTATAGTCCACAAAGCATGAGGTGCTTTAAGGCAAAGTGTAAGATTAGAGGGGTTATTAACCCAAAATATGGGAGACTTGGATAACTTTTCGGATAGTTTGATTCGTCATTTGGGGTTTATGTTTGTTTGGATTTCAAATCCACCCTTTGTATTAACGAAATAAAAAACCACTAGCTATAGAAGCAACAGCTTAATTTGGGAAGGAACATGGATAGCCTAATTATGGTTCTATGATTGATATATTTACTGCAACACTCTTAAACTCGACTCACTTTACATCTTAAAATTCTTTTTATTCACTCAACCCTCTTGAAGTACTCTCTCTCTCTCTCTCTCTCTCTCTCTCTCTCTCTCTCTCTCTCTCTCTCTCTCTCTCTCTCTCCGTCAAAGAAAACATTAGAATAACCTATATGCCTATATGGCACTATATATATCGTCCATATTATAGAGGATTAAAATTCAATTAGTCATACACTTCTCTATTTTCAGAGTTGGTGTGCTGAAAACGGAGGGATGGAGGAATTCGTGGGTCTTAAATTGATTCTTTTACGACTCAATTATTATTATTATTATTTTTTTGTTTCTACATATTAGTAGAGATTATGATTCTATTAATTTGGTGCCGAAAAAGCATTAGCCATTCAGCCATGTATTACTTGGCAACAGGCACACTTCTAACAGAGCCAATTGTTTAGAATTCTAGAAATAGGTAAACCGCAAATCCATATAATTTGAATACAAGAAATTGATCCACCTGTCTAGCCCATTAATATGGTTAGTCCAATGTGAGACTTAACACATCTTCCACATGTAGTCAATATTGTTTGTTAAAAAAAAATTAATCTTATCTTAAATTGGGTATGATCTAACATTGAATCTATGTTGGAACCTAAATTGGTTTCTTGGTTTGTGAGAAGTCCCTCAAAGAATTGCAAGGGCTAGTTTGTTTCAAATTGTAACGGCTAGTTCTTATTTAAGTTAATAAGATGACAGGTGTAGGGTGTTCAAATGCCTCAACGGAAGTCTGTGATTGTAACACTGCAACTGGAACTGGTAAGACCTTTGTCTTCCAGCTGCGTTGCAGATAAGAATCAATGGGCAAGGACCAAAAATCCTATCATTGACATACATACATATATATATATATATATATTTGCTTTCCTGTATAGCCGTCATCTTCTCTGAAATTCCTAGCAATGTGCATTTCTCAATTTTATGTTACCAAATTAGTCATAAATATTAACCGTCTATACTTTGTTGGAGGAGCTTATGAGTTTTTTTTTTTGGTTGGAGGAGCTTATGAGTTCAAACGTGACGAATACAAGACAAAAATTGTTACTTAATAATATTAAAAAAAAGATTTATTTTATCATTAAATGACTTAGTGGCAAACAATACTATCCTTAATGAGTTTATCAACATTGCATAAATAATTTTAAAATAAATTTTATTCAGAAATTAAAATAGTATTTCTTTATTATTTATTTAGAAATTAAAAGAGTATTTCTTTATTATTCTAAACTTTTTTTATTTTCCCGAGAACAAAAAAGACATCAAGTATTTCATCAAAATAAAAAATTAAAATTAAAATTATTTTCCCCTTTGATTGCCACTTCCAGATCCAAATGTACGTTGAAATAGCCGTCGATACAGAAACCGGAATTGCACATTGCTTCCAGGTCCAGACAGATCAAGGGAGAGACTGAGTATATATTATTATGCCTAAAAATCACAGAGGTGTAATTAGATCACGTTCTGAACCGGCTTTGAATCCTAATCGACTCAGAGACAAATCTTTGGCTCCTTCGACGTCACTTGCCGCCAACCCCAATGACATAGATACATTCTATGATCAGGGTAAGTTTCAGTTCCACACACATTATTCAACGTTCATGCATGCATGCATGCATGCATAATCCCACAATATTCACGTACACATTTTTCAAAATTAATTTCCTTGTTATTTTCCCAGTACTAGGTTTTGCAGTAATTCATATTATGTTCATCACAGAATGGTTAACGAAACTTACATGTCATGGCATTTTCGTTTTTTATCACTGGGGCTGGGAAATTCAAACTTAAAACATCTTCCAATGTTAATTGTGGAAGATAAATACAACTAGATCAACGTTTGCTTAAGGATTCATATTTGTATCATTTGAATAGATCGACTAATTCATGTTAAAAGGTTTTTGAATTTGGTTTTAAGCTATAGTAACTTTTTCCCATCTATTGACAGTGAATCTCACATTGGGAAAAGAAGGGACAAAGTATATATATGCTCATAAGTACTTGGACTACTTCTCATATTGCCAATTGGTTTTATGGTGAAATCTCAACTTTCTTTTTAGTATCAGGGCAGGTTGGCCAACTCTAAAGCTCAACAGCCACACATACGTCACCCGATTTGTGTTATCCACGTTCTAAGTTTAAAAGTTCATCACACGTGAGAGTGCGTGTTTAGGGTATCCATTCTACATTAATTGGAGAAATAATGGACATTAAATGTGCTTATAAGTAATTGGGTTACTCTCATATTACCATTTAATTTTATGGTGGAACCAACTTTCTTCACCATTCATCATGTGTTTGGCACGAATTTTTATTGAGTAAGTCGGAATGGGCAATTAATTAGGAAAAAAACTTCTTCCAAAACACCATGATAGCATACATAAGATTAGCCGTGGCTAATCAAAATCCACGGTTGGTGAACCGTGAGCATGAACCCGAGGCTACTGCCCCTTTTTGTAGTAGTGTCTCTAGCTCATTTTTGTTCAACAATTTGGTTTTGATTTAATTCTATAAACCCCAGGTTGCATTCTTTCTGATGTGTTTATAATTAATCTTTTGAATGTATGTTTCCCCACTACAAATGTGCAGCGGAATCAGCTGATACAAGTTGCAAAGATTCAGAAGTTAGATGCTATGATGATGAAAATGCATCCTGGATATCATGGTTCTGAAATCAGAAAGGAAATGAATTCTTTTGTGAAGTCGAGGACGATTACATCCTCGATGATTTCAACCGTTCAGGTTTAAGAAATCATGTACCGTTCTATGATTATGCACTGGATTTAATTTTGGACGTTGAGTCTTCCAATGGTAAGAATCAGATAAGTCCATCAACCAAAATTACTTTGATGAAGATTTCAGCTGCCATTGCGGTACGAAGCTATTAAGTTATTATGTAATTTCCAATGAGATCAACAGATGGCTTAACTGATGAGGAACAGAACAATCTGATCGAATCCGCGGCGGAGATGCTCTATGGTTTAATACATGCCAGATACATAGCAACTAACAAAGGATTGTCTGCAATGGTAAGGTGTTTACAAAATACATATTAATTGCTTTATTTTCTTTCAAAATATTAGGTGTCACACCCCGAAATACTGTTCATGTTTCGGAGTGTGGCATTAGATTTGAGGCTTCCTAATTTAACAGTGCAATTCAGTTGGAGAAGTACAGGAACTATGATTTTGGCAGATGTCCAAGAGTTAACTGCAATAAACAACGTTGTTTGCCTGTTGGTCAGTCAGACATCCCAAGATTAAGCACCGTACAAATCTACTGTCCCAAGTGTGAAGACATTTATTCCCCACAATCCAGACACCAAGAACGTATCCTTATGTATGACTTTGTAAATGACATGACGAGTGCTTCTACTATACATCTATAAATACCTAAGAATAGTATACATTGTCTTTTAAGTAGCTCATATCCACCTGTTAAATTTCATGCGATTCTTAAGTGCATATTCAGTTCTTAAATTCAGATGTCTGCCATACATGGCATAAACTAGAATTTTCGATTCCGCCAATTTTGTTTTGTTCCGGAGCAGTTTTTCAATGTTTGCCTTGACAACAATCTCAGAAATTGATGGAGCTTACTTTGGAACCACATTTCCTCACCTTTTCTTCTTGACCTACGGGCATCTTAAGCCGCAGAAGGCGATTCAGAACTTTGTTCCGAGAATATACGGCTTCAAAGTCTGCAACGAATAATGAATCTTGCTTCTCTTGGTGAAGAAAATATAAAGGGGTCCAAGCAAGCAGTGTTGTTGCCTTGTAGGAAAAGAAACAGGGGCAGTTCACTAGTTTTACTTGGTTTTAGGTTGTGGATCAATGATTCTTTTGCAATTATGTGTAAAATTTCATTTCTTCAGTTTTAAGTTTAACTAGACGCCAAGATAGCAATATCTTAAACTAATCGAGAGATGTCACGTGAAAAAGTTAAAACACAAGAACTGGGCATGACATCAAAATTGTACAAGTTTCTCTCCATCAATCATGGGTTCTTGCCCAAAATTTGCTGAAAGGAAACTAGAGGCTAAATATACACCAGAAAGAGGTTAACTTAATTACTGGCTGACGACACTGCAGTACAGATACCTGTTGCCACCATTTGTAGGGCTAATAGCTGTTACAAAATAAACTACAGACTAGCTTGGTATCACTTTCACCATTACAGTCAAACGAATGTTATCACAAGGATCACCATGCTTCGCTCAGTTTCTCAAAGTTACGACGGGTGCTCAGAATGCTTTCAGTGATTGCGTTTTCTTCGGATTGCAACCTGCTAATTTCAGTACCTTTGGCCGCGTCCTCTGACATCAGCACCACCAGTTGATCCTGCAAGTCCTTAATCTGCTTAGCAACCCCACTGATTTTTTCATTATGTTTCTTTCTTTCTTGAGTTTGCACAGCAATCTGAATTTCAACTTCCTTTGACTTGTCCTGAAGCTGCCCCAACTGAACTTTCATTTCTAGCAAAGAGTTCAGACGGTCACGTACTGCCTTGACATCAAATCCAAACGTTTCTAAATCACCTATTTCTTGGAAGCTGCTATCAAAGAAGTCGTCAGGAACCTCAATGTTCACCTTGGAGGTCTTCTCAACCAAAGAGGCAAAGGTTAACATCTTTGCAATGGCTAATGATTCGCGACTTAGCTCTCCACACTTAACTAAAGGATAAAAATGTGGTTTTTGCGGATATCTTCTAAATGCATCCATAGATTCAACTTTTTCCCAAATTTCAGGATAAGATTTCACAAATGGCAAATCTGGACTGTCTTGTTGCTCAATGTTAACAGTGACACCAGTTTCAACTTGTGTACCTGTAACCTCATTTTGTTGGTTATCAGTCTCGGCTGGGTTACCTACAACAGATTTGACAAAATCAAAATAACTAGTCAAAGGAATCTATTGAAAATTTTCACATTTGCTTACTTGAGCCCTCTGTAGGTTTGACAGAATGCATTTCACTTGTGCACAACAAAAAGGGTTGATCATGAGCAGATGCCTTTTCGGATATTCCAGTCACAGCCACCTGAAGTTCTTTTGTCGAGCAACCCATTGGAGAATCAACAGTTTCTGCCTGTCTCACTGCATCTTGATAACATGGAAATTTCATACAAACAAGACAAAAGTAAATAGGAAAAATAAGTACTACCGAATGAGGGCAAAAGGAAAAAGGATAAATAAGTACTGTTGTTTTGCTCCGCATCAGCCTCATCTGTGACACCAGTTTCAACTTGTCTTCCATTAACCTCGTTTTGTTGGTTCGGAGTCCCAGCAAGGTTACCTAGAACACAATCTTGAGATTAGTCAAACTTGCTACGGGTAAAGGAACCCATGGATTCAATTTTTTACAAAAACCAAAGGTGGACTGTCGTGTTTCTCCACCTCACCTGTGACACTAATTTCAACTTGTCTTCCATTAATCTCTTGGTTGGCAGTCCCAACAAGGTTACCTAGGAAACAAACTTGATGTTAGTCAAAGAGCTACAGGCAAAGGAATCCACTGAATTTTCTTCACAATATCTTACTTGTACCACCTATGGTTTTTACAGAATGCACTTCATTTATGCACAGTGATAAAGGTTGATTATGAGCGGATGGCTTTGGCAATACTCCAGTCACAACCACCTGACCTTCTTGTGTCAAGTAATCCGTTGTAGAATTCACAGTTTCCGTCTCTCTCATTGCTTCTTCAGAACCTGAAAATGAATAAGACAAGTACTTCCATAGGGGGAAAACAAGGAAAAAGTCCATCCCTATTATGTTTAGTCTAACATTTCTCTTGGCCTAGCAATAGTTTGAATACATCCATGGTTTCAATGTTTTTCCCCTACTGTAGAATTTTCAGAAAAGGCAAATGTGGACTGTCAACGTCACCTGTTACGCCAGTTTCAACCTGTTTTCTGACCTCACTTTGTTGTTCGGAAATCCCAGCAGGGTTACCTATAACACAACATTGACGTTTTTCAAACAACTATAGCCAAAGAAATTCCTTCAAAATATTCTTGATAGCTTACTTGAGCCCACTGTAATACTTGTAATGCCTTTATCGATATCCATTGCAGAATATACAGCTTCCTCTTCGACCATTGCATCTTCAGAACCTGAGATTTTGACAAAGTAAGAGCAGAGCAGTGATGGGATGGGGAAAGTAAGAAGAATTCAAATTAAATTACACACTAGTTACTGTAATTAGTTTTTATGAACTAAAGGTTCTTCAGGTTGTGATGTGTCATACCTTTATATTTAGCAACTTGAGTCTCAGTCGATTCAACTTGAGCAACAACTCCAGTTCCATCATGTTTCTCACCTGCCAAAGTAGAAATTATTTAGACTACAGTGTTCTATTCCACTGTGCTTGGTGGATTTTTGGGGTTGTTAGCCTCCCATACCTTTCAAATCCAACCTTGTGATCATAGACAATTCGAATATATCATTCGAGCAATCCGCAGCCATAGATCCACCGCCATTATGTTCCTCGCCTGCACATGCTGGCACACATTAGATTTTGAAATAATTACAGATCTACGGAATGCTGTAGGTTTGACATATACACACCTTCAACAAGCAATGCAGTCCGTTTTCCATTCCCTTCTACTGCACTGGTCACTCCATCTTCATTCTGTCCAACCCCCTGAATGAGTTAAGAACAAACATCGTGATGAATAAAACTAAACTAGAAGCAATGAAATCCCAATATGGTACCTCCAAGTCCATAACTTTTCAAGAGATTATTGGACAGCTGAATACCTTCGAATTAATTATGGATAAAAAAACAACACTTCATATTTAAATGTCTTTCAACAAACAAGAGAAACATCTCTTTGTTTTGAACAGAGAGGTCTTACATTGTCATATTGGTCATGCATTGGAATTTACGCAAAAGCTTAATGTAGGCTACAGTTCTGAACTTCTGTTATGCAGAGACAAATGAAAGAAGCAAAGCATACTGGCTTCAGATATAAATACCTCCATAGGGAGCAGACATGATGCTCCAGCATGAGATCCCCCTGTTGCTTCAGACTCTGACTTGATACCAGAAGATTCAGTGTTGTCCATTACATGCTCATCTCCAATATTTACTTCACCGGTCTTTTCAATTTCACTTCTTTTCTTGCCTGCAATAGTTTATACATATTTATTTTATGTGGATTATCCAATGAACCTATTAGCATAGAAATATCATGTAATGTCAAAAGTTTCTTATGTCTTACCCTAGGCCATTGGATATCAGCTTGAGATATTCATGGTTTACCCTTGCCTTCAAAATTATTGGTTGATTATGTGGACCTATCATGTATATGTCTGTTTCTGAGGGCTATTGAATTTTTTACCATGCAATTTCAGTGGTATGCCCCTCCTATCATGTCCTACTCTAGGTCATGGGATGTCACTTTGAGGTTTTCGTGGTTTACCTTTTCTTTTGAAATGAGTTAATGCTTGATCATCTAGTCCTCTAACCTTCAGTTTCGCAATCTTCTGCAAGAGCAAATAACGCATTTTAATCAGGACCAGTAGGTTTTAGAAGAACAAAATCAGTGGAAAAATAGTGCACGGCTTTCTTTGTATAGCCCTTCTACTTTCAAATAATGAAGATGAAAACATTTGATCCCAATTATCCTTGAATGGACCTAAAAGAAGGCAAGCCGCTAGGACTGCTTACTCAAGCAAAATGAATGAATACAGAGGCCTCCGAGAATATGAACCTAACCTTAATCTTGGAATATTTCCATCAGGCATTATTATGCCATACAAACGATAGAGGCAACAGAGACCTATTTTTGTTGTTTTCCTATTAAATATCAAGCAGAGATGAAAACTGAGTAGTTTTATGTACCGACATGTCCCCAATGATGAGCACTATTTAACCCTGCTATTGGAATTACTTGAGTCGGTGAGTGTTGCCCGTATAGTATAAGTAGTTTTGATAATGCTCACCGACACAAGTACTTTGACCAATACTGAGTGAACCAACACACTTCTCTGTGATTGCAGGGTATCTTGAGTAAAATGCAAAGAATAGAGCAAGTTAATGAGGTTAGAAAGGGAAGACTGGAATCATGAATTTGTATACCACAAGGGAACATTCAGCAATAGGAGAATAAATAATTAAATACCAACAACATTTTTCAAAGAGTTCCCTTACCAAAACATTAATAACTGGGGATTCTTTGTTTAGAGTTTTAACCAGCGTTCTCCTTGCAAACGGTTTCTCCAAAGATAAGGAGTCATCTGAATGCCCACCTTTTAACTTCTTGTAAAGACTTAAAATTGTTGCATCATCCTTAGGTTGCGGAGACATTTTCAATTTCTTGTTGGTCTTTCCATAAGGTAATTTATCCGTGCAAGGACTCAAGGGCTTCGATTGAATTTTCACTGAGATCCTAGAACAAGGTGTTTTCTTTCGAAGTGGTGTACCTACATCAGAGTTTCCGTAACTCTCACATGATTGTAATTCATAATCACGTTTGGAACTCTGACATGAATGCTTTGATTGTGCTTCAGACCCCCTTCTAAAGTGAAATTCCTGAAAAGAACCGCCAGAATTTAGTCACACACAACTAATTTGAATCCATCAAATGCTCTTCAGCATAGCAACTTGAATTTACACGGACATCGTTAAATCTTTCTGAATAAAATTACATCTTAATGATCTCATTTCCAAGACACAGAATGTTTCAAACATGATTACCATCTTGCCCATAAGAAACAAGTAATGACCATCACCTTTCCACTTATAAAACAATAGGAAAAAAAACACGTACCCGAACTTCAGTAATCCATTTTCCATGGCTCATAGTAGCCCATCCTCCATCAGTCCAATCCATGTGAGTCCTCAATTCTGAAAGGCTGAATTCCTTCTCCTGCCTCGTGCAACTTAAAGTGACCGCATACTTGTTTCCTTTAAGAACTTTTGTAATGTCTCCGACCCACCAACCCATGCCATGGAATGCATCCACCTTATCCAACAAGTTAAAATCTCTTTCAGTCGAATTTGGAGGCTGAGGCCGAATCTGATGGCCACGTACGACAATTTTATCATCGCTGTTGTTTGATTTCTTATATTGAAGCAAGAAAGAGTCGATCCCCAGTTGACCAAGATAAATTGCTGGAAACCAAGCATAAAATAGTCTTTCTTCGTCCGGATTCATTTCAACTGCTGTCCCAGGGCTGAAATTTGATACCATCATCATCTATGAAACAATGGTGAAAAATGTCAGTTTCTGTCTATGACAATTGACAACCATATCTAGCATAAGAAAATTTTCTACACTCTCCCAAAATTAGAAGAAAGTCAGATTCATTGCAAAAGAGATCAATACAAACATTCATGGTAGATAAATACAACATTAGCCAAGATATGATGAAACTGGGGGACCAAAACAAGCGATCAAGGTGGAGAAAAACTTATTTTTTAAAGTGAAAAAGGGGAATTTAAAAGCAAAACAACAGAAGGCAGAGCCAAATATGTACAAACAACCTGCATGTTCTTAAATCATGAAAACCCATGTCACAAATCTTCAAAGAAAAAAATCATAAATAAACACACAAAAAACCCTATGCAACCATAAACCTCGAAAAATCATGCATCAGAAAACAAAACCCACATGCATTACCAAAAACCCAGAACCAGTACCTCCTTTTTGGCTCGGACCCAAACGCCGTCCGCCAAATCCCAGTGAGAACGCAATTCTGACCGCCGCAGCACAAGCAGATCAGGCGGGTACATGAACCCCACCGTGTACGCATCCTCCTCGCGCTTGATCACAACCCCGGGCCACCACGCATCGAGGTGAAAGGCGTCGACTTTGTCGCCGGGCTCGAAGGGCCTGTCGACATTGTCGTCCGGAGGCACCGGCCGGATTTGACCCAACTCGACAAACTCCGTCAGGGGCTTGTCCGGGTCGACGTCAGAGACCAGAGTCTCGTACTGGACCTCAGCCTTGGTGGGTGAGAAGGAGTTGCTGCTGCCGTCGGAAAAGCTCTTCCTTTTCTTCTTCGTCGCCGGAATCAGTGGTTTCGAGTCGATTATTTTGGCGGGGAACCATGCGCCCTTGAAGCCATCTTCATTGCTGCAAACTTCCACCTTTGAATCCTTGCCCAAATGGGTTGCTGATTGACCTTTCTTGACCACCATTTTCAGTTGTCTTCCGTCACTTTCCCGAGAAAATAATCACAGTGTGGGAGAAAGTGGCAGAGTGGGAGTGAGAGTCCTCTCTCTCGCTTGCTCTTTCTTTTTTATCTCTCTCTCTCTTAACTTTATGAAATCAATACAATCCTGACCGTTGAAAGAAAAAGAGGAAAAAGGGAGAAAATTAGGGGATGGTGGGGGAAGGGAATCTTAATCCGATAATTAGTATCTGCTAAGTTATCAATCAGTCAAAAGGGTTTTGATTTGTTGCGGTGTGGGGGAGATAAAAAGTTTTCATCTTTCCGTCGTATAACTTCTGCATCACCTTTTTTTTTTTTTATAAATAATATTATTTATATTATAAAGATAGGAAATAAGCTAAACCTGATGAATGTGGTTTAAATTCATTTTTAGTGATAATTGAACCTAATTAGTATGTGCTAGGTTGAAACAACGGGTTGTATATGTTGAGGTCCAAATTTCACATTTGCACCCCCTAATTTTGTTGAGGTTCCTTTTTTCCCTTCTAGTTTGAATTTGTCAATTTTGTTACTATAGTTTAGTAGTTGTGATTCTTGTCATTTTCGTGAGACCTCACATGAAGATGTGAGTGAATGAGGACAGAATTTGTTTTTTTTAATCTTTTTGTCATTTTTGTTGTAGATAATAAAAACATTTAAAATCTAAAAATTGTAGACCATTTCCTTTTCTTAAGTTATTGTGCATCTATTCACTCCCCTTTCTCTTAACATCGCGAGATTGAACCTGATCACTTTAGCCCCTCCCAAATTATTTTAACTCTTTTTTACTCTAATTTCTCAATTATATATTTATATAGTTTACTATTTTAAAGGTCCCCTATATGGCCAGTACTTCTCATTTGTCAAGGAATTGACACCAATTGGGAGTGTCCTTAAATTGAAGGGACAAAATCTGCACAACCGAAACTAAGGTACCAAAAATCAAATAAGTTTTGTTACTTAGTATTACGGTCTAATATAATTTCTCTTCACTTGTAAGTGAGAGGTTTTAGGTTCAATACTCTCGTCAAAAGCGAATTTAAACCATATTATACTAGTTTACTGTGAGGCTAAACTCACTCTTTTTTTTTTTAGTGTCAATAATATCGTTTGTTTAAAAAATCAATAAGCTTTTATTTCAGGTGTAGGTCTTCGTCGTGTCTGCAGAGCAAACAAGGAAGGCGTTTTGGGCTCTGGGAAGTTTGGGCAACGTCCTGTAGGCCATCACTTAATTATGAAAGATTCTACACAATTTTGTTAATGCATAAATAAAGGAAAAATTGGTTTTGATCTCAGTAACATATAAAATATTCAGAAATATTCTAATTTATTTTAATGTGTTGGAAATACGATCATTTGCACAAAGTGTCATAATATAATTAGATAAATTTTTTTTTTGTTCAAGTTTTTAATTGTATTATTACATTTTTTATATGGAGCCGTATTCTCAGAACACTAAAAAATATCTCATATAAAAAGAAAAATACTATTTTATCTAACTTGATTAACTCCATATCAGCTCAGGCTATAAAAGATAAACGACTATAAGGAACCAGCATGTCTTTTAGTTGAAAGATGAGTAATTACATCAGTCATATGTGTGAAGAACGTTGCAACCACTTCAAGTTTGGCCTTTTTATGTCTGATGTATGACATAATATTAAATCGTGTTCATGACACATTGAAAAATTTATCGTGTTTTTGGTGTCTGAGAGTATAATTCAGCATAAAACCAAACTAAGATTATAACATCGGTTGTCATTGCTCCGTTGTGATTTGGTCCAATTGAATTCCACTTCCCTCCCTCTCTCTCTCTCTCGCTTTCTTCTCCCCTCGCATTTCACGTCACCTTCCTCCCAAAGTCACAAACCGCTACACCATTCCGCCAAGTCAATATAAGCCTTCTTCTTTTGCAACCCCTCTCCCTCCCCACCATTTCCTTCTTCCTCAATCCCTTCTCTCTCATCGCCTTCCGATCACAACAATCTCTCCCAATCCAATTCAATTCAGTTCCGGCATGCCGTTGCTGGTAGACTGCTCCAGCTGCAACACGCCGCTGCAGCTGCCGCCCGGCGCTAGGACGATCCGCTGCCCCCTGTGCCAGGCCTTCACCCGCATCGCCGACTCCCGCGCTCATCCACCTCAGCCTTACTCTGCCTCCTCCTCCTCATCTAACCACAACCCTCCTCCGCCCTCCACTTCTCCCTACAACCACGCGCCGCCGGTGCCTCCTCGGACGGTGCACGGACGGAAGCGAGCTGTGATATGTGCCGTGTCGTACAAGCGGTCCCGGCACGAGCTCAAGGGATGCATTAACGACGCCAAGTGTATGAAGTACTTGCTGGTCAACAGGTTCAGCTTTCCAGAATCCTCCATTCTCATGCTCACCGGTAACCTCTTTCTCTTCCCATTTCTTCAACGCTTGATGTTGCGTGTGGACTGAATTCTATGGTTAATATCTGTTTAAGTAAGACTTTAATTTATGGGTCAGCAAAGACTAGTTCTTGCGTTCTTAATTTCCACATTTATGGTTCGCAATCGTTGAATTGTTCTTAATTTGCTGCAAAGCATCGATTTTTTATTTATTATTTATTTGCAAGGTGGGTATTTTTCTGTAGATTTTATGCAATTACCATTTAAGTAATCAATTAAGTATGATTAATAACAAATTAACAATTGTGAAATGGTAGTAAAAAGTTAAAAGCTTGCTTTAGTAATGCACTCGGGTTTCTTTAGAACGTCGTTATGTTAATGTTCGTAAAAATCTAACGTAGATAACTTATTATCTTAATCTATATGTGTGTATTGCTTGCAGAAGAAGAAGCTGATCCTTATAGGCACCCGAACAAGCAAAACATCAGAATGGCGCTGTTTTGGCTTGTGCAAGGTTGTCAAGCGGGGGATTCTTTGGTGTTTCATTATTCTGGTCATGGATCACAACAGAGGAACTACACTGGGGACGAGGTGGATGGATTTGATGAAACGCTATGTCCTTCGGATTTTGAGACTCAGGGGATGATTGTCGATGATGAGATCAATGAAACAATTGTCAGACCTCTTCCCACCGGGGCTAGGCTTCATGCAATTGTGGATGCTTGCCACAGCGGTACTGTGCTAGATTTACCGTATCTCTGTAGGATGGACAGGTAACTCTAGCTCGATATTTTGTTATGTATCTGTGCTTAATGTTACTTCTGCAATCTGTTTTGTGCTTATCATTGCTCTATGTACTTTTTTCGTTTATTCATTGTTATATTTGAATGTAGGAACGGGAAGTACATATGGGAGGATCATCGCCCAAGATCAGGTGTTTGGAAAGGAACAAACGGTGGAGAGGTCATTTCCTTTAGTGGCTGTGATGATGATCAAACCTCTGCTGATACCTCAGTAAAGTCTTGGACAAAATCTTAAACTGTTATTTATGCTAGACTAGCAGCGTCTCCTTTTCTGACATAAGGCTGTTAAAGGAAACAAAGCTAACGCTCCTCGTGTGCAGGCTTTGTCAAAGATTACTTCGACTGGTGCCATGACTTACGCTTTCATCGAAGCCATCGAGCGTGGACATGGAAATACATATGGTAACATGTTGAATGCAATGCGATCTACCATCCGTAACACAGACAATGATGGTGGAGGTGGTATTGTGACATCTCTTATCTCCATGCTTTTGAAAGGGGGGAGTCTTGGCGGGATAAGACAGGTACTATTTTTGCACTCGTTGTGACCATATTCAAAATGCCAAAATGCGTGAGCAATTAAACGCTCCCATAAATTTAGATTTTTGATAAACTTGATCTTAAATCAATTAAGTTGGTTTCGGTTTCGGTTAGCATCTTTAACTCTCCTTTGAACGATCTTTGGTGCAGGAACCACAGCTAACCGCCAATCAACCATTTGATGTGTATACGAAGCCTTTCTCCTTGTAGTTATTGAAGCAGGATTTCCCTACGATTGCTCATGATCATTCATTAATCGTGTCCCGGCCTCCTATTCGTGTGTACACTTCTCAGAGAAACCCAATTTTGTATCTGCTTGTGTTTAATTCTGTTGTTTACCGATCTATGTTTTCTGTGTTCTTGGATGATGCTCGATGGCTGTTAGGCATGCTGTGTAGATCTGATATCAAATAGACCCTAACCGATAAAATCTGTGTCTGAAACTTCCTTGCATTGGAACAAGAACAAGCTACACCAAGTAAACAACGCAAACAGCCTTCCGACGAATAATTCCCACCTAATTAGTCCTTTTTCCCTGTCAAGATTCAAAATCCTATGTCTTTAATGTCCACAAATAGAGTCAAAAGCTTAGTCATTTCAAATTATTCGACATCTAAATAGCTTCGAATAAGCCCGCGACATTTTTTTAGGCTAAATTTTTTTCTTAATCCCTGTGGTGAGGCACTACTTTTAAATCGACTCATGTGGTGAAGTTCGTTATCAATCATAGTCCAAATTGAAATTTCTGTCAAAATCTCATCCACATGCAGGGCTAAAAAGGTCATTTCATTCTTTTTTTTCTTTTCTTTTTGGTAATTCCACTTTTTTATAATCAACAAAAAAAGAAGAAATCCCTACCCTTGCCAGCCATAGCCACCACCTTCCCCCCTCTCTCTCACATAACCCTAGACATCCAGTCCACCATTGTTCTTCTTAAAATAAAACTAAATTCAATGTTTGCATAATAACTTATATTCTAACCTAAACGTGGCAAGGTAGTTTGTGATTTTTTAAACCTTGAATTTGAACTCTTGGCTTTCTTGAAATAAAAAAATTTGATAATATGAACCTTGTAATTTTATTGTTTATTTATTCTTTTATTGTAGCTCTAAACGTTTAAAAAAAAAATTGATGTCAATATAGCGCTTTATGATTGGTTGATGGAATCAATAAAAATGAAAATAACAATTTTGCCTCTACAAATATCAAAAGAATGAGGAAAAATCCAATTTGGACTATGATTGATAACGAATTTCATCATAGAATTACAATTAATAGCTTTTTCACCACATGAGTATCTTTAAAAGTAGGGTATTACCACAAGGATCCCCCAAAAATCAATACCTACATATTAAAAAATTCATCGAAAATATACAAAACGGAAAAAAAATTCCAGTTGCAGGAAGATCAGTTAATCAACCGATCGACGACGATCCGAGTTGCAGGAAGATCACGATTTGGAAGGCGAACATGGTGTTGAATATATGGATTTATCAGGGGAAGGGGGTTGTTGGGGTTCCAGGGATCGAGATGGGTTCCAAGGATCGGGATGGGGTTCCAGATGAGAGAGACGGTTGCCATGACGTTAGCATGTCGTCAGATGAGCCGTCTCCTTCCTCTGTCGATTTTAGGCCGGTCTGTGGACTAGCTTGGGCTGGGTGCCAGTCTATTCCACGGGCTGGAGTGGATTGGCTGAGTCTCAACCTGTTTTTTCCACTGGGTGCCGGCCTCTTTTGCTTCTGGTGGAAGTGCTTTTATTTAACATGATATTAGAGTGGGGTTGATTGTGAGTAGGGCTGGAAAAAAATACCAAAAATCCCGAACCATACCGAAACCAAACCGAAAAAATACCGAACCAAAAATCCCGAAAATTTTAGTACCGAAACCGAACCGATCCCGAATTGTTTGGTATGGGATTCGGTCTTACAATTTGAAATATTCGGTATTCCCGATCCCGAACCGAACTTTATTAATATTATATTAGGTATATTATATATATGTGTGTGTGTGCATGTGTCTGTGTGCGTCTGTGTGTGTGTGTGTATATGTATATGCGTCAGTGTGTGTGTGTGTGTGTATATATGTATATGTGTCGGTGTGTGTGTGTGTGTGTGTATATGTATATGTGTCGGTGTGTGTGTGTGTATATATATGTATATGTGTCAGTGTGTGTGTGGTGTGGTGCTGACAAACGTTGCATCAAGCACATGGGAAGGGATGGGTCACGCAAGGCAAGGGTGCTTGCTTTCTGAAGACAGAGCCGTCTCTCTCTCTTCCCTATTTTCTGTCTCATCAGTCATCTCTCTTCTTGATTATCTCCCAGACTCCCTTTCTCTACAACCCATAACCTAACCCTTCATCTCTCTCTTATTTTCTGTCTCGTCTCTCTCCACAACTCATAACCTACCTAATCATTTATCCCTCTCATTTTTTCTATCTCATCTCTCTCGTATTCTCTCTCTCTCTCTCTCTCTCTCTCTCTCTCTCTCTCTCTCTCTCTCTCTCTCTCTACAACCCAGAAACCACCTAACATTTCCTTCCACCCAATCCAAAACCAAGCCAAACATCCCTACTCACTCTCTCTCATTTCATTTCGCCTCTCATCTGCCTTCACTCAGTCTCAGACTCTCCCTCTCTTTCTCGGATTTGAAGCTTAGCAGCCACCCACCGTCTAGCAATCTGACTCCGACGAACTATCTCCACTCCGGCCACCACCACACCTCATGGCTTCATCCCCACCTCCGGTTCTCTCCAGTGATTCTCTGTGTGTGTGGGATTTCAAATTGAGGTTAGGGTTTTGAATTGGGGCTTAGGGTTTCGAATTGGGGGCTCGGGTCAGGAGGAGGTCCCTCTCTTCACTCTGCTTCTTTCTCGACCATAAATCTTTCACTGATTCACTATCACTATGTCTCTGATTTCAATTTGGATTTTTAATGCAGGTTCGGATGATTTCAATATTAATCTAAGACGATTTGGATTCTGATGATGTTCGGTTTCGGGAAATTCCGAAATACCGAAAATATTTCGGGAATCCCGAAATTTGGGAATCCGAAATTTCGGTTCGGGATCGGTCATGAGATTTACGTCCCGAAAATTTTCGGTTCGGGATTTGATATGCCATTTTTGGTTCGGTATCCCATACCGAACCAGCCCTAATTGTGAGTCATGTGGGTTCGTGTCATGCCCAAGTTATCAAACTTAATGTAACACTATGTTTTTGCGCATAATGTCTGATGTGAGATTAGTTTCACGTGTAGCCTATTATGTGGTGGTCTCATGTGAGAGGGGCATTGATAGGATTTTTACAACTCATGTGAATGTGATAAAAACCTCCTATTTTACTTGCAATAATTACAAGGATATTGTAGTATAAACGGATCTCGCAAGGTCATTCTCCACAGGGATTATTAAATAAACCGAAACAAATCAGATTTCAATTAATTATTGTGAAGTAGAAATTTAAGTGAGTGATTTTATAACCTAATTAAAATAAAAACGAATTTAATGAATTAAAATAAACAAACTGCAATATTAGGATTAGAGAGAAGAAAACAGTTTTGAGAAAATCAAATTAAGAAAGCATAGGGTTCCACCATCACCTAGCAATCCTATGAATTTTTACCAATTACTTATGATCTACACATGCCACTTTGAAGGTTAGATTTTCCTAATTCATATTCTACTTGGAACCTCCAACATAGAACATATATCTAACATGCAACCCGTCCGGACGTTCGGATCAAATCTAAACATGAAAGACTCATTATGCTTTATGAAAATCCTTTGAAAAACCATGCAATCCTTAAGACGTGATATTCATCTTAAGAGAAATTACAATTATTAATCACAAGAAGCCAGCGTCAATTTCAGGGAACCTTCCGACCAAAATTGCATCAAATTACTTTTCTAAAGATCCTAATGGTGATCAGGCATTAAGACAATTAGATAGTTTTTATCCCGGTGATTAACAATTCAAAATATGCATGCAATCAATCATAAGCAATTAAATAAAAATCACATATTCATGCTAAGGCTCAAGGCTTCACCCTAGCAAAAGAAATTAGTTCCGCATATTCATAATTGAAATCATAGAAAATATCGTTAAGAAAAGGATTGAAAACACCTTCAAGTAGAAAATCTTCAAAACCCTAGCACTTCTCTCTGTCTCCAATATTGCATAAAATAAAACCGTTTTTTAAAACTGTAGACGGCCAAGCAATATATCTGCTAAGCCACCACACAAACCCTAGCCAACTAAAATTAATAAAAACCCTAAATAAAAATAGTAAAATTCGTCTAAAATCTGAACAGCCACGTTTTTGGCCCATAAGCTGCTCCAAAACTGGCCTAATATAGCTGGATTTGATGTTTGGAATATTCTGAACACTTTTCCAGAAGGCCACGAACCCATCCGAGGTCATCTTGGGCTCCAAAAACGCAATTTAAGCCCAAAACGTCACTTTCCAGCACTGCGCACTGCTTCTTTATTTCATCGCCAGAAAATCACCGCTTGGTGGAAAAATCCCAAATTTTGATACGATCAAGCTAAGTGACTCACGAACGTCCTCCAACTGGAATTACTCCAAAATTCGTCCATTTGATCCTGTTTTGCGCATAATGTCTGATGTGAGATTAGTTTCACGTGTAGCCTATTATGTGGTGGTCTCATGTGAGAGGGGCATATTATATATAAGTCTCACATCCAGAAATTAAGAAAATTAAAAATCTTTTGTAATAAAACTCACCACCTAGCAATAGATGATTAATTGAGTTATTTCGTAACAAAACTCAACAATAAATAATTAAGTTAGAACAATATCGAGTAATTCAATGCCCCGTTTCTACACTCCATTTTAACACAATAATTGGCCAAATTAGATTATTAATTTAATGTGCAAAGTTCAAATCTTGTTCTCCAATAATGGTTTGGAAAGTAAATTCCAATTTCAGCACTATTTACCTAATTTAACGACATCAAGTTGCCACAATGATTGACCAAAAAAAAGGACAGAGATTCCAGCCATATCTCATCCCACAAAATCAGATCTGGACAGTTGAAATTTGATCAAACGGTTACAAATAGGAAGCTTTTCTAAAAATAATAATAATTGTAACTGTTGGATTAAATTTCAACCGTCGGAATCTCTGGATCCTTAAGATTTGGTGGGAGATCCTGGGATCTCTGTTCCAATAAAAATGTTGACACAATGACACATAAGATAGACCCAACAAAGTTGATATATTTTACTCAAGCCCCTCCCAAAATAAACATTTACTATTCAGTCTCATCCCCTGTTTAAAGTGTTGAGCTGCTTCTTTATCCAAAGTTTCAACTTTAAGACATGGTAACACCAATCGGAGTTGCAGCAGCAGCAACAGCACCGCAAGCTACGACTGGTCCGCTAACGTGCACACTGGGTCCGTCCTGTCAAGGTCATTGCAGTCGTTACCCGCCTCCCCCTCCCCCCTCCCCCATCCGTCTCTTCCTCTGTGTGCAAATGGGTTTTCATTAAGTTAACGGTTAATCGAAATTTGCAGGGCTCAGTGGAAGTCTGGGACCAGCTCGCAGTTTGCAATGGCCAAAGAAACAGGTTCGCCTATTTCGAAGTTTTAAAATTTTTATTTTCGTACAAGCAGAAATGGGTTTCCGTTGGTTTCTGAGAATTTTGAAGAAAATGTTTGAAAATTTGATTTCGTTTTATATAAAATTTTAATTTGGGATTTGATCCTGTCAAAGCAGAGAAAATGCAGAAGGAAAGTCGGTGCCATCGATATTAGGGCACAATTTGAGCTGAAGCCTCCTCCATATCCACTGGTAAGTAAGCTTTTTCTTTGCATATGAAGTTACTTATATATAAATACAAGCTGGTTTTGTGTAGCTAATCACTGTTTTACCAGTGGGTTTTGACTCATTTCCATAAAGTTACAAGCTTTCATCTTTTATTAACCATATTGAGATAGTAAAATTCGGGTACTTGTATAAGAAACTGTACTTTGAGTAGCTATATATTGAGAATTCTGGCTAGTTTAGCTGGAAATGAACCGTAAAATTCGGGTACTTGTTCGCTCTGTATGACAATGCTGTGTAAATTTGACAGTTTGTTTTGATGTTTGGTTTTGAGCAGGATGCGTTGGAGCCGCATATGGGCAAGGAGACGTTAGAGTATCACTGGGGGAAGCACCATAGGGGTTATGTGGACAACCTAAACAAGTTGATAGCAGGAACCGAACTAGATGAATTGTCATTGGAAGATGTCATACTTGCTACATACAACAAGGGGGATCTGCTCCCACCTTTCAACCAAGCAGCGCAGGTATGCTGTCTGCGACATGGATTTCTATAACGATTTTGAATTGTTTTAGTCGATTATATTCTGGAAGTGTGGAGAAGAGCTTCTCAACCTGAAATTACACATTTTAAGCTTATATTCGGTATTGGTGAATTTACGACTACTTGAATGTTAAGGTAGATAATGATTCTCCACCTGATGCGTTTTTTGCAATTTCAAGTTTATAATGTTTTGTTGTCCATCAATGCCATATTGTTAACTACTCACTCCTTTTTTTACCTTTTGCAGATCTGGAACCATGACTTCTTCTGGGAATCCATGAAACCAGGTGGCGGGGGAAAACCATCCGGGGAACTTCTAGAACTAATTAATAGAGACTTTGGTTCTTTTGAGAGATTGATTGACGACTTAAGGTCAGCTGCAACTACACAGTTGGGTTCTGGCTGGGCTTGGCTTGCATGTGAGTAGTTGTCTTCCCACCATGACACTTCATATTATTTGCTTTAAGATTAATGTTCCTCTCCATGCTGAATTTTGCGTAAACTAATATATGTATTGCGTTTTCCAGATAAAGCGAATAGACTTGATGTTGGAAACGCAGTAAATCCTAAGCCATCCGATGAAGACAAGAAGCTTGTAGTGGTGAAGAGTCCTAATGCCGTTAACCCGCTTATTTGGGATTATTCTGTGAGTAAAGATGAGTACTGTACTACTCTATAGTCGTTAGGAAATCTTACCATTCACATTAAGACTTTTCTTTCTTGTGTGTAATGAGTTTCATATTGATTTCTGCAGCCGCTCCTTACTATCGATGTTTGGGAGGTATTAGACATTTACCATGTTTCTTCCTATATGGAAATAGTTATATTACTCAGTTCATTTGGAAAAGCCATTACTAACAGATTTAAATTGCTTTTGTTTCAACAGCATGCTTACTACCTCGATTTTCAGGTGAGTCTCTGTTTATTGAACATTTGAACTTCCGTCTTATGATTTGGGACCTATGCATTTTGTCTTATACCAATGCATCTAACAGCCACATCTTTGATTCTTCCCTCAGAACCGGCGAGCAGATTACTTATCAATCTTCTTGGAGAAACTCGTATCGTGGGAAGCAGTCAGTTCTAGGCTTGAAATAGCAAAGGCTCGAGCTACTGAAAGAGAGGAAGAAGAGGAAAGGAAGAAGAGAGAGGAGGAGGAGAAAACATCAGACGGCGAAGTTCCAGAGATTTATGTGGACAACAAGAGCGATGACTCAGAGACCGAATGAGTTCAGTTTATTTGCAGTCTAGACAATCCGGGAACCATTATAGGCTCATTGCCTTCTATTTTACACCGAATGTAATAGAGGTCATCTGAGTTTAGGCGGCATGTGCCAAATTTTGTGTATCCATGAGGAAGAGTTGATAGAATGTAGGGCACGATTTAGCAAAAAGTAATACAACACGTTCTTGATTTTTCTCAAGGAAATTTTTGGCAGTGCAAAAGTCATCAGGGAACATGTATATTTCTCTGTGGTTTTCTACAATCTATAGAGCTGTTCATGTACATTTTCTTTTCTCCATAAACTAACTACAGATTTTATCCGCATCATCGTAAGGGAGAAGTCTTGAGAGATAAGAGACTATCCAGAGGAGAGATTTTGTCAATGCTTGGTGGTCCGAAGATCTCCCAGAATCGAAGTGTCTCATCTCCGACAGCTGATACCACAGTTAACCCGTCAGGGCTCTGCACCGAAAATCAATCAAAAGAAACCAAGTTAGATGCTTCTGAAGATATTTCGCTTTAACAACTATTTGAACTCACGCAATGAGTGCTAAATAGGAATATTGAGATATATTCATGGATGTATGGGGATCAATAAGCTTTACGGGTTGTCAAACCTGGGAAACGTGGAGGATTCTGGATCTGTGGCGATTCAAGTTTCCGACATTCTCCATAGAGGGATACCTCCAAATGCACAGCTGATTCTTGATGAGCTCGCCTCGACTATAGCCATGGGCACTCAGAATCTCCTTGTGATGCCTGTTCCACTCCAGTCCACAGACCTGGAAATACAATGTGAACTGATTGCAGTTAACAAGAGACCGAAAAGAAAAAAAAACCACGAAAAGCTCACAAAACGGAGACTGAATTCTATAACTTGCCTGAGCATTGGTTTCAATGGTTTTAATGCAGGTTCCCTTTTTTGTATTCCATAACTTAATACACCCATCTTCTGTGCCTCCACCAGAGGCAAGCACCTCAGACTGATATGGACACCATGCGAGGGCCTTGACTGCAGCACAATGCTCTCTAAACCGAAACAAAAAACGGCTCGAGTTCATTTTCGATGAGTTCCAGATGTACAGAAGATTCTCATTGCCTCCACTTGCCAGTACATTGCCTCCTTCTGACCATTTCAAACCGCACACTTCTTCTTTGTGTGCCTGCAATCTGGAAGCCACATTGCTCCCTGCTCTGACTGCCAAAACAGTTTACAAAAAATATATGAAATGTTGCAATAAGATGAATGTGAAACAATATTTTTGACCTACCATCATGGTTGATGATGGATGTGTCGCGGCTGCCGGAAGTTAAAACGTGACCATTCCACGCAACGGTGGCTATCCTGTCCTTATGGTTTTCAAACCTCCTAACCTGTGTGTTAAACAGATGAACCAAATGTTTGAAAACAACGAAAAAACTCGAAACTCACGAGAGGGTGTTTGAGAGAGATTTTACAAGCTTGGAGGTCTCAACATCCCAAAGTTGGAGCTTGGATCGCCTATATCCAACGGCTAAAGTTTTAGCATTTTCAGACCAGGCTACACTTGTTGGGAAATCACGCTGATCATCAACATGCAGCAGCTTGTGCACTTCGCTGTTCGTCGAGTTCCAGAGGAACAAATCGCTCCCCAGAGCAACTGCAAGAATACTGTTCTTCCCCCAATCCATGATGCTGGAGTAAAAGTCATTTTTTATGTTTACTGCATCCAGAACCCTAGCTTCCCCCTGCAGCATTTGCACTCAATTAGATCAAACTTCAAAAAATATAGACCATTTGGTAACGTTTGACAACCGTTTCGTTTTTAGTACCTTAGGCATTCTTCGAGGCAGAACATTTTTAACACTACCGTCCAATTCCTTTGCTTCATCCTGTCGCATCAGATCAACAGAACGGATCGGCTTTCGGTTTGATTTCGGACTTCCCCTAAAAACCAACATCCTAAATGGATTCCCATCCGAATCCAAAGTCAGTTTGTCCTCTAAGCTCCGTCTGTATACATCCTGCAAAGACCCAACAAGTTCGAGAACTGTTTACAAGAAAACTCAGCAGGCCCAAATCTTGAAATTCATCAGAAGTTAGATGCAACACTCAAACAGAAGTAAAAACTACAAAACAACATAACCCACAAACAATTTAGCAGAAAACAAAGAAAAAAACTAAAAGCTGATGGAATTGGAGCAGGCCCAAATCTTGATATTCAGAAGTTAAATGCAACTTTCAAATTTAAGTAAAAACTAAACCCCCATAAAACCCAGAAACAGTTTCCCAAAAGGACAAAGAAAGAAACCAAAAACTGATGAATTGAAAGCAATGTGGATTCATACATTGAAATTCGAATTGCGGGTCGGCGTTGTTCTGTTGGTCAATAAACTGCGGGCTTGATCAAGATCCATCAAACTCCTACTGGGTATAAACCGATCTCCCTGAATTTGCAGATGCATAAACAAAACCCAAAATTTGAGGACACCAAATCAGAAACCAAATGTCGAAAAAACAACAACGCATGGATAAACGGCGGAGAAAGGTGAAATCTTGATGGAGATAAAGGGTAATGGATGCAGTGATTCGTACCGGAAAATCGAATCGGGCAATGGGGCTGGTTTGGAGGCGAGTAGGGGAGCACCAATCCGATTGAAGTTCCTGCATTTTTCGATAATTTGTGTTGCTGGCGAATTGGTGATGTAGAGAATATACAAACTCCTTCTTTACTTGGCAATAAAGAAGAAGATGAAGATGATGAAGGAAGAAGATGCAAAAGAAAATATCTTTGTCCGCAGAAACGAAATCTCCCGCCAAATAGTTTTACATACGGGAGCAAATCCAACCGTTGCTTCTGTTGAGAAGACGACTCAGAGAAAGATTGGGCCCACTTGGGTTGAAATGGGGTCTCTAGAGTTTAGGACCAATTTTTAGTACGTACTGCTGAGTGGTTCGGAAAATCAATAGTTATACTTTGTATATTAGTATTTAATGAATCGTTGTTACATTTTGCATAAAATTTAAATCACTGAGTGATATGTATCATTGTAGTTGAACTTATTTCTTATTGTCACAAAGATCCCGAATTTTCAGGGTTTGTATAGTTTTTCTTACATTTTCGTTCTTATACCTTCGTTATGTTTACCGTTTAATTCATTTTCTCAGCTAAGTTAAACTTTTCATTCATTTTTGTGCATATCTTCTCATTTGAAAAACCCAACTTGGGAAATTTTTTTTTTGACAAATTAGACTAACAGTGTAAACAAAATGAAACTACATCACTACAAGGACAAAAATGCTAGGAAAAAGGATACAGTAGTGCTATCCACACAATCACTTTTACTTCCCACATATCTCTATTAATTTCGGCCGTCAGATCGAATGAAGTAAAGAAGATCAATGACAAAAAATTAACAAAGGATAGTGAGAAATTAAAAAAAAAGATGTGTGAATAGCATTTAACATTTTCCAAAGTATAAGAACGAAAGTGAAAACTTGAGTAAATTACAATGACTATTAGTGCAATTTAGCCAAATTAAAAGCTCCCACCTTTTTTCACGAAAAAGTCATCGTTTCCCCAGTTCTGCTCAAGGAAGAAGAGAAGGCCTGGCATGAGAAAGAAGAGCCTGTCAAATTAGCCAGGGATGCCTGCCTGGCCAAACAGGAGTTTTCCTCATACAAACAAGTGGAGTTCGTCTCTCTAGGTAGAGCAGGCAAGTCATCCTTGGCTACCAAACAAGGCTCTAACTCTCATGCAAGACCTCTCTTCTCTTCACTTCTCTCCGGCATTCGCCTGTTAAGTGATTAGTCGTAGGCTCAAATCTTTCTCGCTGAGACTTCGTAAACTCGCTACAATGTTGAGATGGGGATGCAAAGATCGTTGTTTGAACTCTCTATTTATAGCCCTGTAAAACGAACCAAAATAATTTCAGTGCCATAATTCTTTTTTTATTATTTCATTTTTGTTTGTTTGCACCATTTGGCTGACACCAGAGAATATATTCTTTGGAGCAATAGGGAAGATCATGGAGGTCAATCTGGCAGCCAACTTGATCAAAAATATGTCTTCATTCATATATAATGCAATTTTTTTCTTGCCTCAATGAGACTCACTGCCAGTTTGCCATTTTAGGCCAGAGGAGTGTTATGCTGCTTTTGGCTTTTGGCTTTTTAATGCAGAGAAAAAGCATCTTTGAGCTGCTTTTGCGATTGAGATGATTCTAGGAAGTGGGCAACATCACTAACTTATTTGAAATGCCACATCTTTAAAAGAGTCAATGCCTTGGCCACTAACAAAGATTTGTTCTTGTTGACTGGTTTTCTTAGTGACTGGTTTTCTTAGGCCTCATCACTTGATCCTTTTGGTTAAAAGGTTTTTACTTTGATGGATATATGATTGCTTAGAGTTTATGCATAAGCAAATAATTTGGAATGTTTACAAGTGTTTTTAAAATGATTGAAAACGTTTTCGATCAAAGTGTATTTGGGTTCCAACTTGGAAGTGCATTTGAAGAAGCATTAGTTATGTACTTTTTGCCAAAAGCACTTCAAATACTTTTGGGTTCCTAAACAATGAAGTGCTTTTGGGTTTCTAAACAACTTTCACAAAAAAAAAAAGCACATCCATTACATAAGAAATATGCAAGAAACATAAAGCTAACGTAGTGTGATATGACAATATTAGTCATTTTGTTTTTAATTTTTCGAGTATGTGCTTGAGAATACAGGGAGATTCCATTGCTTCCTTGGCTTCTCCATGTTAATACTCGTGTTACCTCCATTATGTTTACATGGAGAAATGGCCTTTTGAGTTAAAAATATGTGAATATTGATACTTGAACTTGTTATAATGCGGAGTAATGATTATTCTGATTAATTCCGTTAGAACTTCTATCCAATTTTTTCCCTTTAAACCCTTGTTTTGGATAAAATTGGATATAAATTTTAACGGAGTTAACTAAAAGAACAATTATTGCTCCACATTATAATAAGTTTAGGGACCAACGATCTAATTGAGCTAAAATTCAAGGACCAAAGATCCAATTGAGCTAAAATTTATGGATCAAAACTCCAATAGAGCAAAACATTAGGGATCATTCCTCCAATTATTTCAAAAGAAAAAAAAAATCAACAGCCAACAAAACTCTCCACCCAACCGACCCTCGTCAGCCACTCGCCTCCATCGTCGACTTCCACCTTCCTCCTCACCGCCGGTTACCGCGTCTCAACGGTTTCGTTGGCTTTGAAATATGAGAGAAAGCACCAGGGAGAAAGAAAAGCTGCCGCCGGTGGATTTGAAGCCAAAGTGACACTGCTTTTCACTTTCTTCACTGAAAATTTAGTGCATGAACTCGCTTATCGACTTGCACACCATTTTTTAGTCTCGCTTAATTTTAACAATGGATCGAGAGAGAGGATACGAACTCGGGGCCTCCTCTAACGATTTCAATCTTAACTTTTACGATTATTGCTGTCGACGCCACTTTTGTATTCTCATACGATCATTTTGTCATGATCATAAACCATTCCAACTAACCGAAATTTCAAAATTGCAATGTTTATTAATAAACTAGGCATTAAAAGGTTCACGACTTCAATTAATGTCTAGGTTGTTTTGTGAAAGTCAAGTAAACACCTTCAAATTCATGTCTTCATAACTTTTTCCCCTTCCTAGTGTAATTTCTATGCTAAATTCTTTTAGGTATAGTAGCTCTTATGTTAGACTAACTTCTTGTGTTGGGTTAAAATTCAAAATTTAAATTTTAAACTCGCCTAAATCTTCTTCAATCATTGGGCTAAAAAAAATTGTGGGTTAACACTTATATTTATGCTAAATTTAATCCAGAAAATAAGCCAAAATTAGTGGTTGGGACCTAATACTAAGACCCAGTTGATGATGATGTTGGCCACTTACAGAAGAATGAGGATTATCTTCCTTCCTAATCTATCTCTCATTCATTTTCTTCCTCTCCTACTTGAACAGTTACGATTAATCCATATTAACATCTTATATTGATTTTAAACAAAATATAAGAGGAGAAGAGAAAAAAATTATGGAAATAGGAGACGAGGGAATTTTACTCTCTCGCGGAAAGCCAAATGACTTTAGTACGCCAATAGTGACCTAAAGCAAAACGAAAAATAAGAAGCGAACGGCAGCCGCATGATTTTCTTTCAATCGTAAACGTTCATCATCAGCCCGTAAAAGTCCGAATCCAACCAGCCAATCAAAGACAAGCGGATAAACACATAAAAACCCCAATATACCCCTACAAATTCCCTAAAATTTCAAATTTGAGCCGCATTCTTCCTCAACCCCAAGCGGCCAAGCCGCACCGCCCGATCCCAAATATATAATATCCCCAAAACCAAAAACCTCAAAAAACCAGACACACGCACACAGACCTCTCCGAATCGCACTCAATCCGACAGCCACGGAGAGAGAGTGCTATGGAGGAGCAACAGGAGCACGAGGTTTACGGCGCCGAGATCCCCAACGACGACGGCGAAGACGTCGACATGTCGTCCAGGGCCGACGGGGTCGATGACGACCAAGACTACAACGACGACCCTAACTCCAAGGTACTCCCTCAATCAATTTAGCCTCGTAAATCTGGTGCCTTAGCTTTTTGTTTGACCCGGTTGGGCTGATTCGGGTCGGGTTCTGGTTTCAATGTGGTGTAGGAGCTGGAGGACATGAAGAAGCGGCTGAAGGAGATAGAGGAGGAGGCTGGTGCTCTCCGCGACATGCAGGCCAAGGTCGAGAAGGAGATGGGCGCTGTTCAAGGTATCGGATTTTACTTTTCTGTTTTGTAATTTTATTTCTTTTGGGTGTTTTGGGGATGATTTCTTGAGCTAGGGTTAGGCTGCATTGGGTTTTTTGGTGGGTTTGAATTGGAACTTAATGATGACTGTGTAGGTAATGCTAGGTCAAAATCCGCTATGTTGTCCCTTTGTGATTGTGTTTGGGGAATGCTGATTCACAAAAGCTTAAAATAATGGAAAGATTTGATTTTTTTTCGAATCATGATGCGTCTAACTGGTCCATGTTCTTAGTTGTCGTCGATTGAATGGATACGGTACCCGAGTTGGAATTTTATTGATTATTCTGGGTACATTCACGCGTGCTGAGACCAATGTTGTTAGTTGTCGCTGGTTTAATGGATAGAGTGCTTGAATTAGAAGGTGTTTGGTTTTGTACAATTGGATTTTGGTACTTTTGTTCTGGGTACATGCACGAGTGCTGTCTTTAATGGTTCACTGTCCTTTTATGTAAACTAGATTGGCCCTGCTGCGTAACTATAACTAACTGAACTCTGTTAGTTTCCATCTGCACAGTATGCTAGTGTTGTCTAATTGTACGTCCTTGGTCTTTCTCTGTTGGTCAGCCCATCTAGGGCGCTGTTGAGGTATACATACATTTGTTGGTTCTCAAAAGAATCTTTCTGTCTCACAGTAGGCTAACATGATGTGTATAAGTAGTATTTCTGAACTGTTCATGTTTGTAATTGATGAAACATGATATCCTCTGTCAAATTTTACTCTAGTAATGCTTCAAGTAAAGATATCTATCAGTAGCTAATACTTTTTGTTTTATATGTTTTGATTGTGAATGAAGATTCCTCAAGTGGTTCTGCGTCTCAGGCTGAGAAGGAGGAGGTGGATTCTAGATCCATCTATGTTGGTAATGTGAGGCTCAACAACCCTTTCCCTTTTTCATTTTAATTTCGACCTTTTTATATAATGGATATGTGTTTTCATGCTCTGCTCTCTTTATCTCTATCTATTTTCATATGTCAAATTTATTTTGGAGGGATCAAATCTTTCAGACTTTAAAGATATCGAGTTTATGATATTACTGAGTTCCTAGGAGAGATTGCACTTACTAGGTGACTTTTATGTTTATTTAGATTTTGTTTTCCTTTTTTTCCTGTAGGCTACAAATTATTGAGGTTTTTTTTTTTTTTTTTTTTTTTTTTAGTGTGTTTAAGTTCTCGTTTGAGTGGCGAACGAGCACTTTGGTGCCTATCTACAAGAATAAGGGCGACGTACAAAATTGCATGAACTATAGGGGTATTAAGCTAATGAGTCATACAATGAAGCTCTGGGAGAGAGTCATTGAGCATAGATTGAGGCAAGAGACACGGGTTTCGGACAACCAATTCGGGTTCATGCCAGGGCGCTCAACCATGGAGGCAATCTATCTCTTACGAAGATTGATGGAAAGATATAGAGATGGGAAAAAGGATTTACACATGGTCTTTATAGATTTGGAAAAAGCGTATGATAGGGTCCCAAGAGACATTCTTTGGAGGATTTTAGAGAAGAAAGGAGTACGAGTAGCATATATCCAAGCTATAAAGGATATGTATGAAGGAGCAAAGACTGCCGTAAGAACTCATGAAGGACAAACCGAAAGCTTTCCCATAACTGTAGGATTACATCAAGGCTCATCCTTAAGTCCTTACCTTTTTGCGTTGGTAATGGATGAGTTAACACGACATATTCAAGATGATATTCCTTGGTGTATGCTTTTCGCAGACGATATAGTGTTGATAGATGAAACTCAGGAAGGGGTAAATGCAAAGCTTAACCTTTAGAGAGAAGTGTTGGAATCTAAAGGTCTTCGCCTAAGCCGATCAAAGACAGAATATATGGAGTGCAAGTTCAGTGCAAATGGAGGCCAAAACGAGTTAGGGGTGAGGATCGGAGATCAAGAAATACCAAAAAGCGACCGTTTTCGTTACCTAGGATCTATCTTGCAAAAGAACGGAGAATTAGATGGAGATCTCAACCATAGAATACAAGCTGGATGGATGAAGTGGAAGAGTGCATCCGGCGTGTTGTGTGACCGCCGTATGCCATTGAAGCTCAAGGGAAAATTTTATAGGACGGCAATAAGGCCGGCGATGCTGTATGGCACAGAATGTTGGGCGGTGAAACATCAACACGTACACAAAATGGGTGTAGCGGAGATGAGGATGCTTCGTTGGATGTGTGGGCACACGAGAAAGGATAAGATTAGGAATGAGGATATCCGGGGTAAAGTAGGAGTAGCCGAAATTGAAGGAAAGATGAGAGAAAATCGGTTACGGTGGTTTGGACATGTGCAAAGAAGGCCTACTGACGCTCCGATTAGAAGATGCGACTATGGGACAGAGGTTCAGGGCCGAAGGGGTAGAGGAAGACCTAGGAAAACTTTGGAAGAGACTCTAAGAAAAGACTTAGAGTACTTGGATCTAACGAAGGACATGACACATGATCGAGCACAATGGCGTTCTAAGATTCATATAGCCGATCCCACTCAGTGACTTGGATTTTCCAAGTCTCCAACCGAGAAGTTTTCCTCACTCGGGAAATTAAGGGAACACTACCCCAACCTACATGCTCCACTCAGAAAGCTTCAACATACAAGCTTCAACAAAAGAAAATTCAAAGAACTTAGCGAAGAAGGCTTTGGTGTATTTAACACAATACGTTGAAATGAAGGAAAGCTTATTTATTGATATCCCCGATCAGCTACAAATATGTACATATACATGAGTCAAAATAAACACACAAGACGGAGCCTTCACAAAGGTTGCTTAGGAGAAGTCTCAACAGTCGGTAGAGCCCCAGAAAGAGAAGGCACCGGAGGGGGATCATTTGGAGCCTCAGTACTGGACAGAACCCTAGAAGGAGGAGGCATCAGAGGTTGATCATTCGGAGCTTCATTACGCGGTACAGCCCCAGAAGACGAAGGCAATAAATGCCTTTGGAACAAACCCACAAATCTCTGATGATCAAGTAAAACCTGACCATCAGTTTCCTTCATCTGGTCAAGCTTCCTCTTCATGTTTGTAGCATAGTCATGTGCGAGCCGGTGCAACTGTTTATTCTCATGCTTGAGCCCTCTAATCTCCTGTTTGAGACTCATCACTTCAGCCGCCAAGGATTCAACTTGGCGGGTTCGAGCAAATAGGCGTTGGGCCATATTAGACACAGAACCTGCACACTGAACACTGAGAGCCAGCGAATCCTTAACAGCTAACTCATCAGACCGTTTGGAAAGTAGTCTGTTATCTTTGGGAGTGAGAAGGTTCCTGGCCACCACCGCAGCGGTCATATCATTCTTCATCACGGAATCCCCAACGGTAAGAGGACCAGTAGGGGAGACGAAGGATGGGCGCCATATGTTGTCTGGAGAAGGCGGGGCTGCCTCTTCAACAAGGTTCAAGTCAAAACGACGGTCGGAGGGGCCAGACATTTTCAAAGGTGTTGAAGAGAGAAGAGGTCGGACAAATCAAGATCTTAGAAGTGCAAGAATGAAGCTTCTACTGGTGGAGATTCAAGTGTGCTTTGGAACTTAATGCCAGCCTCTATAAAAATCTGCACTCGACGGAGCTTCAGAAATCGAAGAGGCGCCTGCTCAGAAATCGAAGAGGCGTTTGCTTTCTCAAAAGCTGGGCTGCTTAGAGATCACGAGGGTTGATCTCAGAAATCGAAGAGGCGTTTGCTTTCTCAAAAGTTGGGCTGCTCAAAGACCACGAAGGCCGATCTCAGAAATCGAAGAGGCGCTCGCTTTCTCAAAAGCTGGGCTCCCCAGAGACCACGAGGGCCGATCTCAGAAATCGAAGAGGCACCTACTTTTCCAGCCTTGTCAGCACCCGTCACACGCACACTCAGCTTTGCAGAAATTATGGGCATTCTGTCGAAGACTTCTGGGGAAGTAGAAAACACATGAATCTTACTGTTCAATCACCCACTTCCCACATGCAACAATAGCTCATGGGTACCACAGATAACTTTGCCAAAGTTCTCTGCCAAAGTTGAGCACGTGAAGCTTGCAGCTCCTACTACATCGCTCTGACCAAGAAGGGTAAAAGAATAGCAAAGAAACAGCACTAACAAAGTTTAGACCCATAAATTTTGAAGGTCTAGCTACCATATTATTACCCACAAGGGTAAAGGAACAGTACCACTGCTGGATAATTGGAAAGTCCCTGTGTGTCAACCTCTGTGCTTCGTGGCAAGGTAGACTAGCAAACATGCCCAACCTTTACTCACATTCGAGAAAACACTCCCAATAAGATTGCTTGCTCCAAAATCGAAGAGGCACCGTCCTCCGAATCTCGAGAGCCAGACTCCCAACATGACTACTTTCTTAAAAATCGAAGAGAGGGTAAAGGAACAGTACCATTGCTGGATAATTGGAAAGTCCCTGTGTGTCAACCTCTGTGCTTCGTGGCAAGGTAGACTAGCAAACATGCCCAACCTTTACTCACATTCGAGAAAACACTCCCAACAAGATTGCTTGCTCCAAAATCGAAGAGGCACCGCCCTCCGAATCTCGAGAGCCAGACTCCCAACGTGATTACTTTCTCAAAAATCGAAGAGACACTGCTCCCCGAATCTTCGAGAGCCAGACCCCTAGCATGATTGCTTTCTCAAAAATCGATGAGGCATCGTTCTCCGAATCAATCGAAGAGGCGCTCGCTTTCTCAAAAGCTGGGCTGCTCAGAGACCACGAGGGCTGATCTCAGAAATCGAAGAGGCACCTACTTTTCTAGCCTTGTCAGCACCTGTCACACGCACACTCAGCTTTGCAGAAATTATGGGCATTTTGTCGAAGACTTCTGGTGAAGTAGAAAGCACATGAATCTTACTGTTCAATCACCCACTTCCCACACGCAACCATAGCTCATGGGTACCACAGATAACTTTGCCAAAGTTCTCTGCCAAAGTTGAGCACGTGAAGCTTGTAGCTCCCACTACATCGCTCTGACCAAGAAAGGTAAAAGAATAGCAAAGAAACAGCACTAACAAAGTTTAGACACATAAATTTTGAAGGTCTAGCTATCATATTATTACCCACAAGGGTAAAGGAACAGTACCACTGCTGGATAATTGGAAAGTCCCTGTGTGTCAACCTCTGTGCTTCGTGGCAAGGTAGACTAGCAAACATGCCCAACCTTTACTCACTTTCAAGAAAACACTCCCAACAAGATTGCTTGCTCCAAAATCGAAGAGGCACCGTCCTCCGAATCTCGAGAGCCAGACTCCCAACATGACTACTCTCTCAAAAGCGAAGAGAGGGTAAAGGAACAGTACCATTGCTGGATAATTGGAAAGTCCCTGTGTGTCAACCTTTGTGCTTCGTGGCAAGGTAGACTAGCAAACATGCCCAACCTTTACTCACATTCGAGACAACACTCCCAACAGGATTGCTTGCTCCAAAATCGAAGAGGCACCGCCCTCCGAATCTCGAGAGCCAGACTCCCAACATGATTACTTCCTAAAAAATCGAAGAGACACTGCTCTACGAATCTCGAGAGCCAGACCCCCAGCATGATTGCTTTCTCAAAAATCGAAGAGGCATCGTTCTCCGAATCTCGAGAGCCAGATACCACAGACCACTTTTTCAAAGTGCTCTGACAGAGTTAAAACATGTGAAACTGGCAGCTCCCACTACCGTGCTATGACCAAGCAGGGTAAAGGAATAGCATTACTACTTGTTGTTAGGGAGACTCCTATATATGTCGACCTCCATCCCCAATGGACAGGCAGACCTGCAAAAATGCTCAACCCTTCATCATATCTGAGAGGGCACTCCCAACGAAGCCTTTCGAAATATTCAGCTTTCTTTCCCCCCGATAATACCTCTGCAAACAAGCTATACTAGAGCAAGAATATCTCATATAATCAGGGTTAAAAGCAAGAGTATCCCATATCATGCTTTTTCCCTGTCTTTTCCTTTGGCCTTGTTTTTACCTGCAAGACAAGGAGAAAGAGAGCAATCAGTCAGCACTTGGAACCAAGCTTCCAGCCAGGAACTGACTGCCTGGAACCCCTTACCTGATTACTTACCTGGCATTGCTCTCGAGTACTCATCTTCAACATCTTATGTTTCCAGGGACGATTCCGCATCTGCTTGAGGAACAGATAGGGCAAGTGCGAAGGATACAAGGAAGCATGTGGAGACAAGCGTAACAGCACACGTGCCGATACATCCATTACTCTGTCAAAAGCAAAAGTATCCCATATCAGCAGGGTGGAACGTACTCTAGATTTGATGGACTTGTTTTGACCCTCAAATTCTTCAGTCGGCCTTATACTCTGGAGGAAACCAGAAAACCCTCCAGCTCAGTTCAAGAATAAGCCTGTGGAAAGTTACTTCTTCAAAAGCAAAAGTATCTCATATCATCTCTTCTCATTTTTCTTCTCTTTATCCTTCATGCTGCTGCAAGATGGGGAGAAGGTGAACAATCAGTCGGAGCTCTGATTGCTTACCTTGTCTGTCACCTCTTTCAGCAGACCCCCTAGCTCGGCGACTGGGGGGACTCCTACTACATGGTTTGTATCGCGCTTGACCAAGCTTGAGACTACAAGTAAGCTTCAAGTGAAATTGATACATTACCTTGTGCATCTCCACCAGTTAAAGATACCACCCCTGGATGGAGGAAGAGTACTTCCAGAGAAGATGCCACATCTACCTATGAGACAGATAAGGCAAGTCAAGACGACACCACACTCCGATACTTAGAAGTTTCGTGATTACGAGATCATTCTCCCACAATATTTCCTAATGTCATTTGTACTAAATCATTCACTTGTACTCACTAAAGGAGAGCTTGAACCTATGTACTTGTGTAAACCCTTCACAATTAATGAGAACTCTTCTATTCCGTGGACGTAGCCAATCTGGGTGAACCACGTACATCTTGTGTTTGCTTTCCTATCTCTATCCATTTATATACTTATCCACACTAATGACCGGAGCAATCTAGCGAAGATCACAAAAAGCGACCGTTTTCACTACCTAGGATCTATCTTGCAAGAGAACGGAGAATTAGATGGAGATCTCAACCATAGAATACGAGCTGGATGGATGAAGTGTAAGAGTGCATCCGGCGTGTTGTGTGACCGTCGTAGGCCACTGAAGCTCAAGGGAAAATTTTATAGGACGGCAATAAGGCCAGCGATGTTGTATGGCACAAAATGTTGGGCGGTGAAGCATCAACACGTACACAAAATGGGTGTAGCGGAGATGAGGATGCTTCGTGGGATGTGTGGGCACACGAGAAAGGATAAGATTGAGAATGAGGATATCCGAGGTAAAGTAGGAGTAGCCGAAATTGTAGGAAAGATGAGAGAAAATTGGCTCCGATGATTTGGACATGTGCAAAGAAGGCCGACTGACGCTCCGGTTCGAAGATGTGACTACGGGACAGAGGTTCAGGGCCAAAAGGGTAGAGGAAGACCTAGGAAAACTTTGGAAGAGACTCTAAGAAAAGACTGAGTACTTGGATCTAACGGAGGACATGACACAAAACCGAGCGCAATGGCGTTCTAGGATTCATATAGCCGACCCCACTTAGTGGGAAAATGCTTTGTTGTTGTTGTTGTTGTTGTAAGTTCTCGTTTGAGATTTGAATCAAGTAGCCACCTGCTGTCCACAGCCATGCTAATCTTGAAAGAATAGCTAGTTTGGATAATTTCTGGTTTAGATATAGTTGGGTCAGTTGACTTGAACTGTAACAAAGATATAGTTGGATCAGTTGACTTAAACTGTAACAAATACTTAGTATTAGTTAATGTATAGTTCAATGTACTTTATAAGAGGTCGCACTTGGTGCGATGGCAAGTGCCTTCGCCCATGAGCGGTAGGTCTCGGGTTCGAGACTTGGGAGCAGCCTCTCCATAAATGGGGGTAAGGCTAGCCGACATTCACCTCTCCCAGACCCTGCGTAAAGCGGGAGCCTTGTGCACTGGGTACGACCTTTTTATAGTTCAATGTACTTTATAAGCTGCAGTCTCAAGTTTTAGTATGCTTTCCCAAGTCTTTGACTAAGTTCATCTGCACTAGGGAAGAATTTCTTTTAAATTGTTACCATGTGATATTTGCGGTGATCTTTGGAAGCATTATGGCCAAGAGTGAGAACCTATTGTTTAACTTCACCTTCAGGTTGATTATGCATGTACTCCTGAGGAAGTCCAGCAGCATTTTCAGTCTTGTGGAACCGTTAACAGAGTTACAATTTTGACCGACAAGTTTGGTCAACCAAAAGGATTTGCTTATGTTGAGTTTGTTGAAGTTGAGGCTGTTCAGAATGCTCTCCTGTTAAATGAATCAGAATTGCATGGCCGTCAATTGAAGGTACTTGATTTTTTTTCTTTCTTATTTTATGTATAGGTCTCTATACTTATTTGAATATTGATTTTTTAGTCAATCAATTGGGTAACAGTGACTGGTTTTGGTATATTAACAGGTCTCTGCTAAGCGTACAAACGTTCCTGGACTGAAACAGTATCGAGGAAGGCGCCCCAGCCCATTTTCTCGATCTCGGAGGCCTTTCATGCCTGCTGCACCCTTCTATCCTGCGTTTGGTTATGGGTAAGCACAATGATCTCCTTTTCTACTTTGTTGTTTTTTAAGGAAGTCAAAAGAGGCATGGAAGTTTGGAAAATAATATGTTGTCTCCAGCAAAAGGCCAGCCTATATTTATTGTGCTTAAACCGATATTATGTTGTCTTTTGGAAAATAATATGTTGTCTCTAGCAAAAGGGAAAAAGGTGAAAATGCTTAAACCGCCAAAACTGGAAACTAAAACGACCTTAAAGGACTAGGCCATTTCTCATAGGCTACAATGTTCTCCTGTATCAAGTTGTCAATATTGCAGCTTGATTAACTTTATTGAAATTCTGTTGAAGTTACTTCGTTAGTTGCATTGCTCGAAAGTTGTAGCCTTGTTTTTGTTTGTCTCACTCACTTTAAGAAACTTTGCATGAGCTCTTCATATTGTGACATGCCATTGACCTGATTTTTCTTTTGTTCAGGAGGTTTCCGAGGTTCAGGCGGCCCATGCGATACCGACCATTCTAATGATGAATCACATCCCCAGGTGGCCACATTGTGCGGAAGGCCATGTATGTTTGATTATGGTCCTATACCATACCAATGACAAATTTAGATTGCTAGGTGGCTGCACTGTGTGAGGGCCATTTATGTTTTATTACGGGCATATCTATAGTTTTGGGAACTGGAGAAAAGAAGTTGAACAAACCATTTGCATGGCAAAGGCCGACTTGATTCTTTCTCGAATTTGTAGTGCACAAAAAGGGTTTAGTTTATGTGTGGAGGGGGATGAGAGAAGGCAGATGTGCAAATGCTGTATCAGAGATGATTCCTTTTTACAGATTTATGTGCTTAGATTTGTAGTTTTAAGACCATTGTCGATGTTTCATAACATTGAAGGATCCCCTATGCCAAAGAATTGTTATTGCATTCGATTTTATGATTCAAGTAGTGAAATATAACTGTATGAATCGTCTGTATTTGTCGACACCACTTATAAGTTATCTGAATGGAGCTAGTGAAATCGGACAGTCTTATATGTCCGATCGCGTGAAGTGAACCTGTTTGTTGTCAGATTGTTGGTTTGATTTGATTTCCAAGAGGTTAAATCACTTTTTAGGCATCCTGATTCCTAAGAAATATATTCAGCTAAAGGGTTTTTTTTTAGTAGGAAATATGGTTGCTGATATTAGCAATGGATTGAGATCGCCTATCAAGAGGAATTTCCGCTAGCGGGACTTGAACCTATTCCTTGGTCTAGCAAAGAGAACAATGGATTGAGTCTTCCTTGGATAGTTAAACTTGGTATGGTTGCAAGATTTTTCTATAAAATGAAAACATTTACCATAGAAAAAAATTCTTAAATTAGTCGTAGCTCGGACATGGGACATGGTAGTACAATTTTGCTATGAGTTTATATCTAAACAATTATGACTTTAATTGCGGGCAAATAACAAATTTTTGTTTACAAGCCTTTGCGTGCGGGTGAATCTCTTAATTAATTAAATTATAAGTCTCGTGCTGGTTCAAAGTTGGAGAGGGGGGTTCAAACTCTTGCATGGCTCCTCTCACGTCACGTCTGCATGTTCGAAAGGAGTGTGGATAAAAACAAAACAATATCAGTTGGGATCTCAAATTTGAAGAATTGTTTAATTTGTTTTGATGAAATTGTAATTCTACTCAATGTCAACAATGTGAGCTCAGAAGTGGACACTGATGAACACAAATAAAAAATATGTGAGCTCAGAAGTGGACAAATAATGAACACAAATAAAAGGGTTTTTATTTTAGGGTAAACTGCCAATTTTCCTGTTGAATTTTCACTTAACTTTTGATTTACCCTAAACTTTTTAATTGGAAAATCACGGACTTGAACTATTTTTTTTTTACTGATTTTTCCCTTACAGTTAGTTTTACATAGATTTCACCCAATTAACGTTAACTCTTATCACGTGCACACTATGTGACTCTCCTTTGAGGACAAAAACATCACTTCGCTAGACCTTTTGACACATAAGCTATAGAATCACACAGATTTGCACACATCAACATTTTAGAAATCTAGGGTCTTTAAAGGCAACTGAATTTGGATGGAATGAATGAAAAACTAACAGCATAGGGGAAATCGGCTAAAAAAATAGTTTAAGTCCTTAATTTTCCAATTGAAAAGTTTAGGGGGAATTCGAAAACTAAGTGAAATTTCAAGGGAGAAATCAGTAATTTACTCTTTATTTTACAAGATAATGTGACTCTTTTTGGTTCCATTAACAAAAGAGTAATGATATTCATACCACGTTTTTGTACGATATTTTCATACCACTTTAGGTGGCATTTGATGTGGACAGCCATATCATTTGAATTAATCAGATTTTTTAAATTTAGTTCATTATTTAATAAATTAATAATTAAGAAAAACTAGTTAATTACATGATGATTGTGGTATACGAGAAGTCTTTCTCTTTTTTTTCCTTGGGTTTTGCAAAATTTTCAAATGATGTGACTGTCCACGTCAGATGCCATTTAAGATGGTATAAAAATGTGGTATAAAAACATGGTATGAATAACATTACTGTTAATAAAATCAGAACTCTGTCAATCCGTCTTCTCTTGACCTCCAACAGATTAACTAGAGCTCATCGATGGAACAAAGAAATCACGACAAAGGAATACCGTCCCTCGACGATCCTATGTCGTCACCTGAAATTGACACAGGGGAATATACGATGTAACCCTTTGTCGTCCCCCGAAATTTCAGATGAAAAAACCATTTGGTAAGACTTACTTGACAACAACAAGAAGAAGAAGAAGGAGGAGGGAATTAATGAGTACGACTGAGCGCTCTGCACAAAGCAGTGCAATGGAGGACTCAACTTTGGTTAACTCTAGACGGCTCCCACTGTTAGTACATTTTCTTTGCTTTACTTTTGCCCGTTTGCTCGTTTTCCGTACTTCGCCATGCAGCATGTATGCATGTATGTTGTGATTTTGTTCTCATATTTCTGGATAGTTATTTGGAAAGCTCTTTTTTCCCCTTTTCATATTTTGTTCTTTCAAAATCAGCTGGGAAAAAAGATCTGCCTTCTGTTTAGAACCCGTTGTCTCGACGCAAAATAATCCTAAAATCTTGGATTGTGGGGGTGTTGTGGAGGAATTATAGAGTGAAAAAAAATAGTATCGCAGGGTCGACGACGCCGCCTACACTGAGGGAAACGACATCGCAGCCGTCGGCGACGGCGGCGAGGATGTCGAGTTCGTAGCAGTCGGCGCTCCAGCAGACATTGTACGCGGCGAGCCAGAGTCCCTTGGCATACCCGAGAGTAGACGTGTGAGTCCCGTGACGGTCGGAGTCTCTAGGCAAGGACGGATACACATAGGGACCTGGGAGGTCACATGACCCGGCGGTGATCCTAAATCGCTGCTAGAAATTTTCCGAGGATCCCTCGTACTCAAGCATGAGGTCTGTGCAGGTTGTAGGTTGCAGGTTGCAGTGGCTGTCTTCTTCTCGGAGAAGATGACCGCGCACGGAGAAGAAAGAAAATAGGGACCCTTCTAGCCTCTCTCCTCCTTGCTTCTGCCATGGTCTCATCCATTGATGCCATCCACTTCTCCTCCAACCTTTCTCTGTCGTCTGGCGGGGCAGTACATAAGCCCAAATTTCCCCAAATTATTTCAACCACCTTAGTAATTTTTCTTATGGATGAAATTTCCTACATAAGGTTAGTAAGATGGATATGATCTATCATGGGTTGGTGAAATTTGGGGATGGAGCTGCCATGGCTTCGGGAGAATGGGGAGGGAGGTGGTTGGTGGAGGTATGGCAGCTGTGTTCTTAGTGAGAGAGAAAGTGGATGTTTGGAAACTAGTAAAAGAGAAAAATGATGTGTTTGGTTAGAAAGATAGTAGGAGTTTCCGAGTTTGGGAGAGTTTTATTTGACCGGTGTTTTAAATTTAGTAGCAGTCGGCGCCCCAGCAGACATTGTACGCGGCGAGCCAGAGTCCCTTGGCATACCCGAGAGTAGACGTGTGAGTCCCGTGACGGTCGGAGTCTCTAGGGGAGCGGTACTCTGTGTGGTCTCATTCATCTTGCAGTTAGTGGATTCGAAGCCGGTGGAGAAGAAACGCGCGCCGATGAGCTTGCGGTTACACAGGTTGGCCGGAAAGTCCTTCCTGGCAACCCAGCTGCCATTCCATTTGGTGGGAATAATCCATGTCGCTAATTAGTAGTCCAAATTAATGGTTATTTATAATTGTATTTACCATATGCACAAATCGTTGAGGTTTTGGGGAAGAGATAGAGAGGGGCGGCAGCCTCATAGCAGGGGTGAAGCTATGGGGGCTAACTGCTAAGGACGGGGAATCATCGGGGAGGGAGATGGGAGGTGGTCATGGGGTATTTTTCTTTCTTCAAGTTTTTTTATTTTATTTATTTATTTATTTTTTTTAATTTATTCCAGCAGTATAACAATGAAATATTTGCCAAATTTTGGGTGGAATTACCATGTGCTGATGTCATAGTATTGTACGACCTAATAATTTTTTGGTTTTGTAACATTTTAACTTGATTAGATAAGCCATTGTGAAATTCAATTAGTACATGTTTGATAATTGTTTCACTTTTAACATTTGTGTGCATTAAATATAAGAGAAATGTAATATGTACGTACATATATGGAAGAAATGACGAATGAAGAAGAGTGAAGAAACAATTAATAGTATGCATATCAAACGGGGTCTTAGATAAGCTCATGTTCTTTAGTTGGCTAGCAAATGTGCTTGCGTTGTGGGCATATATCCTCTATGTAAATTTCACATCCATTATGTATACCATTCACAGCAGCAGCACTAGGGTGGAGGGTGGTCAGTACAATTCTCTACGGCCAGAACACAAATGTATATTCTTTCTCCTTACCATGCTAGGAGTCCTCCTCCAGGTGAAGCATGCGACCGGAGATATGCCGTCTCCATTTGTTACAGACCACAACGCTATTGTGATGTTGATTGCTGATTTATTCACTTACGCGGGGTCATTGGCGACTGTCAATATATTCCAAGCTTCCAACAATACAGAGATATATGAGTTGGTGAACAACCTCAGCCTCTTGTGCGGAACTCTTGCATTGATTCTAATGATGCTCATCCTCATTCCAAATTTTGGTTGGTTTACTCTCGCATGTTGGGTCATATATTTTGTGATAATTGTGACCAAGTCCTACCAAACCCTAAAAAGACTAGGTAATGCAGCTGTTCGTTATGCCCGTCATAAAATGAAGGCAGGTGTTCGTCATGTCTGTAACAAAATGAAGGCAGGTGTTCGTTATGTCTGTGACAGAATGAAGGCAGCAATTCGTTATGTCCGTGACAAAATGAAGGAGCTGATGATCATATCAAAGGGCACCGAAGAACCCCAAAACCAGAACGGGATGCTTTAGTTATATGGTGATTGTATTACGTAAATGCATTAGTCTCATGAATTTCTAGGCATATGCCTTTTGGTAAGGTGGAAATAATTATTTCGTTTCCTTTTGATTAAATTAGCAAAAAAATCCTTACCAAGTACCAACCGTGTAAAAACAAAACAAAACACTTGAAAGCTCAGTCGAGAAAAAGCCGTGCCAACATATCATCTGGAACTGTTCTCACAACTTTGATAGAGAATGGCAGAAAGACTACGAAACTGAAACGTCATTCCCAGATCAAGCCTCCATCTCCTGCCACATCAAAACTCCTATATTATTCAATTCTTTTCCTTTGCTTCCATGGCAGGAGAGAAGGATTCGATAGTCCAAAGGAGGGAATATTGGGCTTGTCAGGTTTCGAAAAAGGCAAGCTTTTTTGAAAGTTACAGGTCGGAAGATGTTGATATCATCGAAAAATCCGCTATTTTAATGACGATGAAGAAGATGAAGAAGACGGAGAAAATGAGAAGATAATAGGGGAAAAAGGCCGAAGAAAATGAGGGAGAAGAGAGATTTCATATAAAAAAAAAATCCTCGCCGGATCCTTTTTGTGAGGATTGGAATCCTTAAATCACATCCATTCATCATATATCGTGCGGTTAAAAATTATTATAAATTTTTTTTATTTAAAATTGAATATAAACAGTACCTGACAAAAACTGACAGCACAATATACGATAAACAGATATGATTAGAGGATTCCAGAGATCCTCATAAAGAGGATCCGGCGAGGATCCTCTCTCAAAAAAGATTACTATATTAAGTACAACATTATATCAAAATGTAAATATTAACAATAACGGTAAGAAAAGATAACACAATGTTTTCTAATCGAGAAACTAAATCCAACATGGCATAACATCTCGAATAATACTTGGGTACTCACCAGAGAGTACCCAAGTTACTGACCATATTATGTGACCCAATAAAATTATAACACTTGTTCATTTTTGGACAATACTTGGATCCTCACTGGAGAGGACCCAATATCCTGACCTTGTTAGGTGGAGCAATCATTAAACGACACATGTCTATCTAAATTCCCTAAACACGCAACCAAACATCACTATTTTTATAGCCAAACATTCACTATTTCACTGGCCAAACAACCTTCTTCTCCCTCGTTTCCCGGCCTTCCATCTCCAGAAAACTCTCCGTTTCTTCTTCAGCAACCCACCTCACTCCGTCTCTTCTCCGGCCACTCATCCTCAATCCTCTCTTCTGCGATGACCCACCCCACTACGTGTGATCCAACCCACTCGTCAAAACTGGGTTTTGAAATTCCTTGAGATTAGAGCTCGTGAAAAATCACGAGATTGGAATTTTGAAGTTCTATGTTCAGAATTGTAGACTATGATGAGACAAAGAGAAGGAGATGCATGAGGGAAGTGGTGGAAAGGGTGGGCTACTGGCCGGCATTGAGGGCTATGGGGAGAACAGTCTGGTGAAGGTTGGTGAGGGAGAAGCAGGATGTTTGGATGCAAGAATATGAATGTTTGGCACTAGGAATAGGAATGTTTGGCAACTAGTTGTAGTTAGAGTGGGTGGGGTCTAAAATGACGCGTGTCGTTATTTGATAGGATGGTCAGTATATTACATACTCCCCATTGAGTACACAAGTTTTGTCCTTCATTTTATACTCCTCCTGACTATTGCAATCCATGCAAACCAAACCATACCAATTCTCCTCTTTATCGAAATCCAAACACCGTTTGTTTCAGGGTTTTAGGTTGAGATCGTGATGTTTGTTTCGGGGTTTGGTTCTCAGAAAAGGGAAGAAGAAGACGATGGGGTTGAGATTCTCATGTAGTACCGAAACAACCACAATATGCACCACGTCCAATTGAAAAACAAATTCTAGGCAAAAAGTGTAAAACTTGAATTACTACAATCCCTTTTGGAAAAAAGTGGGTTAACTAAAGAAAGAAAGATGGAACCAGATACATTCTTAAAAGAAAGCGCTTTTCCCGAAGAAGAGTAGCAGATTTGATAAAATTTTAATAAAAAACATTTAATAATTAATTAAAAAATATTTGAAACTGCTGTCAAATTTGGCAGCGGAGGGGGATACTTGAGAACTGCCTATTCAGTATCCAGCTCCTGCCACATCAAAACTCTCCTACGTCGACCCTACCCAGATCTCCCCTTCAACCCCTTCAAACTTCATGCCCATATCAAGCCTCCAGCTCCTGCCACATCAAAACTCCCATATTATTCAGTTCTTAAACCTTTGCTTATGGCAAGGGGACTCGAGGAATTGAACTATCGAGCGTCTAAGCGCAATATTTATATAGTCTGGGGAAATTTTTGGGAGGTACAGGTGGGTTGATGTTGATATCATCGAAAAAGACGCATCTTTTCTATTCAATTACTGAAAGCGGAGAAGAAGAAGAAGAAGACAGACGAAAAAAGACGGAAAAGTATTCAACTGAAGACGGAGAAGAATAAGAAAGACAGACGAAAAAAGACGTAAAAGTATTCAACTGAAGACGGAGAAGGAGAGGAAAGACAGACGAAAAAAGACGGAAAAGTGAGAAGATCAAGAAAAAAGGCCGGAGAAATTGAGGAAGAGGAGGGGTCTAGTAAGAGAGATTATAATTAAAAAAAAATTAGGGTTTTTTTTATTAGTACATACACTCCACGTTAAAACTTATTATTAGATGACTCATAAGAGAATTTATCAAATATAACCAAATATTAACCTTTAAATTAAAAATATCATTTTTTTTATAAAAGCGTTCAAATATATCTTAAATTTACTTAAATAGATAAAAATACCCCTCAATTTATATGTATAATTAGTTGTTAACTCAAATACTTTTTGTGCTATAATCAAGTATTGTTGACCCATGAAATTAAAGACTATTACGATGATTGATTCTGTTGGCAAATACGGCATAGAAAAATTGGCCTGATCATGTTCAGCTAGCACTAACAAAATTCATAAACACGCACAATGAAATTGTCATCTTCACTATACATATGTTCAACTTCAAACTAAATTCTATGTCCTTGTAATAGATTTACGGTCCCAGCAAAAAGGAATTCATGTATAGTGTATAGTGCAGATATCCAAAATCCAAGGATTGTCTTTTTTGTCAAATTTAAATGATTGTACGTACATCTAAAATAATAATATGATGGTCAAAACTCCGACCTGAGCTATGCAACAACGACATCCCCTTGTCGGCATTTGAGTTCTCTCCCCTCCTCTTTCAATTGACACACTCCACACAAACGGCTATAACAACATACTTACATTAAACATAAACCAGTCTAGACAAATTCATGATTTATTGAAAAAAAAAATTTCAAAGAAAAGAATTGATAAGATCATATAAGTCGACACTTCGGGTTTACTTCTTTTGTTAGGTCTCGACTTCAAAATATTTATTCACTACACCTAAACATAATAAAAGTTCTACAAAGTAGGAGAAAATTTTCATTGTGACCGGAACACGGATGGTACACCACGTGTATTTTTTATAAGTGGTGGAAAATTGTATTTTTTAAGTTATTAACTTTTGAACACACATATCATACTATTTGTATAATGACACATGGTGTACCACCTCACGTTCCGGTCACATTAAAAAATCTCTCACAAAGTAGGATGAAGTGGAACGGAATTCCTACAAGTTTTGTTTATAATGGTCATTTGAACCACATTTTGAACACTTTTGAGTTGATTTTTCTTCTCCACGTCATGTGATCCTCTTTTCTTTGCGCCTACCATTTCTTCTTCGTGTAATTGGTGGTAGGACAATTATTTCAATCACATCATCAATTACTATCCAATCAATCTGATCTCCAACTGGCCATATAGCTTTTGCATACGCAATGACTAAAGAGTTTATGGTATAATAATGGGAACACATATGATACCATGAAATTTGTCAGTGTCTACATGCAGCACAAGCATGTGAGCAAAGTAGTTGGTCAAGATCAAATTGTAGGCGCGTGCAACTCTTTTCCTCTAAATTCACAACTTCAATACGAGATCTATCGCATACATGAAATAAGAAAAAGAAAAACAATATGCAAGCAAACAAGTAATTGAATAAACAGATAGTTGCAATCACAAGGTCTAACAAAAAAACAAAAATTACTAAACTAGTGTTGCACAAATTGTTTTGTATAAAAGGTTCTTAATACGTGATGAACTGCTCCAGATGATACAAAAATCAAACTGTCGGATTAAGCAAACAAAATGCAAGAAAAATCTGTTTTAACCATGCAAACAAAATCCGGGATAATATACTGTTGATTTAACCATGTAAAAGCTGCATTAGGTCCCTTTTGTAGGTTCTTAATATACTAATTTTGTTAACTATCGTATTAAGCAACCAAAAATCTGCTTTAAACATGTTTGCCAGATTTTGTTTGCATTAAGAAGGAAGAAACTGCAGGGCCAATTCAAATAGTCTAACATTATCACTATTTAAAAACAGTGACTGTGTGTGACAATGCCGCACTGGGCTAGATAGTCATTTTGTGATTGGGGTCTGTTTGGGCCGGCCCGGCCCATACTCGTTGCTTTAGTTGTTACAAAACCGTTTGGTATGTGGGACCGGACGGGACGGAACGGGAGCCGTTCCGTCTCACGTTTGGTGCGCCTAAAAACTATGGAACGGGTTGTCCCATGGGACGAAATTTGGCTGATTTTTCGTTCCACCTCTTCTCCCTAAAACGATCCGTTCCACATCCGTGACAAATTTATAACATTTTATGACAAAATTTCTCCTTATCTTTTTCAATATTTACATCTTCCGTTCCTTACTGTTCCGTCTGGGTACGGTAACTTACAGAAGAAGCTAGAAAAAGGGGACGATTCGGGATCGCTTCCGAAATATGGGTGCTTTCCGATTAGAAGTGTTGATATTTAATGGCGTCCGGCACAGAGAGTGATGACACAGCCGATACTCCACCCCCGTAAGCAAACCCACCTTCTTCCTTTCCCCTTTCAGTTCAATTCATCACTAAAGTTTCTGCCTTTCCTTCTGATTCCTCCACTTTCTCGGCTGCCAAACACATCTTAGCTAATTTCTTAAATTTTACCCATTTGATTGCAACAGAGAGCGAACTCGTTCGATTGATTGATTTGTGCTTGTAATTTCAGGACAAACAGTATTTACAAGGACCCAGATGACGGCCGGCAGCGATTCTTGCTCGAATTGGAGTTCGTCCAGTGCCTCGCAAATCCCACCTACATTCACTGTATGTGTGTGTATATATCTCTCTTACTATTTGGATTTTTTTCCCCTTAAGTTTGTCCTTGCATTTGATTCCCTGCAGCTTGCATTTTGTATATGTAATGTAGATTTGGCTCAGAATCGTTACTTTGAGGATGAGGCTTTCATTGGGTACTTGAAACATCTTCAGTATTGGCAGCGTCCCGAGTATACGAGATTTATAATGTGAGCGGAAACCCGTCTCGTGTGATAGCTTTGTGGTCGTTTGGAGTTGGTTGAATGGTCTTACATTGTTTTCTGAGGTTTTAATTTCTGTCCCTTGACATGTTTTCTTGTAATTGTTCAGGTATCCTCATTGCCTGTTTTTTCTTGAGCAACTTCAAAATGCGAACTTTCGCGCTGCAATGGCACATCCCGGAAACAAGGTCAGTCTCTGTATGCATTTTCTCCCTTGAAATTTTAATTCTTTGGAACTGTATGTTGAAGCCAGCAGCATATTCATCTGGTTTTTCTTTTTATTTCTAGGAATTGGCACATAGGCAGCAATTCTACTTCTGGAAGAACTATAGGAACAACCGTTTAAAACATATATTACCGAGATCCCTCCCTGAACCTGTTCCTGCACTTCCACCACCTGCACCACCTCAGCATGCTGTGCCTCCCGTTCCACCTGTGCCGGCTACAACTGTTTCTGTGACAGCAACTGCTCCAGCCCCTTCTCCTATGCAGTATGCTATGCCCCCTGGGTCTGCTCCAAAAGTTGAACCGAGGAATAGTGGGGTTGATCGACGAAAGAGGAAGTATGTTAATTAAACTTTATATAGTTCATGTTAATTGTTATTCTGGAAGGACATGTTTTCTGCAATTTTTAACCAAAAGACCATACTAGATCAGTTGCCTGATTTATGCATGTGGTTATTACTATAGGAAAGACGGTTAACTTGACAATATCATACATAATAACAGCAATGGAAAATAAATCAGGCGAGGTAAGTTTTAATTTCTTGGTCTTCAGGCTTATGAGATTAACATTATGGCAATATATAGTATCCACCGCTTCTGCATTTCTCTCTTGTTTCTTTGATAGTGATTAGCTAATTCACAAAATCTTTCTGCTCTATGAAATTATTGGTTAGCGGTAGCATTCAGTGACTAGTTTATCACATTCCGCATATTCCATCTGATTATGTAATTTTCACCGCCAGCTGAAAATTGGGAGGAGAAAGGAAAAGAACCAAAGAAGTTTCTGTTTCTTCTTCTTTTCTTTCGTTTTGTCTTTTTTCTTGGGGTGGGATTGGGTGTTAAAATACCACAAGGGAGTGTGCCGATCAAGTGGCTACCAGGTGTTGTGAACATATCATATCCCTCCTAATTGTTCGTGGTTTTTTGTTATAGTCTTTGTTCCCCCTCCCACCTATACATGGCAATGATGATGTGCTCTTGTTAAACTACACCTCTCAGGGTGAGAACAGCTACTCTGCAGTTGTTCTTTGAGCGAACTAGTAAAAAATCTGAGCCATTTTGGTGAGAGTGACGTATAAGATGCTCATTTCATTGATCTCAAAGCTGTACTAGTTTAATGTTTTCAAGTAGATGGGCACCTTAATTTTTGTCTGGCCTACACGACGGGAAAATTGTGTTGTAAGGAGTTCTTTGTATCATTTTTTTTTTAGCATTTCATTTAAATTAAAGTATATTCACAACTAATCTGCACTGCATTTTAGTGCAATGGTATGTTTACCCTATTGGCTGACCATTTGAGATTATGGATGGTCTGCGATTTTCGTTATCCAGTGGCAGAATCTTGGCACTTCTAATATTTACTGTATTTTGAAATCATGGAAAGAATGGCCTTTGGCTGCGATAAGTTATCTTGTTCATTATATTTCAGGCTTTTAGTACGTGTTTTGAAAATTGTCGTTGATTGTAGGAGAATGGTCAAGAACTGAAGGTGCAGTGCGGCAGTTTCCATCTTTCAAAGACATTCTGACGATATGATGTTAGAGTCTTTGAGGGCACTTATGAGCACTTGGGAGTTTGGTTGGTGAGACCGTGACGTTATATCACAAAGCTTTGAGAAGACCTTCTGGAAGACAGTTTTGTTTATGCCCGCTACTTGTTTCGATTGAGTTGAAGATCTGTTGAGGTGCCTTGCTAAAAGCCTAACTCAGAACTGCCCTTCGATCGGGTTGTCAATCTTTACTGGTAGAGTAAAAGGTACTTTGCCTTGGATTGATCGGAATGATTTTTCTCCGAATTTGAACTCCATGATGATACGATGGCTAAGCGGTATACATCATTATTTGCCTTCAAGCATTTGATGAAGACTAATTACATGAAAATCTGATTTCATGAGTCATATTTGCTTGGGATTTGTATGTAAGTTAATAGCGTTTGCCGTTGTGCTCGAGATTTTGAGTTTGATTCCCCCTCTTTTGTGTAAAAAGATTGATGTTCTTTAGGTGCTAGCAAAGTAGACAAAGTTTCAAGAAGAGAGAAATCGAACGTTTCATGAATCTCATCGCTTGTGCCTATTTTCTTAAGGAAATCACCAAAGCTTGGACCTTTTTGGTCTCCAATTTTTACCAAATTTTTACCAAAAGATTTGTGTTGAATGCTCGGTCGTACATTATAAGATTAGAGCATGCTATTCACGTATTTAGATACCAAGCACGTTCTCCTTCCAAATTCAATCATAATGTGCTGAGACCGAGCTTTTTCATATTTTAACAAAGTAAATATAATTCAGAAACCGCACGGCACCTTTTAAATTTTAAGCAAATAAAAAAGGATAAAAATCAAAAATCAAAACCAACACGTTATACAGTCACCTTCCATTTCAATCTTTCATCTCTCTCTCCACGTCATCACCAAAACGCGGCGAAACGTCTGTCCAAATGAGTGACCTAGCTTATTCCAAACCACAGGTAGGTAGGAGAAATTTTTAGTTGTGACGGGAACACAAGTGGTACATCACGTGTTTTAATATGAACGGTGAGAAATTATATTTTTTAAGGTATTAACTTTTTAGCACACATATCCCACCATTTGTTTAGTGACACATGGGTACCACCCCGTGTATCAGTCACACTGAAAAATATCTCCACATGTAGAAACAAAGAGATAAAAAAAACTTATTCCAATATTTTAACAAAATAAATACAGTTCAGATACAGCACGGCACCTTTTAATTTTCAAGCAAATAAAAAGGATAAAAATCAAAACCAACACGTTATACAGTCACCTTCCATTTTATTCAAAAGAAAACTAATGAAAATGATTTGAAAATTTTGAGTTTTAAGGATAAAGACAAAATAAAAGGTAAAGTAAATTGTACCAGGTTTGATTTTTTAGTGTAAAAATATGGTTACCGCAGATTTTTCGTTAAAACTCCCTTCAATCAATGATCATCTCTGGATTTTTTCTACCAAATCCACAAAATTCTTTAATTCAGATCTTTAAAATTTGATCAAACGGCTAAAAATAAGGATCTTCTTTAAAAATTATAATAACTTTAACCGTTAGATCAAATTTCAAGGATCCGAATTAAAATTTTTGGTGGATTTGGTAGAATTAACTGGAGACATCCCCTTTCCTTTCAATCGTCTCTCTCCACGTCATCACCAAAACGCGGCGAAACGCGGTCCAAACTAGTAGCCTAGCGCGCGGCGTCCCGAGGAGGTTGTTTTCCACCTGGCAAAATTTCATTGGCCATCACCCATCTCCCTCCCATTCAACTCTGAGTTGTCGTGACGCAGTTGTTACTAAGAAGTTGGGGGAATCAACGGACTGGGATGCCAAATAGTAATGTTATTTATACCATATTTTCATACGATTTTAGGTAACATTTGATGTGAATAGTTACATTATTTAAATTAATCAGATTTTTAAATTTAATTCATTATTTAATAAACTAATAATTAAGAAAAACTAGTTAATAAAATGATGATTGTGATATACGATAAGTTTTTCTCTTTCATTTCCTTGGATTTTGCAAAATTTTCAAATGATGTGGCTTTCCACATTAAATGAAAACTAAGATGGTATATAAATATAATATAAAAATATTGTATGAATAGCATTACTCGATGACAAATAAGTGGCGTGACAAATACAAACAAAAAATTCAAATTAAAATATAATTTAATTTAATTAATGCCATGCACATAATTTCACGTGATGAGCCGCCCCCCTTAAAACCTGCCGGCTTTCCTTGACTGCTCACCACATTGACGGTTATACCCTTCATCTCATAGCTCACCAAACATCAGATCCAAGTGGCTTTTTCGTAAATTCACCACTGTTCTTGTTAGCTATTTGCTTGACCAAGCTCTTCAATCCTATCCCTATAAATCCTGATTAGTGTATCCATCTAAGCATACACACAGCGCTAATCCCTCTCTCTCTACTTTCTCTCCCTAAAATCAGTGGCAGCTCAGCTTTCATTTTCTACTCCTCCTCCCCTATATATACTCACCAACCACTTCACCCTTTGCCCAACTCGTAGTCTTCGTTTTTGACTGTCTCATTTACCCCATTTCACCATTTTTACCACAACCCAAGTTACTTTCCTATAAATTTGGAGCTTTTCTGGTGCTTTGAGCATTTCCCATCACGTCATTTTTTCTGGGTTTTCTCCGTTTTCGAGTTTGATCAGCAGCCATGAACGCCCTCGCAGCAACAAGCCGCAATTTCAAAAACGCCGCGCGTATTCTGGGACTCGATGCTAAAATTGAGAAGAGTCTCTTGATCCCCTTCAGAGAGATCAAGGTTGTTCATCAGCTGCTTTTTCTGTCTTTTTTTTTTGTTTAGAGTAAATGTTTTGATTAATTTCTGTTTGTTTCTCGAGAAAGTTCTGAACTTTGTGTGTGTGTGTGTGTGTGTGTGTGTGTGTGTGTGTTGATTAGGTGGAGTGCACAATTCCTAAGGACGATGGAAGCTTGGTGTCGTACGTTGGATTCAGAGTGCAACATGATAATGCACGTGGACCAATGAAGGGAGGGATCAGATATCATCCTGAGGTGAGGATGATGTCTAAATTTGGTTTTGTATTTTGTTTTTCTTGTTTTTTCTTGATCTACTTGTTTTCTGTTCGACAAGATGTTATTTGGGTTTTGGGGTCCAGTGATTTGATTGTTTTTTTGGAGATAAAACTGAATACTTTTATCATCATATTCCAGAAAAAGGCCAGGAGGGAGGAATGATCGTTAAAGATATTAGCTTTTCGGTCCAAATGGCGAGGGTGGGGTGAGAGTAACGTGTTAGGATTATGATATGTTCAGGGTTCGATTCTTTTCAGTAATTAAAAAAAAAAAAAGGCATGAACTTTGTTTCTGAACTTTTGGGTACTAATCGAACTGGTATAATTTTTAATTAGAGATTAGATTTGCATAAATATGTTAAGAACTAGTGTAATGATGCATTTGCGTTACATGTAATTGTGTTTTTGGATAAACTGTTCATATGCAATCACACAAGAAAAAATGGGTATGGATTAGCGAAATGTATGTTCTGTTGGTGAATTCTGTATTGAATTTGTTGTTGGTTTGTTTCTTAAAGGTTGATCCGGATGAAGTGAATGCCCTGGCTCAGCTGATGACCTGGAAGACTGCTGTGGCAGACATTCCATATGGTGGAGCCAAGGGTGGAATTGGATGCACCCCAAGGGACTTAAGTATGAGCGAGTTGGAGCGTCTGACTCGCGTCTTCACTCAGAAAATCCATGATCTCATTGGAATTCATACTGATGTTCCCGCACCCGATATGGGCACCAATGCTCAGACCATGGCATGGATTTTGGATGAGTACTCCAAATTTCATGGTCACTCACCAGCTGTTGTCACTGGAAAGCCCATAGTAAGTATTCGACACTGAGAAAATTAAGCCAAAAATCGGTTTCCTAGAATTGGATCAAATATATGTCACTGGAACTGTCTAAGTTATCTCTTGTATTTGGGATTTTAGGATCTTGGGGGATCACTAGGTAGGGAGGCTGCAACTGGACGCGGTGTTGTTTTTGGAACAGAAGCTTTACTTGCAGAATATGGGAAGTCATGCAAGGGCTTGACTTTTGTTATTCAGGTATGTATGCACATTTGATGCTGTCATGTTTGTTAAGAAGTTTCGGTAATGATGTAAACAAGTTGAGTTTTGGGTGAATTTTTATAGGGTTTCGGAAACGTGGGATCCTGGGCAGCAAAGCTTATACATGAGAAAGGTGGTAAGGTCATTGCTGTGAGTGACATTACTGGTGCAGTTAAGAACCCGAATGGACTTGATATCATTGAGTTGGTTAAGCACAAGGAAAGCACTGGGAGTTTGTTAAATTTCAGTGGCGGAGATAACATGGACCCTAATGAGATACTTATACACGAATGTGATGTTCTCATCCCTTCTGCTTTAGGTGGAGTTTTGAACAGGTTTGAGCCTTTTTCCGACAAAATCACTGCTTTCATTGTTTCTTGTACAATGTTACATCGATTGGCTGCAGAATCACTGTCATTGATTGATCTGTTCTAATCATCTTATTGTAAAGGGAAAATGCTTCATCTGTGAGAGCAAAATTCATCGTTGAGGCAGCAAATCACCCTACCGATCCAGAAGCTGATGAGGTACTTTTACCTTTTCATTCTTCCGGGATTTTGAATACGGAAAAAGATAGTTCCAGTTCTGAGATGATTTTTTATTGATGCAGATATTATCCAAGAAAGGAGTTATAATACTCCCCGACATATATGCAAATGCTGGTGGTGTGACTGTTAGCTACTTTGAGTGGGTTCAGGTGACTGACAGGACTTTAGCTCGATTTTTCTAAGTTGCATTTGAATATTAGAGACATAATTTTAACATACTGAAATTCGATTTATTTTGTTGCAGAACATTCAAGGGTTTATGTGGGAGGAAGAGAAAGTGAATAACGAGCTTCAGAGGTACATGACTCGGGCATTTCATAACATCAAGAGCATGTGCAAGACCTATGATTGTAATCTCAGAATGGGTGCCTTCACATTGGGTGTAAACCGGGTTGCGCGCGCCACCAACTTAAGGGGTTGGGAAGCATAAGGAGCTTCTTCTGTTAGCCTGTTGCATTTCTTTTTTCCCCCTTTACATATATAGTCATAGCTGAAGAAGGCAGATTTGAAGCTATTCTTAGTTTACCTCCAAATTTCTCGGCTCTCTTTTTCGGCGGTAACTGTTTGCATTCAGAATTTGTATTTGATTAGAGGGATTGATTTATTAAGAAAAAAAAATTCTGATTTTTCTTGTTTCAATGTGTCTTAAATGATAAAATTGCTAGTTTCTGCTCCTATACTCCCATCAGTAGTGCTTATGGTAAATAGTTCCATGCAATATTTAATCTCGAAAAGAGATTTGAGTGCATTATTCTTCCCCTGCACGCCCTTGTTTATTTTTAATCTTTGGATTGAATTAGATCAAAGAAGAATTAATGAACAAAAATAAACAAGAGTGTGCAAGCAAGGGGGTGTGTGGAAATTATTTCCCCTTTCCAAGGAGTGATTTCTTTGGCAATCACTTCTGGCAATTTTTACTTGTTCTTCAAAGTAATATTTAAAGCAGATGCAGCAAAAAGGCTGCCCATAACTTCACTGACAAAAAAAGGAGAGGGAGGATAAGCTTTCAAATTTCAAAGCATGGGCTTTCCTCCCCACTTTCAGCAATTCTATCTACAATTTCATTTGCAAAAGGGGAAGAAATCAAGAAGCTGAAGAACCAAATCAACAAGAACAAAAAGAAAAAAAAATCTCTCAGATAAGGCTATGGCTTCAATTGCCATTTCTGCTTCACTGCAAACAGTTTGCAGCTCACATCAAGTCACAAAACAGCCCCAATCGAAACCAGGAGCTCGCTCTTTGGGGACAAAAGAAGCAACGCATGTTGTTGCTCTGAATGTGGTAGCAAATAGTTTGAACGTATCTGCACAAGAGGAATCTGCTTTACGCGTCGAAAAACACAAGGCAGAGGATGCTGCTGACTCCAAATCAGAGGATGGTCTCGGGGGCGCAGAGTTGTCTGTCTTGAAATTCAGGGACGAAAGGTGGAAGAATGGGACATGGGATCTGAATATGTTTTCCAAAAATGGCAAGATGGATTGGGATGGCATGATTCTAGCAGGTTTGTAATTTATTCAGTTTGAGTTGTAATTTTTCTGTGCTTCTGTTCCATTTAATCCAAATATAAAATTCGATTAGAACATCGTTGATTTTTTATGTGTTGGCACTGCAGAAGCTAAAAGGAGGAAGTTCCTTGAGCTTCACCCGGAAGCATCTACGAACGATGACCCGGTAGTGTTTAGGAGCTCCATCATACCATGGTGGGCATGGATGATGAGATCTTATCTCCCGGAGGCTGAGCTGATCAACGGTTGTTTCCAATCACCCATCACTTCACACACTCACACTTCTCTGTTATTAGAATTACATCTCTTGCTGCACGCATTGCTTTATTATACGTCACATGAACTTATACACCCAATTTCAATTTTTGTTGCTTTGTAATTAGGTCGAGCGGCAATGGTGGGATTCTTCATGGCATATGTTGTAGATGCCTTGACGGGGATTGGGGTTGTCGGGCAAACAGGAAACTTCATCTGCAAGGCAGGGTTTTTCGTGACAGTCACTGCTATAATACTCATTAGGCGAACACAAGATCTCGGAAACCTTAGGAAGCTCGCCGATGAAGCTACTGTTGAATAAGTGGCCAAGTGGCCAAGTGGACAACAAAACAAAACAACTTTCGGCTAATAAACAAACCAAAAGAAACAAAAAGGTGAAAGACAAAATGATGAGGGAACATCATGATGAGGAGGCATCATGATTATGTTTGTTGAATTTTTTATTGGGTGCTTTTGTATTGATGAAGTGAATATACGGAAGTGAGAAAGAGAGGAAGTGTGCACCATTTTTTCAGTTTGAGTAGCCTATCTTTGAGAGAGAAAAGTGAGCTGCAGAGAGCAGAAAACTGAGAGCAGAAAGAGAAGAAAGAAAGGTGATTTCTTTCTTTGTTGGTACTCACTCAATCAAAGTTGTATTTTTGTATTAGCTTTGACCTTTGTATAGAGAGGAAATTATTCACTATATTTCCCTCTCTATTTGTTTCTTTGGTGAGTGAGAGTTATTGGGTGTATTGGGGTTTTGGGTTGTGAGATTGCCAACACTTTGTAAACTCCCATTTGGTTGATAGTGGATTATTGGGTGAGCTCCTACTGCTCCGAGGACATACTCCAGTTACACTGACTGTTGAGGAACCTCGTTAAAATCTTGGTGTCTTTAATATTTTGTTCTTGCATTTTCATTTGATAAATTTCCTGTGGGTTTGTTTGAGTTGGTTCCAACGGGTTTGGTGCTATCCTCGCACAACAATTGGTATCAGAGCACTGGTTGCTCTTGGGTACTGTCTAGTTGCCAAAGATGTCAGACGGGCAAGATGAGAATCCTTTTGGAAGCAGCTCCGGGTTTGCAAGAACTACGGTGCAAAATGCAAAGTTCGAAGTGGAAAAGTTTGATGGCACAAACAACTTCGGGATGTGGCAATGTGAGGTCAAAGATGTGTTGGCTCAACAAGATCTACTTGCCGCTTTGGGAGAGAAGCCGGAAGCTATGTCGAAGCCGGAATGGGAGAAATTAAATTTGTGGGCTTGCTCTTCAATTCGGTTGTGCCTTGCAAAAACTCAGAAGTATTTTGTGATGCGGGAGACATTAACAAGTGTGTTGTGTCAAAAATTGGAAGACAAGTATATGACAAAGAGTGCAGAGAACCGGCTACACTTGAAGAAAAAACTCTACCGCTTCCAATACAAAGAAGGTACAAAAATGATTAGACACCTTGATGCTTTTAATAAGTTGATTGCCGACTTATTAAATTTAGATGAGGATATTAAGGATGAAGATAAAGCCTTAATATTGTTGAATTCCTTGCCGGACTCTTATGAGCATTTTGTTACCACTATTATGCATGGTAAAGAAACTGTGAAATTTGAAGATGTGTCAAATGCATTGATGAATTATGAAATGAGGCATAGAGATAAAAACCATGATAGTACCTCTGAAGCTTTATTTGTTAGAGGTAGATCATCGGAAAGAATATCATCTTCTAGCAGGAAAAAATCACAATCTCGACCTAGAGGAAACTCTAAAGGTAGAAAAACTTTGGAAAGGGATGAATGTGCCTTTTGTCATAATAAGGGCCATTGGAAGAAAGATTGTCCTAGGTTGAAGACCAAAGGCAAAGAAAGTTCTGAAGCTAATGTTGCTGAGGTTGAAACAAATTTTTCTGATTTTGCTTTAACCACTTCCTCATCATTTGATTGTGCTACTAAGTGGGTGTTGGATACGGGTTGTACTCATCATATGACTCCTCATAAGGATTGGTTTTCAAGCTTGAAAGAGTTTGATGGTGGCGTTGTGTTCATGGGAGATGACAATCCTTGCACAACAAAAGGGATTGGTACAGTTCATTTGAAGTTGCATGATGGCATGGTTAAAGAGTTGACAGGTGTTCGGTATGTACCGAATTTGAAGAAAAATCTTATTTCTTTGGGTACTTTAGAATCCAAGGGCTTCAGGTTTCATTCAAATGGACATACATTGAAAGTTACTTATGGTGCACTTGTTGTGATGAAAGCTCCTCGATGTGGCCATTTGTATTTATTGCAGGGAAGTACTGTGACAGGTGAAGCATCTGTAGTCTCTGAAAATATGGGCACATCTGATTCAGATACTACTAGACTGTGGCATATGAGATTAGGCCATGCCGGTGAGAAAGCTCTACAAGGGCTTGTGAAAAAAGGTTTTCTAAAAGGTGCCACGACTTGTAAGTTTGATTTCTGCGAGCATTGTGTCTTGGGGAAGCAAACTAGAGTGAAGTTTGGTACTGCTGTACATCAGACGAAGGGCATTCTTGATTATATGCATTCAGATGTTTGGGGTCCTACAAAGACTCCCTCTTTGAGTGGTAGACATTGGTTCGTGACCTTTGTTGATGATTATTCAAGAAGGTCTTGGGTCTACACTATGAAGCACAAGAGTAAGGTGTTAAGCATTTTCTTGGGTTGGAAGAAAATGGTTGAGAACCAGACTGGGAGAAAGATTAAGATTTTGAGATCGGATAATGGTGGTGAATACACATCCGATCCTTTCTTTAAAGTTTGCAAAGAAGAAGGAATTGTGAGACATTTTAGTGTTCGGAGAACTCCACAACAAAATGGAGTTGCAGAAAGATTGAATCGAACCTTGCTTGAGAAGGTTAGATGTATGTTGTCTCAGTCGGGTTTAAGCAAGTCATTTTGGGCAGAAGCAGTTAATTATGCATGTCACATCATCAACCGGTTACCCTCAACTACTGTTCAGGGTAAGACACCAATGGAGGTATGGACTGGAAAACCTTCTTCTGATTATGACTATATCCGTATTTTTAGTTCACCTGCTTATTTTCATGTGACTGAAAATAAACTTGATCCTATAGCCAAAAAGGCTATCTTTCTTGGTTTTAGTAGCAGTGTCAAAGGTTACAGGTTGTGGTGCCCAGAGATGAAAAAACTTGTAATCAGCAGAGATGTGACATTTGATGAAGAAAGTATGTTCAATGACTCTGAGAAGAATGTGAAAGATGTCCAACAGGTGGAGCTTGAGAAAGTTGCCTCTGGTACTTCAAATCCTATTTCCGCTGATGTCGAAGCAACTACAAGTGAAGAAGTTGGAGACCATGAGGATGTTGAAGAAGTTGAGCTTGAAGATTCTATTCAAGTTGAAGAGCAAGTTTCACCTCAAGAGTCTATTGCCAAGAACAGAGGAAAGAGACAAATTACCAAGCCAACTCGGTATAGTGACTATGTTGCTTTTGCTCTTCCTATTATCACTGATGAGATTCCATCCAATTTTGAGGAAGCCATTGAGAGTGAGGAAAATGAGAGGTGGTGCAATGCCATGGGTGATGAGATGAATTCTCTCTTGAAGAACAAGACTTGGGAGTTAGCTAAATTGCCTAAGGGCAAGAAAGCTATCGGTTGCAAATGGGTGTATGCCAAGAAGGAAGATGCTGATGAGAAAAGCAATGTGAGATTCAAAGCAAGATTAGTTGCTAAAGGGTATGCACAAAAGGAGGGCATTGACTACAATGAAATATTTTCTCCGGTTGTGAAGCACTCCTCAATTCGCATTATGTTAGCTCTTGTTGCACATTATGATCTTGAGCTTGTGCAACTTGATGTGAAGACGGCTTTCCTACATGGTGATTTGAATGAAGAGATTTATATGTGTCAACCGGATAGGTATATAGTGACAGGGAAGGAGAACTTGTTTTGCAAATTGAAGAAATCACTATATGGCTTGAAGCAATCTCCAAGGCAATGGTATTTGAGGTTTGATAAATTTATGAGAGGCAAAAATTATTCTAGAAGTCAATATGATCATTGTGTGTACTTCAAGAAGTTGCAAGATGGGTCTTTCATTTATTTATTGATATATGTTGATGATATGTTGATTGCCTCAAAGAATGTTGAAGAGATTGAGAAATTGAAGAAACAAATGAAGAATGAGTTTGAGATGAAGGATCTTGGTGAAGCAAAGAAGATCCTTGGCATGGAGATTACTAGAAATAGAGAGAAGAGTTTGGTCAGTTTGAATCAAAGACAATACCTTGAGAAGTTGATTCGGAAGTTTGGAGTTCATGATTCAACCAAACCGGTTAGTACCCATTTGGCTCTTCATTTTAAATTGAGTTCTCTACAATGTCCTAAAAATGATAAAGAGAAGCTGCAAATGAAAAATATACCATATGCAAATTTGGTTGGTAGTTTGATGTATGCAATGGTATGCTCTAGACCGGATATTGCTCATGCAGTTGGCATGTGAGTCGATATATGCATAATCCAGGTAAAGAGCATTGGCAAGCAGCTAAGTGGATATTGAGATATCTCCATGATACTCGAGATGTTGGTTTATGCTTTGAGAGGGATGACTCTGGTATTGGTCATTTTGCAGTTGGTTATGTTGATTCAGATTATGCAGGTGATCTGGATGGAAGGAAGTCTACTACAGGCTATGTGTTTACTATGGCTAAAAGACCAGTTTGTTGGAGGTCCATTTTGCAGTCGTCTGTTACCTTGTCTACTACAGAGGCTGAATATATGGCAGTTGCTGAAGCCATAAAGGAGGCCATTTGGATACATGGGCTGATTAGAGATTTGGGGGTTGATCAGAAGCAGGTGGAGGTACATTGTGATAGTCAGAGTGCCATTTATTTGGCTAAGTATCAGGTTCATCATGCGAGGACCAAGCACATAGATGTGCGTTATCACTTTGTTTGTGAAATTGTTGGTGAAGGGGAAATCATTCTCCAGAAGATTCCAACTAAAGACAACCCCGCTGATATGTTGACTAAGGTTGTTGGTGTAGCCAAGTTTGTTCATTGCTTGAACTTGGCTCATATTTTGCCTATATAAAGAAGGCGATGAGCGATAGGAGTTTTGGAGCATTTGGCTCGGCATGAGTTGTTCTCTTGCTAGTGTTTGGGAGTGATGTTGTGTGTTAATTGTGTTGGTTGGCTTATCATGGCGTTTTTCGAAACTTGGCCAAGGTGGAGATTGTTGAATAAGTGGCCAAGTGGACAACAAAACAAAACAACTTTCGGCTAATAAACAAACCAAAAGAAACAAAAAGGTGAAAGACAAAATGATGAGGGAACATCATGATGAGGAGGCATCATGATTATGTTTGTTGAATTTTTTATTGGGTGCTTTTGTATTGATGAAGTGAATATACGGAAGTGAGAAAGAGAGGAAGTGTGCACCATTTTTTCAGTTTGAGTAGCCTATCTTTGAGAGAGAAAAGTGAGCTGCAGAGAGCAGAAAACTGAGAGCAGAAAGAGAAGAAAGAAAGGTGATTTCTTTCTTTGTTGGTACTCACTCAATCAAAGTTGTATTTGTGTATTAGCTTTGAGCTTTGTATAGAGATGAAATTATTCACTATATTTCCCTCTCTATTTGTTTCTTTGGTGAGTGAGAGTTATTGGGTGTATTGGGGTTTTGGGTTGTGAGATTGCCAACACTTTGTAAACTCCCATTTGGTTGATAATGGATTATTGGGTGAGCTCCTACTGCTCCGAGGACGTACTCCAGTTACACTGATTGTTGAGGAACCTCGTTAAAATCTTGGTGTCTTTAATATTTTGTTCTTACATTTTCATTTGATAAATTTCCTGTGGGTTAGCTTGAGTTGGTTCCAACGGGTTTGGTGTTATCATTGCACAACAGCTACCTTCTACGACAAGCAATGGCAAGCTTCGTGGCAAGATCAAAACGATCAAACTAGAAAAAAGATTTAAATCTGCCTTCCAAAAGAAAATTTGTATTATCTTAACCAGAAGCGCTTCTGCGTATCCATTTATATGTTTTTTTAGTTCTTGTCCATTTTATGAATGTTTGGGTTAAAATTTAAACTTTGGGCTTATAGGGGAGTTGGCCCAAAAAGAGAAGGAAAAGCCCGAAGCCCAGCCCAAACCCAGAAAGCAGAAAAGGCCTTTCCCGACTAGGTACAGATCATTTGCACCACTTGCTCACCTACCCAAGGGCCAAGTGGTATAGACCAGCCAGCTAATCAGCCCAAAAGTACTTTATAATGGCAGTACAAGTAAATAGCTGATGAGTCACTATCCTTCAAACTGCATTCGGGCAAGATTATTGCTACACGAGGCCAAGCCAAGATGTCTATAAAAGGAGAAAGAGAAGTCAGAGTCAAGGACACTCAAACAAACAAATACAAGCACAAACTCTGCTCAAAGCCAGATTTGCCTTCAAAACGAAGCTGTAGTCAACCCAAGCCTTCATCTCTTTCGGGATAAACCCTTTGTAATAGCTCTGCTACCCTGTTCAACTCTTGCTGTAGTATCGATTTCTTTCTGTAAACTCACCTCCCAACCCTTTTTCTAAGCTTTCAAACCCCCTGATAAACCACAAAGATAGGAAGTTGCAAGACGACAAGCCTTGCCCGACCCTCTTTGTTTTTGTCTTTTCATTCATTAGCCTAGCAATATGTTGTATACTACAAGTTGTATCCAAGTTATTTCTAGTAATATGGCTATTAAAAGACTCTCTCAGCACTTGAATCGGATTTGAATATGTCTTCACAGTTCAAGCCAGATCTAAGTTCTAAGCCCTCGAGCATATAAGATTTGATCACTCTAAAAAGTCATTGGCCTCAAGGCATAAAAAAGAACCTGATGTGGACTTAACCCATCCACGACAAGCTTTGATAACAAGAAGTCCGAAGTTACTTGAGGCGCAAGTAATCGACCTGTCACTTAGTTTTATTGCTGTTATAATATGTTTACCACATAACGTTCGAGTACGGGATGACTTCTAATGGGAAGCCTCAAGGCCTATTCAAGGCCCCACAAAGGCACCTATTTGGATTCATCCTATTTCTCGGGCGAGTACATTGAGTATAGAAGGAGTTCTGATGGGAAACCTCAAGACCTATTCAAGGCCCCACAAAGGCACCTATTTGGATTCATTCTACTCTTTGGGCTTAGGTAATCAGAAGTATGATGGTTATAAGATTCATAACCAAGAAAAGGAATCTTATGTGTTCGAGTACTAAGTTAGTTATTTATGAGAAGCCTCAAGGCCTACACCTAAGGCCCCACAAAGGCACCTGTTAATAACCAACATAGTCTCTCGAATATATATAATTAAAACTCAAAACATTCGTTCTACATCTGCCATGCTGAAGATGGCAGTGGCACGCCCGAGCACTTAAAAGTTAATATTGATTGTGAGCCTCAAGGCCTACACCTAAGGCCTCACAAAGGCACATTTCAAAGTTAACTATGTCCTTCTCTTTCAGCCTTGCCCGACAGGCCTTACCCGACAAGCCCGCCAGTAAAGCAGGAGCCCGACAGAAAGCATTAACCGGCGCCAACCTCTTGAGGAGCTGTGTGCTCGTCGGCCAAGAAGCATCCCCCACGGAAATTCCCGCCACGAACAATGAACATACAATGACACGATCGAATCATTTTGCTCTTATGCTTTCACCTCCAAGGATTTATAACTCCAGGGTGGGGGTTTGTCGTACTAATCCGAGGGCTTGAAGCATGCTTAATTTAACCTCAATATGAAGTGATAATGAATCTTTCACTTGCTTACCTTTAATGAGCTCTAAGAGCATCTCCAAATGAGTTAGCAAATCTTTTCTTTAAAAATGTCATTTGCTAACCCGTTTTGGCATTAAATTTGTCACTCCAACCTACTCTTCAATCTATTATTTAATTTTATCTTTCACTTTAACATATTAAGGTCAAATTTTTTTTTCATGGTTCCTGTGATGACACGCCACTTTTAATATCACCTTCATGGTGAAAAAGTTCTTAAAATAAACCCCGTGGTGAGGCTTGTTAATAATTGAGGTCCAAATTCAAACTTCAGGTAGCCTTCTATGAAACAAACTCGCTTGCCTATCATGTGAAGGGGTCAAATCTGTTAAGGAGTGCCATTTTGCCCGCTGCACCTGGTTATCATCCCCCCTACAAATATAGATGCCACGTTGGGACACCCATGGGTGACTGGGTCATGAGCCTGGCTGAGCAGCTATCACCACCAGATTTTGATCTCTTCATGATGCTGTGTTGGGTGATCTGGGGAGCTAGGAACTCGCGGCTGTGGAATGACAAGTTGGAAGCCCCAAATTTTCTTGCCTCTCGAATTACTTCTTTATGACTGGAATTTGTCCTCACTAACTCCCATCCAACCCAGATCCTCCAATCCCGATAATTTTAGGTGGAAAAGACCACCCAGGGGACAGCTTAAGCTAAATGTTGATGGTGCCTGGAACAAGGAACTCAACACGGGGGTGTTGGTATTGTTGTTCGTGACTGCCAGGGGAACTTTATTGCTGCTCTTGTGAAGAACTATAGCTTCGTTCCCTTCCCTCTATAGATTTTTCAGTATAACTGGTACACGAGATGGTACGTCATCTGTCACCATACAAGTGGTGGGATATGAATGTTAAAAAGTTAATAACTTAAAAATTAACATTTCCCACCATTTATATAAAAACACATGATGTACCTCTCGTGTTCCGATCACAATGAAAAATTCTGTAGCATATGGCGGCACTAGCATTCAAGGATGGCTTGCTTTTGGCCGCGACAAGGGTGTTTCAAAATGTGATTTTTGAATATTGAAGATTCCAAAGATCTGCTGAGGAGGATCACTGACGCTTCTTACACCCACGTCCGTCTCAAGCTAATGGCCTCCCTCGCTATGCCCTTGGAGGTGTTAGTCATTGTCTTTGGTTAGATACACCTCCCGCTTTTTTAGCCAATGTGATTTTGGAGGATGTGCTGTAAATGTAATGGACTGACTTTTGTATTACCTTTTGTACTATCTTTTGCTATTAATGCAATACTACCGTTTTCATACTAGAAAATTGATATATAATATGCTTTAGTATAAATCCAAATAGTTCTATATATGTTTGTTATGTTCTAGGATGAAGTGCTGATTTAGTCCTTGAACTATCATCTCAGTAAATATTAAGTCTCTGAATTATTTTTTCAATAAAATAAGTCCATTAATTCATTAAAAATTGCTACTTTCATCCCTACTACTATATTCAAAACTATTTTATCTAATTTTTTGTCAACTTAAGTAATTTGACATACTTTAGAATGTAATGCCGTCATTTTCTCGCCTATAAGCCCTCAACATTTTATAAAGATTGTGAATCTAATGTCTAATTTACCCTTCAAAGTTAACTTACACTATTTCTTATGAAAAACTACCAATTTACCCTCCAAAGTTAACTTCATACACTATTTCTTTATGAAAAACTACCAATCTACCCTCCAATGTGTATCAAATACAAGTAACATGACTTAAATTGACAAAAAATTGAATATAGTAGTTTCGAATATAATATTAGGGATGTAAATTGGCAGATTTTTATAATTCAATGATTGATTTTTCTGAAAAAATAGTTTAGAGACCTAATTTTTACTAAGATAATAATTCAGGAACTAAATTGGCAGTTCACCTTATGTCACATCTCAGTCCGCATAATAAGATATTGTCTACTTTGGGCCACGCCTTCACGGATTTGTTCTTAGGTTTCCACAAAAAATACGTCTTACTATAGGGAGGTGGGCATGTACATATAAGGCACATCACCTCCTCTTCCCCGGACGATGTGGGATCTCAAAATCTACCCCCATTAGGGGCCCGATGCCCTCATCGGCACACTTCCGGCCGGTGATTGTGAGATCCCACATCGCCTCGGAGGAGAGAAAGTGATGTGCCTTATATGCACATGCCCACTTCCCAATAGTGAGATGCGTTTTGGGTGGAAACCTAAGAACAAATTCGTGAAGGCCTGACCCAAAGTAGACAATATCTTACTATGCGGACCGGGATGTGACAATTTGGTATCAGAGCCACTCCTCGGCCGAAAATTCATTCGAGATTCTCGCGTACTGGCAGCTGTACTCTTCGCTCCTCGATCTTAAGGTATGGATTGACAGTTTCTGTAATTACTCTGTTTTTGTGCCCGATTGTGTCCTCTTATCGTTAGTCAGTAAAAAGATTGTGTTTTTTTTTTCATTGATGCTCTGAAGAATTGGAGAAATTGTACGATTGAAAGGATAAATTGCTCAATTAGTGATACTGAATTTGAATATCTCATGCAAATTTGAGATAGAATACTTGTGAGGAATCGAAAATGGAAGCTTTTTTTATGCTTTAGAGTTTTATCATACAAAGAATCGATACTTTGAACAAAATGTTATAATTCTGCAAAGTCTAAGAATAAGTTTAACCTATGGGGAAGCCATTGGAGGCGTGCAGATTCTTTACTTCTCTCTTGCGTGCGAACAGGTAGCACCTTATCTCTATTTATTTGTTGAGTTTGTAATTTGTCACCTTTCGCAAAACCCTTCAGAACTTTCTTTTTTCTCTGTAGTTGTCCGAAATTCTAATTATTTGTAAATTATGTTTAAGGAAAATTAATTAAAAGGGTTTGAAAACTTTGAGTTTTAATGATAAGGACAAAATAAAGGGTAAAATGAATAGTATCAGGATTGACTTTTTAGTGTAAAAATATGATTTTTCGTTAAAGTGAACAGTACCGGGTGCTTTTCGTTAAAACTCCCTTATGTTTAAGGTTATGTATGCCTTTGTAAAGCGTCCTGTGAGCTTGCCAAAATCTTATCAAGAATCCACAAGACTGGGCCAGTTGCCCAACCTGTTTACAAGGCTATAAGAGCAACTCCACTCTAGCAATTGGGTGATGCAATCCCTCAAATCCAAGAAAAACAGCTCCAGCCCCTCCAAATAAGTGGGGCCATTCAGTGGGCCCAACTTTTCAGGACCGAGCGATCGAGCCATTCATTCTCGCCCGCCTATCTGCTTGAGGGGATATGATGTCTCTGATGCCATCATGTGGCCAGCCTCGTTCTCGTTACCAATAGCAGATCAAATCAGAACACAGAGAGGTCTAATGCTTAAACTTTTGTGAATGCTTCGTATGTAGTACACATTCTTTTTCATCTTATATTAATACAACGTGTTTATACCATATTTAGGGCCTCGTATTTAGATCTCGTACAAATACTCAGGGGACTTAAATGTAATTATGGGATAAAGGAAGGGGCAGATATGTAATAAGTGAGGAGTCCTTATTCTATAAAAGGACCCCTCACCCTCACAATTGGGGGAGGCCTCACTCTCATTCTCGGAGGCTCATTCTCACCATCAGAGGCCATTTCTGAAGCCTCTCACCCCCTCTCAAAGCTCCTCACATCCCCTAAGCTCTCTCTCCCTCTTCAACAGAGAAATAAAATACAATCAGTGTGGACGTAGCCCAAACATTGGGGTGAACCACGATAAAATCCTTGTGTTCTTTGTGTTCTTCGTGTTCTTGAGCGTTTGTGCAGATTCACGGTCGGATTTACGTTGTTCCAAGACATCCGGTTTTGTGCATCAACATTTGGCGCCGTCTGTGGGAATCGACACGAAAAGCTATGTCGGTTCTCTTTCATTTTTTTCATCAAACCTCACAACCTCCACCGTGAATCTGCAGAAAACAGCACCGCCTCTCCTGGATGCCCACTTCTCTCCTCCACAACCCAGTTCCTCTCTCCTCAATTTTGGCACATTTCAGAGAACAGTGACAGAACCACCACCCACACTCCATCTCCTCGATCCCATCCCATCACATCACTTCCCATCAAAATCCAACATCTCAAATTGTTGATTGATTCAAACGCCCCAATTAAAACCTGAAAATTCACCAAAACATTTTTCAGTTTTTGCGACGATTTTGAATCCCAGTCCAATTGATTCCATAGCTGAAAAACAAGCTCAAATATTCTCCGAGGAGTGCAAATTATTCCCTGCAGATGTTCACATCCAGTCCGACCCCGAAGCTATGGGGGAAAGAGATGAACAGCAGAGTAAAGGCGATTTCGAGTGGGAAAGAGAACCGGCGCCGCTTCAATGGACATCATCGAAGATCCCATCTCAGATCTGCCTCAAGCAATGGATACGTCAGAGTCTGGAGCTCATAACCCAAGTGCTGCTGTTTCAAAATTTGATTGAGACGGCCCGAGCTCACGACAAGGAGGCTCGAGCTTACGACCTATCTGAGAAAACCAAACCCTCAAACCCGGCCTCTTCAAGCAGATACGGAGCCACGAGGTCACAATTGCAGAGCGTTTCATGCTCAGAGTCCCATACGTGAGCCCAGGGATAGAACCCCATCTCAACTTTAGCTATGGCAGACTCGTGAGGGATGAAGTTGATGGATCTGATCACAGCTGACCCATCCACCGTATCAGCTTCTGCCTCCACAACGACGTCGTCGTCGGCGTCGACTCAGCCGGCTCAGTCATCTGTCATGCGTTTTTCGCCACCAAAAGCAGCTTAATTTAGGCACTTTGAGATCTGGGATTTGTCACGTGTTGTACCCCAACCTCTACCTCCGGCTTGCTACACTTCCCGACACCTTCCACCGTCGAAGTCAGGTCGATCGCGGGAAGGAGATTCACATCAGTAAGGCTGCATGAAGCCGATTCCCGATACCCTCCCGACGCGCCTTTTCTCTATCTCTAAACCTCATGGCCATGCCTTCATCGCCACCAACGACGTCGCATTAGTATTACAGATGCACTCGCTTCGTCGGCGTGTTTTCTCTGGACTCCGTCCTCTCATGCCCCCACTGCGAAACCAGCTTCCTCGAAGAGATCGAGACGATGCCACAGCCACTACTGCAGCCTAACTGTACTATAATGACGCCGCAGGGTCGGGGGCTCCGACCACTTCCGCCCACCATGTCCGACCTTTTAATGGGTTAGGGCTTCAACCACTTCTTTGAACAGCTCTCCCAGATTGAAATTAACGGTTTGGGCCGACTTGAAAACCCATCTGCGTCTAAATCCGCTGTGAAATCTATGCCCGATATTCAAATCACCGATACCCACGTCGGGTCGGACTCACACTGCGCCGTTTGCAGAGAAGCATTCGAACTCGGGTCGGAGGCCAAAGAAATATCGTGCAAGCACATATACCACCCAGATTGTATCCTCCTCTACGCTCTCACAATCTCTCTCATTCAATGATTCGGTGGAAACTGTGCGGAACATGTTTGGGAAGTGAAGGAAATTAGTGAGGGAACCTACAAAGAAGGGGGATGATCTGGTCGAAAACACGTGGCAGCACTTAAAAACAAGCCCCAGTTTTGCTGATGCTGCCATGGAAAAAATTGCACAAGGAACAAAGGTTCTAGCAGAAGGCGGTTACGAGAAGATTTTTCGATCAACCTTTGAGGCAACTCCCGATGAGCAACTTCCAAATTCATTTGCATGTTACTTGTCCACATCAGTCCAGTCATGGGAGTTTTATATGTTTCTACTGCAAAGCTTGCCTATTGCAGTGATAATCCCATTTTGTACAAAGCTAAGAGCCACGTCTTCTTCTTGGTCTTCCGTATCTCTGCACAATCTTCAACTGCATCATCATCATAACCTTGAGAATAATGCAGTAATGGGTTATCTTCAACAACCCACTTGGACAAAGGGAATAACTTTTTGCATGTGCTAAATCTGACCCATGCCATCCTGTTCGTCCATCAGCTTGTCAAAAGAAACAGAAACAAAAGCAGTAAAGGTAAAGCAGGTTTCTTTAAACACACAGCTGCAAAGTGGTCCCGCGACCACGATGATAAAGGAACTCAGACGTCTAATGATGCCAAGCTGTTACCATCCCACTACAAGGTCCCAGCATCTCCTTATGTCAGTACCTTGGGACGTTGGATTGACAAGACACCGAGCACCATTATTCCTAAAAAGAGCGGTCATTTTAGAAAGCGAAAGCAAAAGAGAGAGATGCAAGCTATCACCAAGTCGGTTCAAGCAAGGCTAGAGTAACAAAGGTGCAGAGATCAAGAAAAAAAAAAAAAAGCAAGGGGGAACAAAGCAGAAAAGAGAAAGCAAAAGGAAAAACAGAAAAGGAAAAGAGAAAAGAAGAAAAGCAAAAGATCTTCCTATTATTATGATTCCTTATGTCTGCCAGATAAAGAACCAAAGAGAGTGCAGCAGAAAAACACTGCAAAAGCATGGAATAAACACCCCACCAGAATGATGTAATTTATTTTCCTTATCTTTCGGACACATCTGTATAAACCCCATCAGAGGGTAAAAAAAAAAAAAAAAAAAAAAAAAAAAAAACAACGACAAGCCCAAAATAAATGGGTTGGACTGGAATGTTGTGGAGGGCGAAGGCCCATAAGCCCAAAATAACACCAACCAAGTGATCAAAAGTACGCCCAGTACTTCAAGTCATACATGAGCATCACTCATCCAATCATACATAAACATTCATGAGCATCACTCATGTCAACATTCATGAGGATCACTCATGTCAACATCCATGAGCATCACTCATGTCAATCAACATAACCATCCATAAGCATCACTCATGTCAACATCCATGAGCATCACTCATGTCAATCAACATAAACATGCATGAGCATCACTCATGTCAAATCAGCTTCAAAGACTTCATTTACAGAGCTCTAGCTTCAAAAGCTTCATTTACAAAAGCTCTAGCTTTCAAAGACTTCATTTACAGAGCTCTAGCTTCAAAAGCTTCATTTACAAGAGCTCTAGCTTCAAAGACTTCATTTACAGAGCTCTAGCTTCAAAGACTTCATTTACAGAGCTCTAGCTTCAAAGACTTCATTTACAGAGCTCTAGCTTCAAAAGCTTCATTTACAAGAGCTCTAGCTTCAAAGACTTCATTTACAGAGCTCTAGCTTCAAAAGCTTCATTTACAAAAGCTCTAGCTTTAAAAGCTTCATTTACAGAGCTCTAGCTTCAAGAGCTTCATTTACAGAGCTCTAGCTTCAAAAGCTTCATTTACAAGAGCTCTAGCTTCAAAGACTTCATTTACAGAGCTCTAGCTTCAAAAGCTTCATTTACAAGAGCTCTAGCTTCAAAGACTTCATTTACAGAGCTCTAGCTTCAAAGCTTCACTTGCAAAGCTTCACCTACAAAGCTTCAGTGCAGGGTATACAAATACCGCCTCCGAACAACCGCCACTTCGGCCCATACATGGATTCAATTTGAAGTCTCCAGCCAACAGACTCTATTGACTGAAGACTTGGGGGACTCCATTATGTACCATATATTGGGCCTCAACTGGGCCTCATGAAAAATACTTGGGGGACTCTAGCCCATTATTTATGTATTAAGGAGCGAACCCTTATTCTATAAAAGGGACTCCCTCACTTTCATTGAAAGATCACCCATGATTTATGTATTGAGGAGCGAGCCCTTATTCTATAAAAGGGACTCCCTCACCACCATTAGAGAGCATCGCCGCCTACTGAGCAACTGTCTCACTGCGAGCATCAACTCTAACCCATCACTTATGTATTGAGGAGAGAGCCCTTATTCTATAAAAAGGACTCCCTCACCTTCAAACGCCACAAGCCGAGCCAACCAAGGCAACACAAGCTACAAGCAGAGCGGCCTCGCAACATGTGCTACTTCTAGTTGAGCATCATTTCAGATTGGGCACCGCCTCATATCAAGCATTAGTTCTAGACGACATCTAGTTACTTCGGCCCACACATGGACTGAATTTCAAGTCTCCAGCCAAAAGACTCTCTTGACTGAAGACTTGGGGGACTACTGTTTATACCATATTTAGGGCCTCGTATTTAGATCTCGTACAAATACTCAGGGGACTTAAATGTAATTATGGGATAAAGGAAGGGGCATATATGTAATAAGTGAGGAGTCCTTATTCTATAAAATGACCCCTCACCCTCACAATTGGGGGAGGCCTCACTCTCATTCTCGGAGGCTCATTCTCACCATCAGAGGCCATTTCTGAAGCCTCTCACCCCCTCTCAAAGCTCCTCACATCCCCTAAGCTCTCTCTCCCTCTTCAACAGAGAAATAAAATACAATCAGTGTGGACGTAGCCCAAACATTGGGGTGAACCACGATAAAATCCTTGTGTTCTTTGTGTTCTTCGTGTTCTTGAGCGTTTGTGCAGATTCACGGTCGGATTTACGTTGTTCCAAGACATCCGGTTTTGTGCATCAACACAACGTATTTGAAGGACCGAGCATTTCCAATTCCAAGTGGGGTCTTAATATAAAAATGGAATAATAAAGTGAAGTTAATGTATCTTGATCTCATGCATGATGAAATCGTGCTTTTTCTCCACTACGAATTAAATACTTGTGATCGGATTCAAATTTCAGTTTGTTGTGTGCTATTTCATGAATACAAGTAGTGACATCAACGCGGTTTAATTAATTAATAGTCAAGCAAGTCTCACATGGTCTAATAGTCCAATTGGGTCAGACTTATGCACTTAGTGGTGTTAGTACTCACGGACGGAGTCAATGAAGGTTCATTGGGGCAGATGCCCATCAAGTAATTCGTTTGTTTAATTGCGAACTACAATTATATAATATACACGGATTATGTTTGAAGAAAATATATGTATCTAATATCCAACATATATTCATTCTACTTCTACTTCATATCAAATATAATATGAGCAATGGTGCTTTTTTTCTGTCATTCAAACCAAAAAAACCTTCTCCCGCCTATCATGTACTTATATTTTTCTCATCACTTTGCCAAACCATCCTTAATATCATATTATGTATAATCATACTATAATAAGTTTTTCTTAGTTATTTTCAGTTGCCCCCACTAGAAGAAATTTATGGCTCTGTCCCTGGATATACTACTTGAGGATGGTCATTCATTATAATTGGACTCACTCTTTTTTCCCCTGTTCTGTATTCCCACTTTTTGCAATGAAATGCAAAGCATTATTTGTGGATACTTTGTTGATTGTTCAATGTTGATTGTTCAACCTGTTTTCAATGTAATTTAAATTCATTCAACGGTGATAAATAAGTTGGTGAGCATCACCATCACTTAAGAGTGGCAAAAATATTTCAATATATTTTATTCAAAAGTACTGTTTAGTAGAGTTTGAAAATAAAACTTGGGTCCCACAAGATATTATAGAGTTAAAATATTAATTTTTTAAAATAAAAGATAAAATTTGAAGAGTAACTTAGAGTGATTTTTTTTTTAAAGTAGCATAAAAATGCCAAATAAGTCTGCAAATAACACTTTCAAAGAAATTGGTTTAGAAAAGAGGTATTTAGTGACTTTTCCGAACTCATAAAATGGTGCCAATTTATCTCCTAAATTTTTATTTTAGTTAATTACTTTACTAAAGGAATGTTCTGCAGACTTGGAGGCTTCTACGTCGCACTTTTACTCATTTGTTGGAATCTCAGTTTTTTTCTTTTTTTTTTCCAAGGAAAATCTTGACAGTAAATTTCAACTTTTCTTCCATTGGGTTCATGGAGGCCTGCTTCCAGATATTATGAACGCGGAGGTGCTGTTTTTCTACCATGCCACTTATCCCTAAGCTGTGATCATCGACAATGAAATCTATGTCAACATTTGATGCTTAAATCCTATTTTGTTCGTGTTGGATTTCATTGAACAGTTGGCGATTTTATATTATTGAGAAATTGGATTAAAGTGCCACATGAGTTGGCACACAACGCATAAAAGAAAAATTTTTGCTAACTCATTTGGAGATGCTATTACAGAAAGCATCACAAATTTTACTTTCATTTGCACTTGAGAAATGATAAGAAGAACTCTGACATCTCACAGTTTAACGTCAATTCTCGTATCAACATTATATGGTCACAGATAGTCAATGAAACAAGTAAATCTGCATTTCTCTTTGCATTAGGGTTGTAATTTCCAAGTTCCAATCCCCATAATATCATATCCCAGTAAATATCACATCCATTAAAGAAAATAATTTTTCATCTCTATTTATGTTACACTTCCAAATAACTTTTGAAGAACCGACGATCCCCAATTCCAAGTGGGGTCTTAAATTAACTTATGTCTCTATAGATGTGGATTAGCTAGTCCTAAATAGCCGCTTAGTTTAATCCATCTTATCATCCGTGAAACTTTTGTCAAAGATTCTGTTGGAGAAAAACTTAGAGTACACAACTCTAACACAAGTGTTGGAGAGACAACACAAGTAAACAAATTACTTGTATTACACACACAAAATATTACAACACTCTCAAGGACACTTTAGAAGCAATGACACTCACTCATTTTCTAGAGACAAACTCTAGATCACTCACACTCCTCACAAGACTACTTACAAGGCTTCTCACTCTCTTACTTAGCTATCTCTACTTGATTGGTTGATTGGTTACATGGTTACACCACACCCATATTTATAGGTGAGGGCTAGGCATTCTTCTAATTTCTAGTTCTTTCTACAAATCTCTAGCTTAGATAATTCTTGAATAGCCAACCTATTTTGCATGCTAGAATTGTCTAGCATATTCAAGCATGTATTGGTCACCTCTAATATTACATGCTAGAATCTTCTAGAACGATTACATGCATGTTTGAACTAGAACAATCTAGTTCCCTTATACCGACTAATCTTAATGGGCTGGTGTTGATCTTTAACAGATTCCAAGAGTCCGACTGCTACTCTCATTGATGTGCACCGATTTTGAAAATGCGATGGTTTAGAAAATGAGATTTAGAGTGTAAAATAAGATTTTTAAAATGAAAATAACAATTCGTTTTTCTTTTACATATGCTAAGTCTTTTGGCACACACTTTTTCATATCAAATTCAACGTCAGGGGTGATGAAGGGCGCCAATTGATGTTCTCATAGAGTCTCTATGTGGTATGATTGGTTATTATTTAATTATTTAAGAAGTACCATTTGTACAAATAAGAATCAAGATTTTTGTATTAACAAATTAATAACTTAAAAAAAATCCCTTCACATATATAATGACACGTAATGTACCATTTAATTACTTTTTCATTTACAATTTTACTTTTCTTTCTTTTTGTTCTCTTTGTTCTCTCTCCCCTTCTTCGTAGTACTACTCTCTCTCTCTCTCTCTCTCTCTCTCTCTCTATTTATTAGTATTTTTAATTACTCTTTCATTTACAATTTTACCTTTCTTTCTTTTTGTTCTCTTTGTTCTCTCTCCCCTTCTTCGTAGTACTACTCTCTCTCTCTCTCTCTCTCTCTATTTATTTGTTGAGCTTGTAATTTGTCACCTTTCTGCAAAACCCTTAATCTTGTTTTTCCTCTCTATCTTTCCCTCCCTGTTGTTGTCCAAAAAACTTAATTATCTGTAATTATGTTTAAGGTTATGTACGCCTTTGTAATGCGTCCTGAGTGCCTGCCAAAATCTTATCGAGAGTTTATCCACAAGACTGGGCTAGTTGCCCAGCCTGTATACAAAGCTTTAAGGCTATCTTTAACCGAAGAGTCCAGAGGGCCAGAGGGCTTTGGAATCTGGGAGAGCCTCACAAAATCGGAGAAGGCTGAAGGGCTGAAGGGTTGGCTGCATGCAGCCAGCCAGCCCGGGGCTGGCCAATTTTTTTTTAATGTTTTTTTATTTCTGTCGGTTATAGCCGACAGAAATAATATATACTATATTATTAGTGTCGGTTATAACCGACACTAATAAGGAATTAAATATAATGGCTATTTTATTAATTACTATTAGTGTCGGTTATAACTGACACAAATAGTAATTTGAATTGCAAATAGTGTCGGTTATAACCGACACGAATAGTATGAAAAAATTTGAATCCAACGGCTAGCTGACGTCAGCTAGCTGTTGCTAACTGGCGCCAGTTACCGTTGGCTTCAAATATATATATATTATTTTTTTTTAGGTTTTTTGGGCCTTTTTTTTAAAAAAAAAATCTATTTTTTCCCTATAAATACCTAAACCATTCATTCACCATTCCTCACAAAATTTTCACCTTTCCTACACCATTTCAATTCTCATATTTTCTTTCCTCTATCAAAAATATATCCTTCAATTTTTTCAATAATTTTCAAATGGCCTCGTTTGCAATGAAAGGTAGGGCTTGGACCCGAAAAGAAGATGAAACTCTTTGCAAGGCTTATAGATGGGTGTCGGAAGATAGTGTGAGGGGGAATTGTCAAACAAATGATGGTGTTTGGACTCGTGTGTCTAAAAAATATTTAGAGTTATATGAAGGCACCACTTTAATGAATATTCGAAACCACGAGAGTTGTTCTTCAAGATGGAAGAAACATCTTCAGCCAAGTTTGAACAAATGGCATCAAACATTGTTAGCAGCCGCAAGTAGACATGAAAACGGCGCTAATTACTATGACGAAGTAAGTGTTTTCACAATTTATTTTAAATATTTAATTATATTACATTTACAACAACAACAAAGCCTTTTCCCACTAAGTGCGGTCGGCTATATTACATTTAATTTCATAAATTTATTTCCTTTAATTTTTTTTTCTAGGTACGCCAAGCGGAACAATTGTATATAGAGAGTAGCTCGAAACCCTTTCAGTTTCACAGTTGTTGAGAAATTTGTAAAGGGTGGGTGTTATTTGAAGATCCACCACAAAGAGCTCCTACGCCGGTATTCGGAACTGCATCCTTAGCTGCAGATATGGATGAAGATGGATCTCCAACCATTCAACAAACAAGGGTAGAAAATCCGTCTTCGGGTGAAGGTTTCATACCTAGGGCTACGAGACAAAACAAGGCGCGAAGGTTGAAGGAAAAGGGCAAGGCAAATGATGATTATGCCGCTCAACATGAAGTGGCGGCCTCATTGCGATTATTGGCGGAGCAAAATGCCCTTGAGGCGGAAGAAAGAAAGTGTAGGCATGAAGAACGGGCCAAACAAATACAAGAAGAGATGGATGATAAGAATATGGAAAGGAACACTTCGAATTACACTTCAGTGAGTAAGACCTATTTTGATAGGAAAAAAAAAAGAAATTATGAGCCGACGGCAGTTGTTTACCTCTGACTATACTCCTATGATGGCGGATGATGATGTTGATTATGGATATTAAATTTAAGTTGTTGTAGTTTTTAAATTTTAGTTGTAGTTTTTAAATATAAGTTGTAGTTTTTAAATTTAAAGTGTTGTTGTTTTTAAATTTAAGTTGTTGTAGTTTTTAAATTTAAATACTAAATTATGTTTGGCCTTATGGCCCTTTGGCCCTTGGTTGGAGACGGTTTTTTGTGACAGGACTAAAACAAGTCCTCTGGCCCTTTGGCGCCATGTACTGTTTATTAAAATATTAATATCTTGGAGAATCTTGGAGAGCCAGAGGGCTAAAACGAGTCATCTGTCCAGCCCTCGATTAGAGATGACCGGAAAGAAGACTTAAATCTGTCTTCCACTAGAAACTTGTATTTATCTAATACTAGTTGCCCTTCTGCTTATTCAATTATTTCTGATTTTTCTTGTTCAATTATATCTTTAGTGTGGCGCATGGTATAAATTAGAAAACAAAGCTTCAAAGTTCTCCCCCCTTCAATAAAAAAAACAAACAATTCAATATATCATTATATATGAATGAATAATTATTTAATTAGAGCTTGCGACTTGAAAATTAAGATCGAATAGGTTGTAATAACTTATTCACGAACTTTGTTGTGAGAACTTAGTTACCGAAAAATGCAACATTTTAGAAGCCAAAATTTTAAAACTACTTTTAGTGTTCAATCTCGTTTGATAACTACGTTTAATTTTCAGTTTTTTTCGGTTTGAGCATTCAACCTCTTTTGATAGGATAATACTAGAAAGACTAAATTTTTAGATAAAATTTCGGAAACTAAAGGATATAAAAGTTAATGATTGGTTCATTACTTAAACGTTAATAAACGTGCTCATTCCTATTGGTGACACATCATTCAGTTTTCATTGTTCTTACTAAAAACTCGTTTCAATGAAAAAATGGCCACTTAGAGAACATTTAAAAAAAAAAAAAAAACTTGGAAAATTGGATTTTCTCTACCTCCATAAAGCAACGAAGAATCATTTTTAAGTTTTTCTGCCCCAAATTTTCTGTTTTTATTCATGGGTGCAAGCAATAAACGAGCTCTCTGCTTTGGAAGAGCTGTATATGGTCAGTTGTGGACTCAATCACATTCCCCCTCTACCTGTCATAAATTTTACCTCGCTTTCCGTCCTTGATCTTTCCGAGAACAGATTTAACTCTTTGATGCCTAGGTGGGTTTTCAGTCTTAGAAATCTGGTTTTTCTTTAGACCAGAGAATGTGATTTCCAAGGTTCAACTTGTAGCCATCCGTCCACAAATACCACTACGGACTCGTTTAGAAGTGTTTTTAAAATAACTTAAAGCACTTATAGGAAAAATATTTTTATGTTCTAAAAGCAATTGAAGTGCTCCTAACTGCTGTTTCTTCTAGGAGACAAATTAAGTGCTTTTTCCAGAATTTATTTACTTTTTTACTAAGAAAAGTTACCTCTTAAACTCTCTCTTTCCCGTTCATCTCCTCCTTCTGCTTATTTCTTCATTTCTCTCTGTTAATGACAAACGAGCCCTACTACTCTCAAGGAAAATGATCTTTCATGGGGCAATCTTTGTCAGTTGGTGACTTGAATTGTCATTCAACAATTCCGTGGAAACGGATCAACAATCTTTGAGAGTTTCTCTGTGTGTAGTTCAAGTCGAATTGAGTCATCGTCGTTACAGTACAATAATCTCTCGGGTCATTTAACAGGGAACGTAGGAAATTTTAGAAAATTAAGCCGCTTCATCTTTCTGCTAATTCAATATCTGATCCCATTCCAGCTCTTCTGGTCCTGTCCTCCTCCTTGTTCTTCACGAGTCAGTTCGCCCATTAATTATCATACCTTGCTGAGTCGGAACGGGTTGACTCACCCCGTGTCTTGGTGTTCAGCGTTAGGATGGCTCAGCTTCAAAGCATGGTGTGGAATTTGGAATCAGTGATAGTGAATTCGAGTGATCTCTTGCAAATTTGAGATGGGATACTTTAACAATACATTTAGGACATGTTTACGTATCCGTGTACTTCGGTATTTACTAAACATTGAGGAATAAAAATTGAATAAAAATTGAATAAAAAATGAAGTCGGACCCACATAAATTTTGGAATTCAATTCCTTGTATTGGTGGAATTGGATTCCCTACATCTATGTAGGAATCCAATTCTTGATTGCTTGGGCAATCGGAATGATACTTTTGTTCCCTTTATGCTCTCACTTATTTTTTTTATTTTCAAAATTATCTTTTATAAACCCATTAACCCTAGTTTAATTATGCACAACTCCTTACTTTTGTATTTCCATGCTCATTTACATTATGCACAACTCCATGCTCATTCACATTATGCACAACTCCATACATATGTCGAAGAGAAGAAACTACAACTTGAGCGAGAAAATTTAAATATTAAAGTAAATACTTAAATTTAAAAAATAAAATAAACAAAAGCATTTTAGTGTGTCTATGAAATAAAAATGCAATTTAATTTTTTTCTTACTATTATATATTATATCAAAATTTTATTAAAAAAAAGAACATAAAATATTTGATTTGAGACAAGGGCATTTTAGTAATCATACTGGTTTATATTCTGATTCTGCTGAATTAGTAAACAGCTTTATGAAATTGGTATCATTTCTATTCCGATTCCAGAACATTTAAGTAAATAGCTTCAACAGGAATCCGATTCTGATTTCTCCTCATTCCAACTCCTCATCAATTCAATTCTTCATATTTTCATTACGGTTACGTAAACGCGTCATTAAAGTTATGTGCGTCAATGGAAATACTTCAACAAAATGATAATTTAAAATATTTTGCTCAATCAGTGATAGTGAATATGAGTTTCTCTTGCGGATTACGCTTAAGGTTATGTACGCTTTTGTAATGCATCCTGAGAGCTTGCCAAAATCTTATCAAGAATTTATGCAGAAGATTGGGCCAGTTGCCCAACCTGTATACAAGGGCTATAAGGGATGGCTGTAGAGGCCACCCGGTCGATATTGCCTTGTTCGGTTGTTCATCCAGATACAAATTCTTGTTTAGCTCAGAATGCACGGGCTTTACTTTTCTTTGACGTTTGTACCATTCGTTGTTTTCCGCCTATAGAAGGTAAATTCTTCAAACTTAGCCTTTTCTTCTCATTTTTAACTAGGATATTTCTTCTTTTAACAATTATTGTCTGATATGGTGTCTTTACCTATTAGTTCTGCCGACCACGATGTTGGATTTATTGCCATGAATACACATTTGCCTTCAGAAGGCAATTCGATGTTCCATTCTAATCTACTTTGTTATTTCCAGTTTGCCACTAATGGGATGGGCAACGGTTATGGCGGGTGGGTAACCGCGGTTATTTACCCATAACCGTTTATGCTCATACCCGCATAACCATTTACCCGTTGGGTAATTGCCTAAACGGTTATACTCATACCCATAACCGTTTATAAACGGTTAATCATACCCATAACCGCATACCCATTTAACCGTAACCGTTTAATACTCATTTACCCTTTTTAACCCGTTTATCCTTTTTTTTTTTACTATTACCCCTTTTTCACCCTAACAACTTGAAAATTAAAAAAAAATTGTGATAATTTTTTTTTTGACAATTAAACACCGTTATAGGTACATTCATCATACATTTCCGTATTTTAATTTTTTAAGTCCTTATACCATTCCAATAATTGAAATAATAGTTTACGGACAATATTTTTAACTATTACCAATAAAGGTAAATATAATATTTGCTAAGTATTATTGGGTTACAAAAATTGTTTAGAAGACATTTCTGTCAAAGCATTTTTGTCAATTTCACGGTTACCGCAAGGAATTTAAATTAGTTTGGCGAATTCCTTGATGATGAGAATCATCATTCCTTTAGCAGTGTTATTGAGAGAATGACCGATGAGTTCCTTGCTAATTTATTGGGTGCTAAGTATTATTGGATCAAGAACATGGTTTGTGTTAATTTTACATATATAAAATAAATGGGTAAACGGTTGCCCGTTTATAACCGCGGTTAATACCCATAACCGTCCATTTAAATTTCACGGGTAAACGGTTATACCCATAACCGTTTATTTATTTAAACGGTTACCCATAACCGTAACCGTTTAATTTAAATGGACGGGTAACCGCGGTTACCCATAATCAATGGGTATTTGCCCATCCCTAGCCACTATCTTGGGCTAAGATCTAACTTTTTCACTCTAACGGAATGTTCTGTGCAGACTGGGGGTTATTACATAGCATTTTTACTCATTTAAAGAGATCTGTTTTACTTTCTGATCAGTTTGAGTGAATAATTCCTCGTGAACTTGGAAATCTCTCAAGTCTATGATTGTGCACCTCGGTTGAAATGAATTTGTAGATACTAGAAGAGCATATGATTGTTAGAGTTGTGGATTAAATCATTTACTTGTTTGCTATGCCTTGCTAGCTACGAGGGTCTTTAGTCTGGACTTGGATTGTCTGCCCTCCCATTTCGGTGCCCTCCCCGTGCCCTCCTGTTTTATGTGGTCACGGTTAAGCCACGTCAATATTTTATATTATTTTTTTATAAAAATAATAAAACAAAAAGAAATAGTAATATAAAATGTTGACGTGGCTTAACCGTGACCACAAAAACAGGAGGGCACGGGGAGGGCATCAAAATTGGAAGGCAGACAATCCAAGTCCTTTTAGTCTTAGCTACGACTTGTACGAAGAACTGTTCCCAGTTCCAGGTGGGGTTGTGAATATGACTGGGCTTAAAGTTATGCCTCTACAGATGGACTAGCTACTTAAACGGCCGTATGTATAGTTTTAACTAGGCCTGGCAAACGGATCGTGTCAGTCGTGTTTGTGTCGTTTTCGTGTACCACCTGTTATCTTAACGGGTCGTGTCGTGTCACACCTGTTATCTTAACGGAGTCCTTAAGTGACCCGACCCGTTATAACCCATTATGACCCGTTAAGAAAAATATTTTTTTTTTCTTAAATTTGCACATATCACACATTGTCACATAAATATTACTTCAAAACATTAAAACACATTTGTCGTTTAAGTACTACATCTACACTCGAAAATAAGAGTCTCATAAAAAATACATCCATACACTACTGATCTATAACAAATATTAAATGTGCAAGGATATGCAAAATGAAAGCGTTTTTGTTTTCAAGGTTGTGAAGCCTTTCTCAAAAGTTTAAACCTTGTCAATGGAACTCAAAGCTTAATGAAAGTGACCCACTAGTGTGTTTATTCGTACTTTCATTAAGTATAACATAAGATTTTGTGGTATCCACTAGTGTAAATATTTTAAATTGAAGATCGAATTCAATCATTGTATTCATATAGGGTCAAGGAGTGTAGTTGTAAAAAATCATCAAAATCAGAGTTAAAATAACCGTTAAATTGTGATTTTTCATTTATAACCGTCGAAAAGTTTTGTCTCGTTACTTAATATGTAAATATTTGTTTTTTGCTATTTTTGGCGTATGCGATCTTGAAGCATATACAAACAAGTGTGACGGTTAGATCGTTGAAACTAGTTTCGTAGAATGCGTATCCCATCAAAACAATAGATTCACTAACATTTAAGAGTTTATTCTTACTTTCATTAAGTATAACATAAGATTTTGTGTATCCACTAGTGTAAATATTTTAAATTGAAGATTGAATTCATTCATTGTATTCATATAGGGTCAAGGAGTGTAGCTGTAAAAAATCATCAAAATCAGAGTTAAAATAACTGTTAAATCGTGATTTTTCGTTTATAACTGTCGAAAAGTTTTGTCTCGTTACTTGATCTCTGAATGTTTGTTTTTTGCAATTTTTGGCACATGCAATCTCGAAGTATATACAAACATGTTTGACAGTTGGATCGTTGAAACTAGTTTTGTAGAATGTGTATCCCATCAAAACAATAGATTCACTAACACTTCAAGAGTTTATTCATACTTTCATCAAGTATAACATAAGATTTTGTGGTATCCACTAGTTTAAATATTTTAAATTGAAGATTGAATTCGTTCATTGTATTTATATAGGGTCAAGGAGTGTAGCTGTAAAAAAATAATCAAAATCGGAGTTAAAATAACCGCTAAATCGTGATTTTTCTTTTATAACCGTCGAAAAGTTTTGTCCCGTTACTTGATCTTTGAATGTTTATTTTTTGCAATTTTTGACATATGCGATCTTGAAGCATATACAAACAAGTTTGACGGTTGGATCGTTGAAACTAGTTTCGCAAAATGTGTATCTCATCAAAACAATATATTCACTAACACTTAAGAGTTTATTAATATTTTCATTAAGTATAGCATAAGATTTTGTGGTATCCACTAGTGTAAATATTTTAAATTGAAGATCGAATTCATTCATTGTATTCATATAGGGTCAAAGAGTGTAGCTGTAAAAAAATAATCAAAATCGGAGTTAAAATAACCGCTAAATCGTGATTTTTCGTTTATAACCGTCGAAAAGTTTTGTCCCGTTACTTGATCTTTGAATGTTTATTTTTTGCAATTTTTGACATATGCGATCTTGAAGCATATACAAACAAGTTTGACAGTTGGATCGTTGAAACTAGTTTCGCAAAATGTGTATCTCATCAAAACAATATATTCACTAACACTTAAGAGTTTATTAATATTTTCATTAAGTATAGCATAAGATTTTGTGGTATCCACTAGTGTAAATATTTTAAATTGAAGATCGAATTCATTCATTGTATTCATATAGGGTCAAAGAGTGTAGCTGTAAAAAATTATCAAAATCAGAGTTAAAATAACCGTTAAATCGTGATTTTTCGTTTATAACCATCGAAAAGTTTTGTTCTGTTACTTGATCTCTGAATGTTTATATTTTGCAATTTTTGGCGTATGCGATCTCGAAGTATATACAAACATGTTTGACGGTTGGATCGTTGAAACTAGTTTTGTAGAATGCGTATCCCATCAAAACAATAGATTCACTAACACTTAGGAGGTTTATTCATACTTTTATCAAGTATAACATAAGATTTTGTGGTATCCACTAGTGTAAATATTTTAAATTGAATATCGAATTCATTCATTGTATTCATATAGGGTCAATGAGTGTAGATGTAAAAAATCATCAAAATCGGAGTTAAAATAACCGTTAAATCGTGATTTTTCCTTTATAACCGTCGAAACGTTTTGTCCCGTTACTTGATCTCTGAATGTTTGTTTTTTGCAATTTTTGACGTATGCGATCTTGAAGCATATACAAACAAGTTTGACGGTTGGATCGTTGAAACTAGTTTCGCAAAATGCGTATCTCATCAAAACAATAGATTCACTAACACTTAAGAGTTTATTCATATTTTCATTAAGTATAACATAAGATTTTGTGGTATCCACTAGTGTAAATATTTTAGATTGAAGATCGAATTTATTCATTGTATTCATATAGGGTCAAGGAGTGTAGCTGTAAAAAATTATCAAAATTGGAGTTAAAATAACCGCTAAATCGTGATTTTTCGTTTATAACCGTCGAAAAGTTTTGTCTTGTTACTTGATCTCTGAATGTTTGTTTTTTGCAATTTTTGGCGTATGCGATCTCGAAGTATATACAAACATGTTTGACGGTTGGATCGTTGAAACTAGTTTCATAGAATGCGTATCCCATCAAATCAATAGATTCACTAACACTTAAGAGTTTATTCATACTTTCATCAAGTATAACATAAGATTTTGTGGTATCCCCTAGTGCAAATATTTTAAATTGAAGATTGAATTCATTCATTGTATTCATATAGGGTCAAGGAGTGTAGCTATAAAAAATCATCAAAATCGGAGTTAAAATAACCGTTAAGTCGTGATTTTTTGTTTATAACTGTCGAAAAGTTTTGTCTCGTTACTTAATCTGTGAATGTTTTTTTTTTGTAATTTTTTGTTGATGCAATCTCGAAGCATATACAAACAAGTTTGACGGTTGGATCGTTGAAATTAGTTTCGTATAATTTGTATCCCATGAAGTTCAATGGTGTGTGTGTGTGTATATATATATATTTATTTATTTATTAAGTAGATTTAAATCTATTTATTTTGTATGTATAATTATTATAGTTTTTAGGGGTATAAAATTTAATTTAAAATTTAATATATATATATAATTATTATAGTATTTTTTTAGGGTTATAAAATTATTAAATTAATATTCTGCTTATCGTGTTACCCACGTGTATACCCGAACCAACCCGTTATCTTAACAGGTGCTTATCGGGTTACCCGATAACGGCCCGTTTCGTTATCGTGTCGACCCAAACACCTGTTAATTTCGTGTCGTGTTGTGTCGGGTTATCGGGTCGTGTCAGAAATTGCCAGGCCTAGTTTCAACCCTTCTTATCATCTTTGTGCAAGAAAAATCAAAGCTTTAATTATTCTGCATGAGGAATATATCAGAGTTTTTGGCCAAAATTTCCACATAAAATTTTATCTTCTCAACTTCCTAACATTATCAAACATTCAATGACAGCCGATCTGACTCATTCATGGGCATGGATTCTAAAAAGCCTACGTCTCTCTCAAGTCTACGTGTTGGCTGTACAGTTCAACCCTTCTTATCATCTTCGAGCAAGAAAAGCCAAAGCTTTAATTAATTATTCTGTTTGAATTTTCATGTTCATCGTATGGAATATATAAAGTTGTGGATTAAAACATTTGCTTGTTTGATATGCCTAGCTAGCAAGGAGGGTCTTTAGTCTTAGCTACGACTTGTACCAAGGATTGTTCCCAGTTCCAGGTGGGGCCGCGAATACGACTGGCCTTAAAGTTCTGCCTCTACAGATGGACTAGCTACTTAAATGGCTGTATGTATAGTTCAACCCTTCTTATCATCTTTGAGCAAGAAAAATCAAAGCTTTAATTATTCTGCATGACTTTTCATGCATTTGTCATCATATGGAATATATCAGAGTTTTTGGCCAAATTTTCCACATAAAATTTTATCTTCTCAACTTCCTAACATTATCAAACATTCAATGACAGTCGGACTGACTCATTCATGGGCAGGGATTCACAAAAGCCTACGTTCTCCTTTTCGTCAAACGTTGGCGAATAAGTTAGCAAATAAGTTAGCAAATTACTCGCTTTCAAATGAGAAAAAGGATGGTTTAGAAAAAGTAGTATAAAAATACCAAATAAGTTAGCAAATAACACTTTCATAGAAATTGGTTTAGAAAAGAGGTATTATTGACCTGTTCTCCGAACTCATAAAATGGTGCCAATTTTTCTCTTGAATTTTTATTTTAGTTAATTACTTTACGAAAGGAATGTTCTGCCGACTTGGGGGCTTGTACGTCGCACTTTTACTCATTTGTTGGAATCCCCGTTTTTTTTTTCTTTTTTTTTCCAAGGAATATCTTGACAGTAATTTTCAACTTTTCTTCCATTTGGTTCATAGAGGCCGTGCTCGCACCTTTTTAATTGCTCTTACAGATGCTTTTCGCTCAACATCATTTTTTTCCGCGTTTGTTGGAATCTTTTGCGTACTTTTATTCCTCTGTGTTGCTTTTTCCTACTACTTTTATTCCTCTGTTTTGCTTTTTCCTACTTGTATAATACGTTAGCGACATTCTTACTCTTTCTCAGTGTTAGGGTGTCATATGTTTGCATAGAAAAGTTGATTCAAAAGACCACAAGCTTGAATATTGGTTTGCTGGTGCAATATCTGCTCTTTCACTTTTAGCAAACGCCCCTGCTTCCAGATATTATGAACGCAGAGGTGCTGTTTTTCTACCATGCCACTTATCCCTAAGCTGTGATCATCGACAAGGAAATCTATTTCAACATTTGATGCTTAAATCCTTTTTGTTCGTGTTGGATTTCATTGAACAGTTGGCGATTTTATATTATTGAGAAATTCATTAAAGTGCCACATGAGTCAGCACACAACATTTATAAAAGAAAAGTTTTTGCTAACTCCTTTGGAGATGCTGTTGCAGAAAGCATCACAAATTTTACATTCATTTGCACTTGAGAAATGCTAAGGAGGACTCTGACACCTCACAATTTAACGTCAATTCTCGTATTAACATTATGCGTTGACAGAGATTCCATGAAACAAGTAAATCTGCATTTCTCTTTACATTAGGGTTGTAATTTCCAAGTTCCAATCCCTATAATATCATATCCCAGTAAATATCACATCCATTAAAGAAAATAATTTTTCATCTCTATTTATGTTACACTTCCAAATACCTTTTGAAGGACCGACGATTCCCAATTCTAAGTGGGGTCATAAATTAACTTCTGTCTCTATAGATGTGGACTGGCTAGTCCTATATAGCCGCATAGTTTAACCATCTTATCATCTATGAAACTTTTGTCAAAGATTCCAAGAGTCCGTCCGACTGCTACTCTCATTGATGCGCACCGATTTTGAAAATGCGGTCTCATGCCGTAGAGGATGGTTTAGAAAAGGTGAGGCTCCCTAGTATATATAGGTAGCACTACTCTGGATTGTTCATTGCTCATACAAATCACCTGCTTCATACACTAGAACTTTATGGAGAGAACCATGAGAGTTGTTTTACTACTAATCAGGTTTCTAGCCATTGCAACCATTACATTCAGTATTGGTTTATGCAATGGAAATCCCGGTTGGCCTCTACTTTGCAAAGAAAGCGAAAGGCAAGCACTTCTGATGTTCAAGCAAGATCTCAAGGACCCTGCCAATCGGCTTGCATCGTGGGTTTCAGAAGAAGATTCAGACTGTTGCAGTTGGACAGGTGTTGTCTGTGATCACATAACCGGCCACGTCCACGAGCTGCACCTTAATAGTTCTTATCACTCTTTTTTGGATGTCAAATCTTCGTTTGGTGGTATGATAAATCCTTCTTTGCTCGGTTTAAAGCATCTCAACTTCTTGGACTTGAGTTACAATCATTTCAATGGAACACAAATTCCTAGTTTCTTTGGTTCTATGACAAGTTTAACACACCTTAACCTTGCATACTCAGAGTTTTATGGAATAGTTCCTCATAAATTGGGAAATCTCTCTAGTCTACGATATCTCAATCTCAGTAGTTACTATAATCTAAAGGTAGAGAACCTTCAGTGGATTTCTGGTCTTTCTCTGCTGAAACACTTGGACTTGAGTTCTGTAAATCTTAGCAAAGCATCCGACTGGTTGCAAGTTACAAACATGCTCCCTTCTTTGGTAGAGTTAATTATGTCCAGTTGTCAACTTGATCAAATTCCCCACCTACCCACCGCAAATTTTACTTCCCTGGTCATTCTTGATCTTTCTTTCAACTTTTTTAATTCTTTGATGCCGAGGTGGATTTTCAGTATTAAAAATCTAGATTCTCTTCGTCTCACTGATTGTGATTTCCAAGGTCCAATTCCTAGCATTTCACAGAATATCACATCTTTGAGGGAAATTGATTTGTCATTCAATTCTATTAGTCTTGATCCGATTCCAAGCAGTATTCAGAATATGACTGGTCTTAAAATTCTTGATCTCAGTCAGAACGACTTCAATTCTACCATACCTGAATGGTTGTATAGCTTGAACAATCTCGAGTCCTTATTTCTTTCTTTCAATGCCTTACGTGGTGAAATATCGAGTTCCATTGGAAACATGACATCCCTTGTCAATCTAGACTTAAATTATAATCTGTTGGAAGGGAAAATCCCAAATTCTTTGGGACATCTTTGTAAGTTGAAAGTTCTTGATCTGTCAGAGAACCATTTCACGATTCAAAGACCATCTGAAATCTTTGAAATTTTGTCCAGATGTGGTCCAGATAGAATAAAATCATTGTCATTGAGGAATACTAATATATCAGGTCCCATTCCAATGTCCCTAGGAAATCTGTCAAGCTTAGAAAAATTGGACATATCTGGAAATCAGTTTAATGGAACTTTCACAGAAGTTATTTGTCAACTCAAAATGCTAACGGATTTGGATATATCTTATAATTCGTTCGAAGGTGCAGTGTCAGAAGTTTCTTTTAGCAACCTTTCAAAGTTGAAGCATTTCATTGCAAATGGAAACTCATTTACTCTGAAAACTAGTCGAGATTGGCTTCCTCCTTTTCAACTTGAAATTTTGCAATTGGATTCATGGCATCTGGGATCTGAATGGCCAATGTGGTTGCGGACACAAACACAATTAAAAGAACTAAGCTTGTCTGGTACAGGAATTTCAGGTACCATTCCAACTTGGTTTTGGAACTTAACTTCCCAAGTAGACTATCTGAATCTCTCTCACAATCAGTTGTATGGGCAGATTCAAAATATATTTAGTGCTGAAGGTTCAGCGGTTGATCTTAGTTCTAACCAATTCACTGGTGCATTGCCTATTGTTCCCACCTCAAAATTAAATTTGCTAGATCTTTCCAATTCATCATTTTCTGGATCTGTTTTCCACTTCTTCTGTGATAGGCCGGATCCGGATAAACCAATGTATTATTTTTTTGTTCTTCATCTCGGGAACAATCTTCTCACTGGAAAAGTACCCGACTGTTGGATGAGTTGGCAAAGCTTGGTAGTCCTAAATTTAGAAAACAACCACCTAACTGGGAATGTCCCAATGTCCGTGGGATCCTTGCAAAGACTGAGTTCGCTGCACTTGCGCAATAATCACATGTACGGAGAATTGCCACATTCCCTACAGAACTGTACCGAGTTGTCGATTGTTGACCTTAGTGGAAATGAGTTTGTTGGAAGCATACCAATATGGATTGGGAAAAGCCTTTCAGGGTTGCAGATTCTGAACCTTCGTTCGAATGAGTTTAAAGGAGACATTCCTCATGAAGTTTGTTATTTGAAAAGGCTCCAGATATTGGACCTTGCACGTAACAAACTCTCAGGAACGATACCAAGATGCTTCCACAATTTGAGCACCATGGCTGATTTGTCAGAATCATTTGGGTCAATATCGTTTGGGTTTGGGAGTTCTGTAGTGGAATTTTCATTTGTAGAGAATGCAATCTTGGTAACGAAAGGGAGAGAAGTAGAATATAGCAAGATTCTGGGATTCGTAAAAAGCATGGACCTTTCATGCAACTTTTTGTCTGGAGAGATTCCTGAAGAACTTACCAGCCTCATGGAATTGCAGTCGCTCAATTTATCGTATAATAGATTCACCGGAAGAATTCCTTCAAAGATTGGTAATATGGCAAAGTTAGAATCTCTCGATTTTTCCATGAACCAACTCCATGGTGGAATTCCTCCAAGCATGACGACTTTGACATTTCTGAGTCACTTGAACTTATCCAACAACAAATTGACAGGACGAATTCCGGAAAGCACTCAGCTGCAGAGCCTTAATCAGTCTAGCTTCGTCGGCAATGAACTCTGCGGACCTCCACTCAACAACAATTGCAGCGCGAATGGAGTAATACCACCACCAACAGTCGAGCAAGATGGAGGGGGAGGATACCATATACTCGAAGACGAGTGGTTCTACGTGAGCTTGGGAGTTGGATTCTTTACGGGGTTTTGGATTGTGCTTGGTTCTTTGCTGGTAAACATGCCATGGAGCATTTTTCTTTCGGGATTGCTGAATAGGATAGTTCTTAAACTTTATCATGTAATTGTTGAATATGTTTAGCTTTCTTTCGTATTTGAGTGAGTTTGTTGTAGTGTATGATTTTGTCAAGTTTCAACTTTTGTTTTATTGTAGTTTTGTTTGGCTTAAAAGTATTATCCCCTATAAAATAAAAAGACTCTTCTTCTGAACAAGAACCTCTTCATTCAGCGAAAATAAATTGAATGACAAGTATGGTTGTTTGTTGGCATTTTCCTTGCTCTGATGAATATGCCAGTATGGTTGTTCTGTATGATTTTGTCAAGCTTCATCCTTTTGTTTGATTGTATTGTTCTTTACTTTGTTTTAAAAAAGTTCTCTTATAAAACTAAAAGACGTTTTCTGAACACATACCTCTTCATTCAGCAAATATAAATTGAATGACATGAGAAAAATGTGAAAATGGTTTACGAATTACTTACCTACTAGAATTTGATGCCCGCGCGTTGCTGTGGGATTAAAAATTGTATGGATATAATTATGCTTGAAAGACTACCAAAGTTAAATTCAGTGTAACAAAGTGGAATGAATATTGACAAACATACAGTAGTGGGATTGATGATGGATGCAGCGTGTCATTTTCTAGCAATTCAAATGGATCAAAAATATTAAAGGAACTATACGTCATAGTTTGGAGTAAACAAAAGTACTACTTCAAATTTCCAACATGCTCAGCATATCTCCAACTTTCAAAAAGTATATAAATTGTAACTAATAGAGCTATCTCTAACTTTCCAAAAGTATTTAAACTGAAACTAATAGATCTTTCTTTTGTATACTGATAATTTAAGAATTGAAACTAATTTATCTCTTCTGCATATTGATAACTTAATATGTGCTACGAAAAATGAATCCATAACTTTCTTAGAGCATGAAATTGGAGCTAGCACCAAAAAAAAAGTATCAAATTAACAATAAGCAATCAATTAACAATTTCATAACAAAACAATAAAAAGTCAGACCCAAAGAACACAGATTTTATAAGCTTTTGCGTACCAATTAAGAAAAAATCTTATCATAAAATTCAAAACCCACATGAACAAAAAAATTTAATAAACTGAAATCTCACCCTAGGAATAAAGCACACTTTGAGAAACTTTCCTTTATGTTGAGATTGATTCCGTCAGTTAATGAAGTTGCAGTCTTTTCTTTCTTTTGGGAGCCATTCATACCTGAAGAAACATTTAACTATCAAATTCCTTCACAAAATGAATTTTCACATAATCTCAAAAAGGTTTCTTTTAATCACAATCTTAAGAAACAGAACAAACAATATACACACAATCACAAAGCATAATCAAATAAAAAATACAACCACAGTAGACCAAACAAATGTAACCTTTGAATAAAGTATTTTTACATCTTTCGCTGCAAAAGCAGAAAAAACAAATGGCAAACACAATTACTTTTGGATTAGCTTTTAGAATATAATCCAAAACCTCATCTATAACCTTGTTTCCATTTTGATCAGCAGCATTTAAAATCGATTTCAAAGCCAAATCACATAATCAGTTTCTACCTCAAACAAAAAAAGACAATTTTTACAGCGATGAAAAAGTCAGTAATAAAAGGATTTTTATCATCCATGAACCAGCCACCATCCCAAGATATGTACGCTTTCGTAACAATAAGGTTGAGATCAGTAAGTACTACAACTTCCAGAAGTATTCCATGTTAGTTCGCTCTGTTATCAATTACAACCCTGAGACAAAACAACATTGGATGAAGAGGCGTAAATCTCAATAAGGGACATGGTAAATAATTGAAGTGATTTTGAGGAATTTAAGGTATGATTTATGCATACACCTTGGTAGGTTCATTCTCTGGATGAGTTTCTCGTACTTATCATCCATGTCATGCGAAAAGCTCATACTAACTTTAGCAGAAAGCCACCCAAAAAAATGAAAATAAATTAGACAAAAGGTTAGAGAGAATAAAAAAACCAATTGGAGAGATGAACAGAACCATTGTAACCAATCGGAAAAGGATACTTGTAAATCTCACCAAGAGAGAGAGAGAGAGAGAGAGAGAGAGAAATTTCAATTGGGATTACACAAAAAAAATAAGTAAAAATCCCAACTTCCTCAGAAAACTACCTCATAAGATACAAATACCATTACTTGGGAGTTAGTTGTAATTCCAAAATTTAATTGGAAGCTCTGCATAGAAATGTATACTATATGAAGATGGCTTTGAAATCTACTACTCCAAATGCCATTCTGAATGTTGTGTGAGATCTACTACTCCAAGCATTCATATTTGTTCTCCAAAGTGCCTATTAACTGTAAGAAACATTTTTGCAGGTGTATGTAAGAATGAACATTCAAGTGAAAAAGTACAGTAAAACCAAAAACCCAGAAACTCAAGTTTTGGTTTCCAAGTGCAAACCTTCTCCAGATTCAATGAGCTTCATCACCTGTTCGACATTACTGACAATTTCCTCCATGAGGCCAGCAACAAATATTCACTGCACACGAAAATTTAGTTCACTTAAAAGAAGCTAACTAAATATGTGAAAAGGGTTCGTAGCAACCTCCAAACTCTCATGAATCTGCAATTTTTGGTTCTCTAATGCAAAGAGGTCGTCAATTTTCTCATTGTGCAATTCCATGTAGGTTGGTACTCAGAATTAAAAACTCCTAGCAGGACATCTGAAAACATAAAGCAGCACCAAATTCAACACAGTAAACATCAGATTTAATCAAGTAAAAATCAAATTTCAAATTAAGAGATCCTTTATAGCTCATTACCATCTGAATTTTATAATGACATCTCTAACAGCTCGATGAATGATACCCGAGTCTCTTTTGGAACCATTGCGCACTGTTGGTCTGCCCATAAGAAAACACCGTTCCTGCAAAAATTCCACACAAACACCAAATTAAACGCAAAACACCAAAATAAAGTCTCAACAATTATGTGACAGTTCTTAAATGCTTCATCCAGGAATTGCAGTTACGAAAACAGGAACAGTAAAATCTTCACCAGTTAACAATCGACAAACTATTTCACAAAGAGAGAGAGAGAGAGAGAAGAAACTGTAACTTTGGTGAAATTACGCAATTGGGTAATAAAAAAGAAACATGCTTTAGCCATTAGGAAGCTGAAAACCTGCAACTAATTTATCAATTTACGGAAATTTGAATTTGGGATCATTTGCGCCTCAAAAAAAATGGCACAGAAATTCGGAAGAAAATGAACAAATTGAAGCCAAATTATATGTACTGGGCAATTGAGAATCACCGAAACTGCTATCGAGCTCTACTGCACGGAATAGTGGGATGCAACCATAGAGATTGAGCGGAAATGACAAAGGGAGAAAGAGAGAATCCCAAACAAAATTCTAGAAAGAGAGGACTTACCGTGAAATCAAAGCCGCTTGAGGAATTAGGGTTTTGTAAAATCAAATTGTTTCAAATTCTAGAGAGAGACAGAGGACTTACCATGAAATGAAGGCCGCTTGAGGAATTTTCTACGAATCGGGACGGGATAGGTAGCATACGTTGTGGTTCGTGGAAAATCGCGAGAGAGAAATGGAGTTCGATGGAGACTGCCGGAAGCAAATGGAAAAGCCCAGCTTTTGAGAGAAAGAAGTGGAAACGGAACGAAAATTCCAGAAGATGTGTAGTCGAAGCGGAGCATTCTACGATGATCGACGCGTACGCAGATGAAGATCGACCCGTGGGGAACGGAGAAGAAAGCAAGGGCATTTGAGTCATTTTATTGTTAATAAACAAAAACTTTGTGTTATAGTTTTAGTCTGTAAATAATTTAATTAATTATTAAACTTTATGCATGCACATTAGCGCGTACGGAAATGTATTTTAAACATTACAGTGCGCTCCGCATATAATTTTTTTTTCTTTTTACATTTATTCACGCATAAGGGAAAAAAAAATTCTATACACCGCGCACTATAATTATCAAAAATTGTTTTTGTGTGTGAATAGAGAGTCTTTAAGAGAACATGTCTCATTTTATTCAAGGATAGTTGTGAGATCCCACGTTATATCAAACTTCAACGATCTGAATTGTCTATTTTTCAAGTTGTACCTCATAGATGATTCTTGCAAAATATTAGCCAAATCGAAAATATTTAAGGTATCTAATTGAGTTCAAAGAAATTGACAAACATTATGTTCTAAGAGACATTGAAATTCAATCATGACAATGATTTCAAATTGAATTGAATTTTTGCATAAATTATTTAGCATGCTAGTGGCTTGTTTAGTGGAGGAGTAATTTTTGGCTCCCACATTGCCCCATTTTTTCTCTGCAAACACATATCATTTAGGGTTTGTAGAGGAAAAATGTTTTCTTTGCAAAAATTCATTTGACTTGAGATATCATCATGAGTTTAGCCTTCGGCTACAATCATAGTTTAGCTTGTGTCTACGATCATAGTTTACCCTTTGGTTACGATCACACAATCATATTATCGTTAGGCCACGATCAATTGATCATAACTTAGCCTTCTGTTACGATCTCACAATCATAATTTAACATTTGGCTACGATCATACGGTCATAGTTTAGCCTTTGGCTACGACCAAGGTGACACACCTCGTCCCGAAGGAGGGCATGCTGGTCGTCATGTGAGAGTGACGTAACCATTTACACAGTTCGGAAGCTTTAAAGATACAATTACTAAGACGTAACACCCGAGTGTGAGTCCTACTTTTGTGAATTCTGTCAGAACACCGTTGGATTCATCGTGGCCACCAAAGCTCTGATACCAACTGACCCACTCAACTTTGTTTTGCGCCCCTCCAGGTACCTGGGCCGAGATGTGACAGAATGGTATCAGAGCCAATCCCCTGGCCGGAAGTGTGCCGACGAGGACGTCGGGCCCCTAAAGGGGGTGGATTGTAAAAATCCCACATCGCCTAGGAGAGTGATCCATATATGTATATTCCCACCCCTACCTAGCACGAAGCCTTTTGGGAGCTTACTGGCTTTGGGTTCCATTAGAACTCCGAAGTTTCGCGAGTAGCGCGCGAGAGCAATCCCATGATGGGTGACCCACTGGGAAATTCTCGTGTGAGTTCCCAGAAACAAAACCTTGAGGGAGTGGTCGGGGCCCAAAGCGGACAATATCATGCTACAATGGTGGAGCGGGCCCGGGAAATGATGGACCCCGGGCCGGGATGTGACACAAGGGGTCAATGTTTAGCCTTCGGCTACAATCATATGATCATAATTCAGCATTCGGCTACGGTCATAGGTGAATGTTTAGCCTTCGGCTACAATCATATGGTCAATATTTCGCCTTCGGCTACGTTCATACGATCATAGTTTAGCCTTCGGCTACGATCATACGATCAATGTTTAGCCTTCGGCTACGATCATATGTGAATGCATGATTTGGTCTTGGGTCTTCGACACTCGGTCAAACGATCACCGATCATGAGGTTGGAATTCGACCATACATTTGTGTATGACTAACATGCCCCCAAAGTAATTGTATTTCAAATTAGCGGAAGTCTTACCAATGAGCATATATAGGATAGAAATTCTTATCTAGTAGGCAACTTCCTTACTATCAGAGTGAATTTACCCTGCAATTTCTTTGCTTAGAAGCTTTGTGTGCAGGCAATTGGTTCCCCTAGCGCTTGAGTATTCATATTGCTCCACAATTCATATCTGGCCTTGCACGAGTTACCAATTCCGTAATTTTCTCATTGTCATAGCCATATAGAGAATAATAAATTAACTAGAGAAATTCATGTTATGGAGACCACAAACTGATGTATAATATGTTAGCTAAATTGAAGATATCAATTTTTGTCTCCTCCAGCAGTAATATTGAAGCTTTGTTGAGAAGCACACGTGACACCATCTTCACTTAGCCATATAAGTGGCTTTTCGATCTTCTCCGTAGCCCACGTCTTGACCATGCGAATGTTTTCAACAATTTTTTTTAGACTCAACTTAGTTAAGCAAAAGTTTTATCCCTTCATGAGAACCATGCATACTCGTCCATATAAGATCAATTCAAATATCAAATGTGATGGTGTTCAAATGAGGCATGAGAGCTTATCTTCCATGTGTATTCACATAAGAGCTTTGAATCCCACGAGGAAAAGCACAACTGGGCCACTCCAATTCCAATTAAGCATCAATCTCGAATTAATTGATATACATTGCACCTTCATATTTAGCATTACTGAGTCTATAGCCTCTATACTAACAATACTCGCAGCCTAATATCAGTTTTCATACGTACCTCTGCATTGTGCATCATCTCCTAGTCAATTTTGCCAAATATAAATCGTAGAAGAGATAGAGGAAATAAACTCTTCTCTATTTTTGGTATGAATTCGTGCCCCCACTGTATAACCGGAAATATTTGCTCCTCGCTTTGTATAAATGTTTTTCAACCAGTGACTGAAAGCTTCAGTACAATCCCTATGTAATTATAAGTGCACCTGTCACCGTGGTTTGGTCTTAGCAGCCATAATGAGCACTGGCGGATCCATAAAGGGACCTGGGGGGTTTCGGGACCCTTCGGAAGCCTGAAGAAACATTTATGATCGACCTTCGGGACCCTCCAATAATTTGGGCATGTGCAGTGGAAAGGCTTGTTGCCTCCATGGATGTGCAGGCAGTAGTGCTTATAACAAAGAAGAAGAAGAGGTTTTTAAATCCTAGACTCCAGAGTTCCAACTCCCAGTTAATAAGATATATGTTACATTAACAACTTTTATCTTTGTAGAGTCATTATTTGCGATATGTTGCTGAGGAGAATTTGTTAGTTTTATTACATTTGAGATTAATCTTGATTTATTTAATTAACCAAATTCAGTAGAAAATAGTAATATGGAACCAAATTAGTCTAATATTTTTTTTTTGAGCTTTTATGTTGGGACCCCTCGATCTTGAAATCCTGGATCCGCCACTGATTATAAAGCCCAAGCATTTCAATACCTGAGTTGCACAGCAATTTTTTTAAATAAAAAAGAAACATCCAAGACGTATTCAGTTAAACCATGCCATTAAAATAAATGAAAAACCCAGAAAAATGACATTTCGAATCGGAAGAACTCACATTTCTTCGTCATTCTTCCGAACATCGGCGACGGTCGGACGGATGAGGCTCCGGCAGCTCCGTGCAAGCATTTGAATTGAACCGTGGCAGTTGGAGGATTGCTGCTGGAGGTGTAAGAGGGTGGAGTAGGCGAATGACTTGTTTTCTTTGGTGGCGGCTGAAGAAATCAGGGATTTGATTTCTTCGAGCTGGTCTGAAAATCCGGACATCGTTGCGGTGGGGGAGAGGAAGCAGCAGTGCCCAGACTACCGGTAGCATGTGAGGTGAAACCCTAATGTCGCACTGGATTTTTGGAATTGGGAGTCTTTTCGCGCCATAGCGCGGAAAGGGGTTACGGGTTTATCAACTTGGGGCCTGTTGGGCTTTAGCTTAAAAAAATTGTAAGAAACATTTTTAGTGTTTTTGTAATTCAAAATTAATTTTTTTAAGGAGTTTTAACGAAATATTCTCGATGCTGTTTATTTTTAACGAAAAATCATATTTTTACATTTCCTTGATACTATTCACTACATCTTTATTTTTCATTTTTCATTAAAACTAAAGTTTTTTTGAACTTTTCGTTAGTTTTTCTTTTTATTTAAAGTATTTTTAATCGTTTAAAAGCATTTATGAAACGAGTCCTAAGTCCCATGTATTTCAGTGAGAGGATTTTCTGAAGTTCCTAAGTCCCATGTATTTCTATGAGAGGATTTTTTGAAGTTCCACGACTTTTGGAAGGATTTGTATGAAATAGTTTGTAATAAGCTTTCAGGTTCGCTTGTAGCGCGCATAAAAGACAATTGAGTTTGTGATAAGTTCAATTTCTTCACTATGCGTGAATTTCTCCATAAATATATATGTGCATATTACGTACGTATGTATATACTATAGTTACGTCGGCTATACATTTGTATTAAAACTTATGTACTAATGTATTCGTACCACAACTTTATCTACCGATACATTTGTAACAATACTCTGTACCTATAAGTTTTTTTTTCATATAAATTTTTTATGTAATGTTGTTGATTTTTTTAATTATAAGAATTTAAATTTTGGATAAATTTTTATCTATTAGTATGATTGGAGCATAAAAATGTACATTAACTAAGAATAGGTTTATAAATGTTATAAATACTTAAATATGGTAAGTTTTAATAATAAACACTTGAATTAGATTTAGAAAACCATTCAGGTTAAAATATAAAAATATCTTATTTAAGTCCTAAAATCTAAAATGTCACATCCCAGCCCTAGTCCTCATTAAATTCCGGGCTCGACTCCACCGTAGCACGATATTATCCGTTTTGGGTCCCGACCACACCCTTACGGTTTTGTTTCTGGGAACTCAGACGAGAACTTCCTAGTGGGTCACCCATCATGGGATTGACCTCGTGCGCTACTCCCTTAACTTCGAAGTTCCGATGAACTCCAAAGCCAGTGAGCTCCCAAAAGGCCTCATGCTAGGAAGAGATGAGAATATACATATAAGGCATAGAGGATCCACCCCCGGGGCGATGTGGGATGTCAAGTGCTATGCATATATATGCAACTGGAGAACTTGTCTAATGACCGATTTCAGCAATCTTGGTCCAAGATTTCAGAGATCTGTCATCGTAGTCAATTTCATACAATGCAAAGTGAGTTACGGGGAAGGTCAAGCTAGTAATGCTTTCGTCGAGAATATTAACAATTTCTCCAGCTTTTTTCCTTTCTTCTTCCGTCAACTTCCCGTAGAAAAGACTCAAATATGGCATAGAACCTGCATCAAATATTGCAGACACACAGATTACGTACGTACATTCCCGTCAACACGAGAAGAAATTAAGTTACTGTAAACAACAACTTACTATTGTAGAAACCGAAATGGTAGCTCCAACGTTGGGCATTTTCAAATAACTAAGAAAAGAAGGTGTAATGATAAGTGAGTCTATTCAAGCTCAAACCAAAACGAGAAAGATGAAAAGGAAACAAAACAGAACAAAACAAAATATCAAGAAAATGAATATGTATTAACAAGGGATCGAGAAAATATATACCTCTCGATCCATCAATAATGAAACACACTGGTAAAAGTAATTCTTAGTAACCACCCGATCAACTTTAGCAACGATGTCATCCATAGGAGCAAATCTAAACTTGTTAAGGGCATCCTCACGACTCATCATCTGGATGGATCCCAAGATGGGGATGTGAGGTTCGATCTCCGGCCCACCAAACTCTGCCTGGAGGCCCTCCATCACCTTCTTCATTCTATGGGAAACATCAGCCGGTGGAATGGCCCAAACCGAATATGAGTACAACCTCTTGCAGCTTTCCCTCTCCCCGTCTACCATCACCATCGCATCTTCATCTTTATCTGAGCAAGTATTCTCTATGCTCGTAAGCTTGTGGCTGCGTCCCATGACCGAAACTATGCTATTCACATAAACAAAAACATTCTCATGATGTTTTGTTTCAATGGGAATATGCTTAAGCTTTTTGGTACAAAGATTAAAGAAAACTACGTGTCCATCGTATCCATCACTGTCAACCATAAGACACTCATCGCCCCACAACGCCACAGGTCTAGACCTACGTATCTGATCATCTGTGCCCTCAATAGTCAAGTGTTTTGTCCAAGCACCCTTAAAGTCATCATCCATCACCCACATTTCATAAGGTTCAGGATATCGACGATGGTCCACACTAAGGGCAAAAAAAGCAACTGATTCATTCCAAACAGTAAGCTTCAAATAGAGGTGATTCGACCGGACAAACTGTTGGAGCTCAGATGGTAAGGGTATACCGTGAAATACCTCACGGCTTGTATCGAAGGAAATGATCAATGTCCCATTCGCATGGAATCGATGCCCAACTGCGTCAAATGGAAATAATTCCTTATCTTGCTCAATTCCCAGCCAATAACACATTCCCTTGAAGGACATCTCGAAATGCTTAGGCCAAAACAAAGTAGTTTCGGTTTCTAAAGAATCTGTGTTGATCTCTTCCCAAAAATCACAACCCATGGTGTATACCACTGCTCTGTGCCGACTAAGAAATCTCCAGCGGTCTTCATCTGCCTCTTGAAAATAAGTAGTAAAGGTCACAACTTTGTACTCATTAGACATGGGATCATAGCCAAATCCAGTATGAAAACCAGTTTCGAGATGGTCTTGCCCATCGTAATCATCCGGCTGGTCCAAGGGCCACATTGGAAGGCATGGCTCATCGGGAATACGATTGAATTCCCCAATTCCGGGATTGCATAAAACTAGGCTACTCTCACTAGATAGTAAAACGATGCCATTGCAGTGGCCTTCGATACCAAATTGTTGTTCCGGCACTCCGATATTTTGAATCAAAGATTGAGGAATAATGATGTCCTGGACACCAACAAGAGAGCAGCTATTGCCATGCTCGTCATCAGTATTATCATCGTCTTTGCAAAGCTCAAGAAATGATAATACTTCTTCAGTCTCCTCCTTCTTAGTGGTGCTGTTACACTTGGGGTCCTCCTCCACCTCCTCATGCTGCCGCTGCACTACTAATCGCGCCAAAAAGACGTGGAGAGTGGTGAGATTGTTGTTCGCGGAGATGGAGAGGTGCTTTGACACGAAACCCGGATTGTTGATGAGAGCGGACCACCATTTAGAGACACATTTGAATCGCATCAGAGTTTTGGGAGGCAGAGTTAGTAGGACTTTCAGCAACATATCTTGTCCCATTTTCATTTTGCTGCTGCAACACTACTCGCGCTCTCCCTCTAACGATAAACAACAAATTATGAAAACTTTTTAATTAAGATTTCTAAGAAGAAAAAATCACAAACAGTAAACTGTTTCAGATTTTAGATCAAATCTTTGATTAATTCTCGGAAGCAAGGTCCAATTACATACATCCTGATCTGCGTGTGTGCATATCATCACCATAGAAACTGATTAGGATTAGTAAGTAAAGATTTTAATTAATTGTTGCAGAAATTACCGGAGACGAAAGAGACCCCCGCCGGAGAAGGAGTCGACGGAGGCCGCACCAGCTGGCTTTGTGTTCTGCTCTACGACCCTGAGGAGAGACCGAGTGTGAGAGATGCGTTTCTTCAACCCTCTACCTCAAAAGTTGGGCCCACCTAATATTATCCATTGCTTTCTTTGTGGGCCTCATGGAACATGTAATTTGATTTTAGCCCGAGTTCATTTCTTCTGTCACATCCTGTCAACATGGCATAATGTGGATTATGCCTTCATTTTAGCTTGCATTGTACTATGAAGATACGTTATTCGGAAAAAAAATGTATAATATTTTCATTTCTTAGAGTAGATGTTACACCCGCCCCTAATTTAAATCATATTTTTACTAAGTTTGAGTTTATCTTGTTTTTAAAATTATTTTGGGTCTTAAATGGTGTGCCCAAGAGCCCACCCCCTGTTTTGTCCCCCGTTCCCTTTCCCTTTCTTTTATTTATTTTCTTTTTCTTCTGAAAAGTCTCTCTTTCTCTCTTCTCCCTCTTCTCTCCCTCGGCACAACTCTCTCCCTCTCACCCGTGCCCTTCTTCCCTGCAAATCCTCACTTCCACACCACATCAATGAAGATGACAGCACCCATCACAACCTCTGCAGTTTTCTCTCATCCGTTGTAGAAAGGACGACGAAATCCCAGAAGCCTCCGACGAGCACCGCCCCTTTCGAGGCAATTTCCGGCCAAACTACCGCGAGTTGGCCGGCGTACAAGGTATCAATCTCTTCGTATCGTCAAGTACTACAACTTTCCTTTTTGTTTCACCCCATTTAGTTGAGTATTGAAGACGTTATACTCATTTGAATCTTACCCAGTTTCCGGCGAGTCCGACGGCTTTCGAGGCGTTTTGCGGTCAAACCACGGCGAGTTAGACGTCGTGTGAGGTACCATTATCTTCGTCTCTTCAAGGGCTACAACTTTCGTTTTTGTCTCGCTTGATTTCGTTGAGTTTTGACAAAGTTATGGCCGTTTAAAGATTGTGCATTTTCCGGCCGAATTCCGGCTTCCTCTCCCATTGGGTCCAGCGACCCACCAAAAACCAAGGCCTTTGGGCCTTCCTTGCCGAGCCCAACCCTCTTGGTTGTGAGGCCTTTGGGCCTTTGTGTGTGTGTGTGTGTTATGAGGGCTTGCCTTGTGCAGCCCGTGTGTGTGTGTGTGTTTTAGGGTTGTGTAGTGTGTGAGTGTGTGTGTGTTGTGTGTGAGTTTGGGCTTAAGCCCAAACCACCCCTTTTCACCCTAAACCCTTTTAACCCAAAACCTTAGAATTCCAAAACTCAATAGATCATAATCCTATTTAACCTAAACCCTAATCTGGATTTCAAGCATAAAACCCGTTAGACCTAATTTGACCGTTGACCCCGGTCAACGTTGACTTTAGGGTTGACTTTTTGGGTTTTCGTCCGAGACCCTTCTTAGGGTAATTCGACGTTCTGAATCCGTTTCCAATGTCCATTTTCCCAAATTCAATTGCTATAATAGAGTTTTATTAATTGGACTCTTTATGTGATTAGGGGCAATTATATGTGGCATTCCTTCTTTGATAGTTTGCGTGGCTCTTCGGCGGCTAAGTACTGTGAGTGGACCCCTTCTAAAATGCATGTTTTATAGTAGAAATGCATACATGAAAAGCATGATTTGATGATTACGTTTTACGAAACGTTTTGTAAGATAACATGCTTACTGAGGCCACTTTGAATTATTACTATTTTTCCTATAACCCGTGTTCTTATAGAATATCCGATGGATGACGATATGATATTTAGAACATGTTTCGAACACCTCTTTATAGTATAGATGATGGATGATTTTATACTATGAAGTTGTTTTTCAATATATATATGTTCAATGGTTTCGTACTTACCTAGTGGTCATTTCCGCTACGGGACGTAGGGATAGATTCCGGTCCGTCCCGGGCGACGGTTTGGTGTTGGCATAGGGCCTGGAGTGTGTTTCCTCTGGCTATTTAGCACAGAGACGGGGAGCCAGCATGGGGCCTGAAGTGTATTTTCCTCTTACTGTCTGCTCAGAGACGGGGAGCCGGCATGGGGCCTGGGGGTTATCGGACAATTCACTAGTGATTATTATATATGAGTTATGATTTGAGATACTGTGTTTATCATTATATATGTGTTTTCATAAACCTGGGGGCTAGTACGTTGATAACTGTTTTATTATATATATATCAACTTGGTCCACTCATGTTTGTTTTGCGCCCCCTTCAGGGCTTAGAATCGAGGCATACAATCCCGGCATCCAGGCACTTCCGCATCGGCGTCTTCGAGTTCTTTTGGTTTGGGACCCATTCCTTTGTTCATCAAATTTTATATCGTTTTTTTTTTGTATTCTAGTTAGTCATATGCTTTGAACACGTTCCTTAAATGCTTATTCTTTTATATTTATAAGTCTTAGTTATCCTTTATTTTCAGCAATTGCATCAATAAATGGCTTTCGTCACCCTCAGGTGTCGGCCAGCACGTGCCTATCCTGGTATTCGGGAAATATCGGGATCGGGGTGTGTCAGTAGATCTTAATCATGTCAATTTTCATGTATTGAGATATGCATTCATTGTATCTATATTTTGGGTAAATATCAGTTTACTACCCTCAAGTTTCATGGTTTTCAACTTTTGGTACATAAAGTTTTTTTCGTCCCAGAGTCATACCTAAAGTGTTAATTTTGGGATAGTCTCATACATCCGTTAATCAAACTGTTAACTCTGCTATTAACTGATGATGTGACATCTATGTGGACAATGACTGGACGTCACGTGTCATTAAGGGATCCACGTGGAAATTAAAAATTCAAAAAAAATAATTATTTAAATAAAAGTTAAAAAAAAAAGGCAAAAGCAAAACCCAGATCGTCTTCCCCAAATCCCCCCATGCCCACCCTCCCACCCCTATCACCTGCAACCACTTCCCTCCCCATTGCGCCTCCATCCCCCATCATCGCTCCCAAAAATCCCGTCGTCGCCACCCGAGCCCACCCCCTTCCCCCATCCCAAAAATCCCGCCGTCGTCCTCTTTCTCCCGTCCCATTATCCCCTCGAAGCCGTTGATGGCGAGGTCCAAATCCTTGAGGTTTTTGAGACAACCCAGCGAGTCGGGAATCTCGCCAACTTAGTTTCACTCGGTGAGCCAGAGCACCTGAAGGTTTGTCAAATTGCCGAGTTCCGCCGGGATCCGACCCGGGTGAAACGGGTTATAGGAAAGGTTGAGCATTTTTAGGGTGGAAATGTTGTCGAGAAATTGGGGGATGGTGCTTTTGATGAGATTGTAGACGAGAGAGAGGACCTCGAGTTTCTGCAAGCGACCGAATGAGTCGGGAATCTCGCTAACTTAGTTTCACTCGGTGAGCCAGATCACCTCAAGGTTTGTCAAATTGCCGAGTTCCGCCGGGATCCGACCCGGGTGAAACGGGTTGTAGGAAAGGTTGAGCATTTTTAGGGTGGAAATGTTGTCGAGAAACTGGGGGATGGTGCTTTTGATGAGAATGTAAACGAGAGAGAGGACCTTGAGTTTCTGCAAGCGACTGAAGGAGTTGGGAATTGGTCCGGAGAAATTGTTTTCGGTGAGGTCGAGGTATTTTAGGTTAGGGAGGGTGGCGGGGAGGACGCTGGTGAGAAGGTTCTGGGAGAGGTTAAGGTGCTCGAGATTTTGACAAGGAAAAAGTGAGGGAGGGAGGGTGGGGAGATAAGTGGTTGCGGGTGATGGGGTGGGAAAGTGGGCACGGGGGACTTGGGGAAGACAATCTGGGTTTTGCTTTATCATTATTATTATTATTATTATTATTAGTTAATTATTTTAATAACTTTTCTTTAAATAATTATTTTTTTTGAATTTTTAATTTCTACTTGGACCCTTTAATGACACGTGGCGTCCAGTCATTGTCCAGCATAGGGGCCACATCATCAATTAACGACAGAGTTAATAGTTTGACTAACAGATGTATGAGACTGTCCCAAAATTAACACTTTAGGTATGACTCTGGGACGAAAAAAACTTCATGTACCAAATGTTGAAAACCACGAAACTTAAGGGTAGTAAACTGATATTTACGCCTATATTTTTGTTCTACACTAGCAATTGGGCCTTTGGTGGCAATTGAACCTCTATTTTAGACTGAAGTAATTTGGTGAAAGGTATGCATGCATCTTATCTATCTAATGAAGGAGATATGAGCAGGTCAAGTTGGCGGGTCGACGACCCGATCGCCCTAAACACGGGTCAGCAGGTCCCCTCTCGTTATGGAAAGCCTCTGGAGTCTTTCGGAAGCCGCACCTCCATTTATAGAAATGTGGTCAAATTACTAAAGTGCCCACTAACTTGAAATGACCAAAATACCCCTAACTTCCTTCTTTTCTCAAAAAACGGAAAATTTAATGAACTATCTCCAATTCAATCTCTGAAATACTTCAAAAAATGAAATAAAACTAAATTTTGGGACGAAATATCACAAAAGGTCTACCAATTTACTTACCATATTAGAGACACATTTGAATCGCATCAGAGTTTTGGGAGGCAAAGATAGTAGAATTTTCACCAACATATCTTGTCCCATTTTGTTGCAACACCACTCACGCTCTCCCTCTAACGTTTTTTTTTTTTTGTTTGTTTGGACAAGAGGTAGCATTTCATTAAGGGCAGAGCCCATAAGCCAAACAACAATACAAGGAAGAAAGACAGAACAAGGCAGAGTAAAAGTAAAGAAATACAGAACAAAGAAAGCCAAAAGAGGTCTCGCCCATAGCTGAGCCTGGGAAGAAGGCAGAGCACGACACAAAAGCGAGGCTGAGGTCCAATCTGCTATCCTTCCCAAACGCAACTTCCAAAGTTTTATGGGGGGCAAGGGAGACCATCTTTGGATAAAATGTGAACTAGAGAGGATGGGGGCCTTATGACCCAAACATCAGAGTGCATCCCTCTTTTACATTGCGAAGCAACCTAATCGGCTGCACAATTCGCTTGACAAGGAACCACCGCCAGTTGATCGAATGAAAACGAATGGAGAGATTCCGAATTTGGATTAGCAAGGGAAAAATGGTCCAGTTTCCGTTCTTGAAGTCACCCTTGATGTTGTTGATGAGCTCCAGAGAGTCGGACTTGAAGACCACATCCTGAAAATTGTTGTGGATCGCTGGCGGTGGATTATACATGAAACTGATTAAGCTTTTTAATTAAGATTTCTAAGAAGAAGAAAAAATCATATACAGGAAACTGATTAAGCTTTAAGATCAGAACTTTGATTAATTTTCTTACTATCAGGATCAACTTGAAAAACTGCGTCAACAACAGGCTCTAGTACCATTCTGATGATAGAAGAATCACTGAGAGAGGTATCAAGTTTATGCAATAAATAACACCACGTGTTCAAGCAAGCTAAGTGAACAGATACATCACATTTAGTCGACATGATGCCTATCAGTGGTGTCATAATGAGCTTTGTGCTTTTTAAGTATCCGTTTTTTTGAATTTCACTATCGTTTCCTTTGCATGTTCCTATTTGTTCCATACCATTGTCCTTTTTTGTCGCTTTTTTGTCGCATTTGTCTCAAGGGGTAATATCATGGTATGGTGAACAAGGGCATCAATAAGACCTTCCCAGGCAACCTGCAAAATTGGAGTACATAACAATCTTAGCTTAAGACATGGAATCTGAAAGTCTGGATATTCTGAGACTAGATGAGGTTTGTAGGAAAGAAAATATTTGAAGTTCAATAGCAAAGGAGTAGTCTAGGTAAAGATCAACCATAATACTCACGGCTTGAAGAGTTGTTTTGTATAGAACATGAGAAAAGTAAACATGATTAAGCATGGTCTACAAACGTTAGACTATATAATTGCCCAGTTTTTCTTCAAAAAATATAATTGCCCAATTAATGGGTTAATCAAGATGGCATATTCAAAGAGAAAATGTAATTTATAGCCCCAATATTATAACCGCTTTAATGCTTCAGTTTTTGGTTTGCGAAAAACAAAAAAAACTGAAATTGAGATTAGAAAAAATCATTAAGAATGATATTAACATGATCAATGAGGAGTTGTATTTTGAAATACCCAATAAAAAATGCCAACAATTCCCCACATATTTCAAAATACAAATTGAATCACAAAAGGAATTTGAGTAAAACAAGTTTAAAGAGGACAAGGAAATACGAAAGGAAAATGAGAATTCAACGCATCAACACTAGTGTTTTTTGGACTATGAACCAACCTTAGGATGAGTTAGCAGTAACTCACAGAAATTTGGTAAAAATTGAATTTGAGTAGAACAAGTTTATCATGATCAATGAGGATATTAACAAGTTTAAAGAACACAAGGATTGAACACAAGTTTAAATTGAATTTGGGTGTGCTGTACAGATTATAGGGGATTGAACACATGTATTTCCTTGTGTTCTTTAAACTTGTTAATATCCTCATTGATCATGTTAAACTTGTTCTACTCAAATTCCTTTTTTCACAAGATTGAACACAAGTTTTTTTTTTTTTTTTGCCCAATTAATGGGTTATAATACAACTCCTCATTGACCATGTTAATATCCCTAATTTTCTGTTTCCGTTTTTAATTGTATCGTCATTCTAGGGTTTCTGGGAATTTGGGTGTGCTGTACAGATTATAGGGGTGTATTTATCAATTGCTGTTACATGTTTGCTATTATAACTTAATTAGGGTTGAGAACTATAATTTTGGGAATAAGTTTGCAAATTGGCTTCCTGTTGCGTCGAGAGGGCATGAGATTATGGTGTATTTATCAAAGAAACATTATATTAACTAGAGCTTACTTCAATTTTAGGCGGCTTATGTTCAAGAATGAGTTTGACAGCAGCTATGTGGGATTTATGAGGGATGGAGCACAGTGGTTTGTGGAGAACACAGACATTAAACTTGTTGGTGAGATATATATATTCGCACTTCTGTTATTTTTTTTTACATGTAGTGACTAACTTTGACTCCATTTCTATTTCTACCTGATGTTTTGAAGACGAAGTTGCATGTATTTATAGTACCTATTAGGTGGAGGGGTTAAAATGAAACGATCGAAACAGATGCGAAATTGTGAAAAACTTAATTAAGTAACATTCCTACTCCCACTACAAATGAAAATCAATGCAAGTCTGCAATTCAGTATATAACTTGTTACATATAAAGTTTTAATAAAGTTACTAGTGGGAGCAAGTAAATCCTGGAACGTGTTTTGTTATCAGTTACTAGTTCACATGACTAGTATTTATGAATAAGTATTAATAAAGTCTTCTTCATTGATAAGGTTTCCACACTAATGAAGTCTTAAAAGTCGTGTGGTTGTTTCGAAGTTTTCCCTTTAGATGCACATCTTTAGTTATGACAGTATGTGTATATTTTATTATGCATAATGGTTTTGACAATATTATGATTGGTTAGTAGGACAAACAACCAAGAGTTTCAATATGAAACATTAAGATAAATTGATGTATCGATTCTTAAGGGGACCAAGTGCAGGATGTGAGAAACTATACATCTACAGACACATTTTACACAAAATCTTGTGGGAGTTCAATGTGTTAGTCAGTTTTGTGAATGTAATTATGGGGATTTTGTTTGACGAATTGAACAGGTTACCCCTTAGTTCTTCATGAATACTAATTAATGACCTGAACTTGTATTCGTGATTCAAGTTGGTGCTGATTTCGTGGCCATTTAAGAATAACTTCACATAAGGCGAACTACTGTTGAATCAAGTGTTAGCTCTAGTGGGATAATGTAAGTTCTAATGAGAGCTGAACACTTGATCATCTTTAGTTTGGAGACGTGAGGATATAAGATATTGGAATTAACTAAGATTGTAAACTGACAAGGAATTTGTATAATAGGTGTTTCAGCTAAAACAGTCACGATAGTGTTGAAACACTTTATTCTATTCCGCTGACTTCATTTATATTGATCTTACAGTTGTTACCATAGCTTTATGTGGGCTATACTTGGTGCAGTTTCCGGGTCTCCGCCGTTAAACTTGCAACTGGTTGTTTGGCCTGGATCACAGTCAATTCTGTTATTGCCAGATTCATCATAGCAGAGGGCGACTTGGGCCAAAAATATTAATAGATTACTTCCCTTCTTGCTCTTCTTGCTCTTCTTCTGTTCTTGTTGATAGCATCTGATATTGACGGAATGTCCGCCGGTTTCGGACTCAATGGCCTTTGTTATCTGATCGATGGAGTACAATTTGTACAACGACATCTTGGGCTGAAGTGGTTGGGGTACAATATTAGCCTTCTGCAGGATTTGAGCTATATCAAAATCACGGTACGTCGCTAGGGTCTTCCGGAAGTACTTGCTCTTCGGGAACACATTGTCGGAGCACTTTCCGTGCTTATCATACTCTCTTTGCCAGAATTCGACATGGTTCCCATCTTTCCAGTCCCACCACGAACTGAGTAGGTCCTTTTTCAGTGCATCATCCATCTACATATATTATTTAATTAAAACATAAGAAGAAAACTAGTTAAGAATACACGTACATACACGGAAACACACGTACATATACGGTACACATGTAGGGAGATATATAATGATACATATATACATACATACACACACGTAGGGACACACATGCATATTAACTATTGAGACTTAATTTGTGAATAATTACCTCATTCACATTAAAGGCATCCCCCATGCAGTTAAGGGATGAAGAGGATGATTTATTCGCAGGCCAGAGACCATGAATAGTGAACCGAAGATGAGATGGTTGCATGATGTGGCATTTATTCACCCCCCCCCCCCTTTATCTTGGCATTCAGCAGCTGGCCAGAACTGAACATGCATAAAGTATTGGAATGGTGTGTAAGCGGATGAAACAGTGAGAAACAAGAAGAAAAATATGACTTGCACTAACTTGGACTCCATTTCTATTTCTACCTGATGTTTTGAAGACGAAGTTGCATGTATTTATAGTACCTATGGGGTGGAGGGAGGTGGAGGTGGTGGAGGGGTTAAAATGAAACGATCGAAACATATGTGAAATTGTGAAAAACTTAAGTAACATTCCTACTCCCACTACAAATGAAAATCAATACAAGTCTGCAATTCAGTATATAACTTGTTACATATCACCATCAAGTTTTCAATTTGTAGGCAAAAGAAACTGCATGCATGTGTGGACATGCTGTGAGAAATTTGTATCCAACACAGATTATTGTTTTGTTTCCATTTCAAGAATTCACCAACAAATAAAACATATACATTTTCAAGTACTCCATCACGACCATTACACATGCCACCTTCCCCATCTAAAGAATAAGTTAATTTCCAATTTCATTCGACCTGAATGTCATGAATATCATTCAATAAGAAACCCACTTAGTTTTATGGCTTTTCTTCCCTTTATGGTAAATATGGAATTAAATTGAAAAATTCTTAATTATATACAAATCATTTACCCATGGTATTGATGTTTAAAACACTTTCTTTTCTTCTTTTTGTTTTTTGTTGAATTGTAGAGGCTATTTCTATGAAAAATATTTACTTAACCGATTTTCTCTCATCTTTCCTTCAATTTCGGCTACTCCTACTTTACCCCGGATATCCTCATTCCTAATCTTATCTTTTCTCATGTGCCCACACATCCAACGAAGCATCCTCATCTCCGCTACACCCATTTTGTGTACGTGTTGATGCTTCACCGCCCAACATTCTGTGCCATACAGCATCGTCGGCCTTATTGCCGTCCTATAAAATTTTCCCTTGAGCTTCAGTGGCATACGGCGGTCACACAACACGCCGGATGCACTCTTCCACTTCATCCATCCAGCTTGTATTCTATGGTTGAGATCTCCATCTAATTCTCCGTTCTTTTGCAAGATAGATCCTAGGTAACGAAAACGGTCGCTCTTTGGTATTTCTTGATCTCCGATCCTCACCCCTAACTCGTTTTGGCCTCCATTTGCACTGAACTTGCACTCCATATATTCTATCTTTGATCGGCTTAGGCGAAGACCTTTAGATTCCAACACTTCTCTCCAAAGGTTAAGCTTTGCATTTACCCTTTCCTGAGTTTCATCTATCAACACTATATCGTCTGCGAAAAGCATACACCAAGAAATATCATCTTGAATATGTCCTCATCCATTACCAACGCAAAAAGGTAAGGACTTAAGGATGAGCCTTGATGTAATCCTACAGTTATGGGAAAGCTTTCGGTTTGTCCTTCATGAGTTCTTATGACAGTCTTTGCTCCTTCATACATATCTTGTATAGCTTGGATATATGCTACTCGTACTCCTTTCTTCTCTAAAATCCTCCAAAGAATGTTTCTTGGGACCCTATCATACGCTTTTTCCAAATCTATAAAGACCATGTGTAAATCCTTTTTCCCATCTCTATATCTTTCCATCAATCTTCGTAAGAGATAGATTGCCTCCATGGTTGAGCGCCCTGGCATGAACCCGAATTGGTTGTCTGAAACCCGTGTCTCTTGCCTCAATCTATGCTCAATGACTCTCTCCCAAAGCTTCATTGTATGACTCATTAGCTTAATACCCCTATAGTTCATGCAATTTTGTACATCGCCCTTATTCTTGTAGATAGGCACCAAAGTGCTCATTCGCCACTCATTTGGCATCTTCTTTGTTTTCAAAATCCTATTGAAAAGGTGAGTGAGCCATGTTATACCTGTCTCTCCCAAAACTTTCCACACTTCGATTGGTATATCGTTTTGGCCTACTGCTTTTCTATGCTTCATCTTCTTCAAAGCTACAACCACTTCTTCCTTCCGGATTCTACGATAAAAAGAGTAGTTTCTACACTCTTCTGAGTTACTCAACTCCCCTAAAGAAGCAATCCTTTCATGTCCTTCATTGAAAAGATTATGAAAATAACCTTTCCATCTGTCTTTAACCGCGTTCTCTGTAGCAAGAACCTTTCCATCCTCATCCTTGATGCACCTCACTTGGTTTAGGTCCCTTGTCTTCTTTTCCCTTGCTCTAGCTAGTTTATAGATATCCAACTCTCCTTCTTTGGTATCTAGTCGCTTATACATATCGTCATAAGCCGCTAACTTAGCTTCTCTCACAGCTTTCTTCGCCTCTTGCTTCGCTTTTCTATACCTTTCACCATTTTCATCGGTCTTATCCTTGTATAAGGCTTTACAACATTCCTTCTTAGCCTTCACCTTTGTTTGTACCTCCTCATTCCACCACCAAGATTCCTTTTGGTGTGGGGCAAAGCCCTTAGACTCTCCTAATACCTCTTTTGCTACTTTTCGGATACAACTAGCCATGGAATCCCACATTTGGTTAGCTTCCCCCTCTCTATCCCACACACACTGGGTGATTACTTTCTCTTTGAAAATGGCTTGTTTTTCTTCTTTTAGATTCCACCATCTAGTCCTTGGGCACTTCCAAGTCTTGTTCTTTTTTCTCACTCTTTTGATATGTACATCCATCACCAACAAGCGATGTTGATTAGCCACGCTCTCTCCTGGTATAACTTTGCAATCCTTACAAGTTATACGATCCCCTTTCCTCATTAGAAGAAAATCTATTTGTGTTTTTGACGACCCACTCTTGTAGGTGATCACATGTTCTTCTCTCTTCTTAAAGAAGGTGTTGGCTAAGAAGAGATCATATGCCATTGCAAAATCCAAGATAGCTTCCCCATCCTCGTTTCTCTCCCCAAAACCATGGCCACCATGAAAACCTCCATAGTTGCCTGTCTCCCTGCCCCCGTGTCCATTTAAATCTCCTCCTATAAATAACTTCTCCGTCTGAGCAATTCCTTGCACCAAGTCTGCAAGGTCTTCCCAAAATTTCTCCTTCGAACTCGTATCCAACCCTACTTGAGGTGCGTACGCACTAATCACATTGATAAGTTCTTGTCCTATTACAATCTTGATTGCCATGATTCTATCTCCTACCCTCTTGACATCTACAACATCTTGTGTCAAGGTCTTGTCCACGATGATGCCAACACTGTTTCTCGTTCTATTTGTGCCCGAATACCATAGTTTAAACCCTGAGTTTTCTAGATCCTTTGCCTTACGACCAACCCACTTAGTTTCTTGTAGGCACATAATATTTATCCTTCTCCTCACCATAACTTCTACTACTTCCATAGATTTTCCCATCAAGGTTCCTATATTCCACGTTCCTAAACGCATTTTGCTCTCTTGAACTCTACCCTTCTGTCATAGCTTCTTCACCCTTCCCCGTCTAATAGGATCAAAGTACTTCTTTTGTGTGTCCTGTGTAAAGTTGATAGGAGCATATGCTCCCAAACAACTTTGAGTGGAGTCGTTCGAAAAGAAGTTTATATAGCCCCCTTGCTCATTTAACACTGCATCCGGGTGCCGATGGAGATACAGCGACCCTTGCTCACTTATCACTGTGCTCGGGCCACACAGCGCGCCACTTACGGGTGACGCCCTAGCTTTATCGCGATTTTGTTCTGGATTCATTTTCATAAGGATTCGACGTGATCATGGAGTGCCGGCTGTCGACTACCTGACGCCCTCCCCCTCCTCCTTTATCCGGGCTTGGGACCGGCAATGTAAGATAAACTTACACGGCGGAGTTTGAGCCGGGTCATTATAAAAACTAAAATATCTATGTTTTCTCTACAGAGCCCGAGAACTCCGGCCTTTTCCAGTATCCCCAAATTATATTTAAAAACTCACAGCCCTAATCGTTGCAACCTTCCAACTTTAAACCCAAGTTACCCTATTCTCCACCACCATTTGCCGTTCCACCGCCCTTAGCTGCCTAATTTTATTTCTTCCAAATTTATATAAGTTTTTAAATCCTAGCTCTAGAGTCCCAACTCCCAATTAATAAGATATATGTTACATTTACAACTTTTATCTTTGTAGAGTCACTATTTGCGATATGTTGCTGAGGAGAATTTGTTGGTTTTATTACATTTGATATTAATCTTGATTTATTCAATTAACCAAATTCAGTAGAAAATAATAATATGGAACCAAATTAGTCTAATATTTTTTTTTTGAGCTTTTATGTTGGGACCCCTCGATCTTGAAATCCTGGATCCGCCACTGATAATGAGCATGTCGAGCATCCAACTTTGGGCTCTTTTTGGTGTTACATGACGATGCGGTAGCTTGGCTTCATAGGACCCTACCCCCTAATACAATAGAACCTTGTGCGTCACAATTTGGGATCGTTTCCCCAAGCTGGAAGTGAAACTACATCAGTACCTCCAAAATTCAAGTGGTAAATATATTTGACAAAATAAAAGGGAGATAACTGGAGTCCAAGATTTCTACACAAAAGTGCTTTCATGATCCTCCAAAGCCCAAAGGATTGCAACAATCATTTCCCACATTGTGCTATGGCAAGAAGATGTATAATTATATCATATATGTTGTGTTGCTGTCAGTGAAATAATAGAGAGAGTGAATAGAAAGCTTCCCTGTTTGGGGTTTTTGGCCCGTGCCCCCATTGTGGCTTAGGTGGAAACCGACTTCTCGATACGGCTTTTTTGTACGAATTCCCACAGACGGCACCAACCGTTGGAGCGGAAAATCTCAGATACTTCAATTCTCCACCAACAAGTAATCTTGAATACGTTGAGAAGCTTTAAGCATCATCTTTGCTTGCCATCAATGAGAGTGGGGGACCTGCAAGAATACACTCCGACGCTAAAGTCAGTTTTTATTCAAGGTGCTTGTAAAATATAGAACGATCTCATACCTCTCTCTGCCTTTCTGGTGGGATTATTAGCCTTTTATAGGCATTCAAGTCTTGGGCTGTAAGTCCCACTTTCCTTCTATTTCTTCATGTTCCACATTCCACATTTCATGAAGTGATCTGATTATGCTCCTTTATTTTAGCCTCACTCCTCATGTTTAGCATGCTAGCGGCTTGTTTAGTGGAGGAGTAATTTTTGGCTCCCACAACTTACCATTTGCATTATCAATCGGCTCCACCAGCACCAGCAGCCCCTCCAGACCACGATGCCGATCTCCCAACGACAGCGACGGTTTCCTCAAGTTTTCAATCACAATCTGCATCAGCTGCCCATCCGACGATGAGCTGATTTATCTCAAGCCGGCCTTTTAGGTCGGCGGGACACAATTGCTGGACATCTCGCGCCTTTTCTTTCAATTGGACGGTATCGGAGTGGCATGTGGCCCGCTGTAACATTCCCTCCAGGGAAGAGAAACCGCCGTCAGCGTCAAGGTCGGGGATGGCGGTATCGTCGTCCCGGGGCTGAGTCCGAGTCTGAGCATGCACCTCGTCTTATGCCCTGGACCAATCACCACTACTAAAATCCATGAACTCGCGCGCGTCATATCTTCTTCTTCTTCGGTGAACTGGGAACGCATCTTGCTAGTGTGTCCCTTGTTACCCAACTGTCGGTTGGTTTTCTTACTTTTCAGATTTGATTTGTTTACAGTTTTGTACAAAAATGCCCTTAGCAATTAATTCTAATTTTTCTGTCAGGTTTCAATTTTTTGGTACACATTTTTTCATATTTTCTTTTACACGTACTTATCTTTTGACACACACTTTTTCATATCGAGTTTCACACCAGGAGTAATGAAGGGCGCCAATTGATTTTAAGGAAACTAATGAAAATGGTTTGAAAACTTTGAGTTTTAATGATAATGACAAAATAAAGGGTAAAGTGCATAGTACCAGGATTGACTTTTTAGTGTAAAAATGTGGTTTTTCATTAAAGTGAACAGTACCCGGTGCTTTTCGTTAAAGTTCCCTTGATTTTATCATATGAAACTTTAACGAAAAACTCCTGGTACTGTTTACTTTAACGAAAAATCATATTTTTACACTAAAAAATTAATCATGGTACTATTCATTTTACCCTTTATTTTGTCTTTATTGTTAAAACTTAAAGTTTTCAAGCAATTTTCATTAGTTTTTCTTTTATCATATAGTCTCTATGTGGTACGATTGGTTATTATTTAATTATTTAATTTTACAAATTAATCCTTGTTATATTTGTATTCAAAGGAACAATTACACATAAAGATAAATTATAAAGCTATGTTTTATAGAGATAAAATGTTTTCTATTTATTTCAGATAGTGACAAAAATTATACATGTGTGGGTCATCTCATAGGTGTATTATACAAGTGGTGAGATATTTGTGTTAAAAAATTAGACACCTTAAAAACAAAACTTCTCCCTTATATATATAATGACACGTGATGTACCACCCTTGTTCCAAGCTCAATAAAAAATTGGGTAAAATACAAAAAACTACCTCAACTATTGGTGTCACGACACTTTCATACCTCATCTTTTAAAATTGACAATGTCATACCTCATCTTACAAGTTTGTGCCAATGTCATACCTCCGTCAGTTTTTCTGTTAATTTCTCAGTTCGTTACTGACGTGGCTTGATCTGGGGCCCATTTTCTATTACAAAATTATCAAAAACTCAAAAAAATCATTTAATATTTTTTAAATATTAAAATTTTAAAAAAAAACCAACAATCAATTCGTCCCCCCCCCCCTTCTCTCTCTTCTCCCCATCTTCTTCTACCCCCTTCCTGCAACTTCAACCCAGAAAAAAGAGAAGAAAAAAAATCCAATTTGTCTTCCCCGCTCCCCACCCCCTCTTCTCCCCGCACCCACTCTCCGCACCCAACCTCCCCACCTTCCCACCCACCCTTTGCACCCAACCTCGTACCCACTACCTGCAACCCAAAAAAAAAAAACCCAGATCTCGTTGAGAACTTAGGCGCTGAGAAAATGGGAGGAATCGATGTGGAGGGAAAAGGGTGGATACGCGCGCGCGCGCGCGGGGGGGGGGGTGGGGGATGGACGAACTGGTATCCTTCTTTTTTTTCTTCCCTTTTCTCTCTTTTTCTTCTTATTCTGCAGGTTGGGTGGGGGGGGGAGGGACCTTTTTTTTTTCCTTCTCTCTCTTCTTCTTCTGCAGGTTGGGTGGGGGGGGGGGAAGTTTTGTTTTTTTTTCTTTTCTTTTTTCTGGGTTGCAGCAGATAGGGGGAAGAAGAGGAAAGAAGATGAAGATGGGGGAGAAGAGAGAGGGTGCCGCTGGGGGGGGGGGAGGGACAAAGTTTAGTTTTTTTTTTCTTTTTTTTGGGTTGCTGCAGGTAGGAAGAAGAGGAAGGGAGATGAAGATGGGGGAGAAGAGAGGGGGCGGGGGGGGGGGAGTTTTGTTTGTTTGTTTGTTTTTTTTTTTTTTTTGTCTGGGTTGCAGCAAATAGGGGGAAGAAGAGGAAAGAAGATGAAGATTGGGAGAAGAGAGAGGTCGCCTGGGGGGTAAGGGACAAATAATTTTTTTTTTTCTAGGTTGCAATAGGTAGGAAAAAGATGAAGGGAGATGAAGATGGGGGAGAAGAGAGAGGGCGCATGGGGGAAGTTTTGTTTGGTTTTTTTTTTTTTAATAACCTTCTTTATTATTTTAATATTTAAAAAATATTAAATGATTTTTTTTAGTTTTTAATAATTTTTTAATAGAAAGTGGGTCCCGAATCACGCCACGTCAGCAATTAATTGAGAAATTAACAGAAAAACTAACGGAGGTATGACATTGACACAAATTCGTAAGATGAGGTATGACATTGTCAATTTTAAAAGATGAGGTATGAAAGTGTCGTGACACCAATAGTTGAGGTAATTTTTTGTACTTTACCCTAAAAAATTTCTTTTTTCTTAATTACTTTTTCATTTACAATTTTATGTCGTTATCTTTCTTTTTGTTCTCTCTAGGGGTCGATTTTTTTTCCCAAATTGCCGTCCCAACCAAATTGCCAACTGTGCCATACCAATTTTGTGTCAAATTTTTTGTACCAATCGGTAATGATACGGTATTGTACCGTACCAAAATTTCATGGTACATTATTGGTAATGGATATCATTACCACGGTATTACAGAATATTCATGCCCTGTCAACAAAGGTTCCAAACTATTTCTTCCAATGACGTAATCTATTGGTGAGCATAAGTGAAAAAACTTTTTTTTTTTACAAAAAAAAATTTGCAGGACAAAACTTCAAGAGCAGAAAAAAGAACGCGACCCATACAATAATTTTCAACCATTTTATTACTTGAGACAAGAAATTAGTTTTTCCAAAATCCGTTGTTGATTCCGCTAGTCACTAAGACTTTAAGGGCGCGTTTGTTTGGCCTCATTAAGTTTTACTGGACTGGCTAGGAATACTAGCTAATGTAATCCCGTGTTTATTATTCGCATGAACTAATTTTAATGAGACTGATAGGGACTCACCTCAACTATATGCTTCATTAGCCAACGAGAACCCTCGAAATCAAAAAGACTGCTAAGGTGCAGTTTGGGATTGAGGTGATTAATAAAAAAGTTGTGATGAAAAAAAACTGTGAGGATTTTTGATGTTTGGTAAACTTTCAAAAACAACTTTATTTCAAAGTTAGGGGTGAAAAAAAGCCCAAAACCTGAAGCTGCAAATAGCAGCTTCCAAAAACAACTTATTTCGAAAACAAGGGTGAACAGTGGTATGTTTAATGAAATTTTCAATAACCCAAAATTGCCCTCCTTTCCCTCTCGTCTTCAGCTCTCGCATACCCGACCCCTGGTAAACCACTCTCTCGTCCTCTCGTTCTCTCATTCCAAAAACCAGCGATCTCTCTCATTCTCTCGTTCTCCAGGTTTCTCCATGTTCCTTTGGCAAGCTTCTCTTGTAAAAATTTGTTATTAATTTGTTTGGATTTTTCAATTTGGGGATGGGAGATTGAGAGGGAAAGAGGAGTGGGAAGAGCAAAGGGATGAGGGTATGGGTGTCGGGAAAAACAATTGGGGATGGAGGGTGGGGAAAAATTAAATGGGGAAGGTGACATGGTTTGTGGAAAAAATTAATTGGGAAAAAATTAATTGGGGAAAAAATTAGGGTTTGTGGAGGAAACAAGAAAAATTGAGAGAGAAGTTTGATTACTTCTCTATTCATTTTTTTAGAAGGTCTGCTTCTGATTTGGGTTTAGGTAAGGGATAATTTCTTATAAAGCTTTGCTCTGCTTCTGATCTGTGAACTGTGCTTCTGATTTGTCATGCGTGTCTTGCAATTCAGCTCACCCCTCTTCGACGCCGTTTCATCGTCTTCTTAAAGCTCTCGCAGTCTCTTCTGAAACTCCAACCTCCGGGTCAGTGCTCGTATCTTATCTCTCTCTCAGTGCTATCATGTTTTACATATATTTTTTTTTCTGAATTCTTCATTTATGCTATGTGTCTTCTTCTTTTTTTTCTGAATTCTTTGATATGAAATTTAGGTACGATTTGGGTAAGTGTTATAGCTCGTTGGTGCATTTGTATTTGAGAATCGGAAATCAATGATCTCAATTTTTTTGTTATTTCGCCATTAGTATTCATGCTGGTTATTGTATGGTATGGGGATTTGATCATACCCTGAAACTTGATTCGGTTTCACATTGATTGATGACAAATTGAGTGCGGATAAAGGTTCAGTCGGCTAATTTTTCAATCGAACAATTTGGGAAAAGTTTATGGTTCTAAACTTTTCGAAGCTGTAGAGTTGGCCTCTGTGATTATGGTTGGTTGTGTTTGATTAATAACCTTCTGGGGTATAGTTCATTATTGGTATTTTATATGGTTGAAGCTGGAGAAAAATATTCGGGATTGTTCTTCTGGTGTAGGTAGTACACAATGTTGATATCAGGACGCTGAAACTTTTGCGCTATTGGTTTTCGTTTTCAGTTGAGTCTGCCCTCATATCCTTTCTTGAGCTCGCTGCATAAATTTAAAATCAACAGCTCATATTGTACTTTCCTTTTCTTACTTTCCCATGTCAATGTTATTTCATTATTACTTTGAGGATTGTTCATTCCACCATTACATGAAACTTGGTTATGGAGAGTTTCTGAATTCTCCTGCAAACTTGGTTTGGTAGTTGTCTAACAGATCACTATTATAGTGAGGATTAAACTTTTGCCAAATGTGTCTATTATGGTCTGTGTGTGTTGTTGGTTTACTGCGAACAAAACTAGCATTGTATTTATGCATTGAATTTGCTGGTCCTTGTCCTTCAAACAATGAGAACCGGAAAGAATCTCAATTCTATAATTCTGATGCACTGATGCTATTATTGTATTTATGCAGGATCTTTTAAATGCATGTGTATTTATTAAACTGTCTTTGGCTTTGCTTTCACCAAATCACTAGTCAACATCATCACCGCATGTGTTCCTGCTGCCTTCAAAGCCGACCAGCCAAAGATCATCCCATTGTGGACTCAAAGTCAGTACCGTGATGCTTTCAACAACGCTACTTGTCCCCGTTGCTATCCATCCATTGACCGACTGTGCAGAAACGTGTGCTCTCCATCTGCTTTGAAGAAAAAATAGAAAGAAATAAGCAGAATTCATACAGCTTAATCACAAATCATGGTCATAACGTTTGTTCATCTTCCCTTATTGCAAGTATGCATATACAAATGTATTGGGGGGAGGGGGTTGGGAACCGGCAGACAGAATTTGGATCTAGTGTGATGATCGTATAATTATTAGCGAGTAATCCATCCATCTTGAGGGATCCATTTTATTTACGAGTCTTCATTAATATAACAAGGTCTCAGTCATTTTGTACACACTATTTTGTGATGGGTTATTTTCCTTTTAATCAACTAAAAGATAAATATGGACTAACAAAGGCACATGTATTGCAAATACTGCTAATGAGAAAGAATTCCAACGTGCCGATAAAACTAACTTACATAACAAAAACTCTAAAAATAAAATATTATACCCTTTTTGGTAAGAAAATTAAATTATTAGAGTATTATACTATTTTTGGTCATTTCACACAGTCACAGCTGTTTTACATAAAAGTTTATCAAACGCTATCATACAGCTTTTTTTTTCTAAAAACATTTTTACAAAAAAGTTTACCAAACACTCTGCTGCTTTATTCTCACAGCAGCTTTTTTTCAAAGCACAGCAATACCAAACCAGCCCTTAGACCTTCGCCCCTCCCCACTTCTTCCCTCCCATCTACGTCTTCTTCATCGGTCTGCCCCTCCCACCACACTTCGCTCCATGTTGCCTCGCTCCATGGTTGGATCGACGTCGCGGCTCATATGGCCGTGTCGCAGCTTCTAATAAGAAACTCTCATAACAGAAATAAATAAACAAAACTTAATTTTTTTTTAAAACTTATACAGAGAATAATACAATAATACATATTTAATATACACAATATATATATATATACACACACACTATGACTATTGTATTTTATAGTAAGTTTTTTTAGTAGTTTAACTTTGAATAATGTTTTTCTTAGTGGGCAGAAACGGGTTACCCATGGGTTATTTGTGTGTAAACCCGTTAAGGACCTGTTATTAACGGTTCTTAAAGGATGACCCAATAACGATCCGATTAGTTATCATGCTGACCTAAAACCCGTTATTTTCTTATCATTTTCGTATCATGTAAGAAATTGTTAGATCCATTTAAACTATCCTCAGAAACCCAAAATAAACCTCATAAAACAAAACCCAAAATCAAAACATATGTCCTCTCCTCTAACGTTGTCTTCTTCCAACATGTCAGTCGTCTTTCCTTTCATTTCTTCATTATTTTATAAAAATCAAAACTAATAAGAATTAGTGAGAATTAATTTATCGGAAGATGACATAAAGCCATCCTTTATGCAATTACCATTTTGGAAAAGCTTGATAACACCATTTTTGCCCACTTTCTGATGCTTTTATGAGCATTTGGGGTGTAAGAAATTCAAGGCTATAGAATGAGAAGATTGAGCAGCACAACTTGGTCGTCTACTCAGAAACCAAAACAATAAATTAAAAAAACTTGCATAAATCGATTCATACCTTAGTTGAAGGATCAAAAACTTCAAAACTAGCACCCATTCGTCAAAAAGTGCTTGATGAGCGTCTTCAAGATTTAGCCAAATAGAACATTAGAGAAAGATTGTGTGATAGTAAATGTTTGACTATTGGGTGTGGGTTTATTGATAAATTTTTGTTTTATTGTTAATTTCATTTTGTACTTAATAGTAATTGTACAATAGAGTGACAATCACATTTAAAGCTTAAAGTGGATCTAGAGTGAAGTTATATAATTTCCTTATTTTAATTTACTGTAGTCCACAAAGTAAAGATTCAAACTTGAATGCAAAAGAGTGGTCACACTATCTTAAGCAACTGACACTCATAAAGCCGGCCTTTCCTTTGAATTTGAAACAGAATTTATTCAAACTAGAAATGTTGACATTATTATTTTACAAATACCAATTTGTTAAAGATATACCAAGTTATTTCATAAATTTTGACCAAATCCAACCTTATCAACATATTATGAGCCAATGTTAAAACATGAAAGATATGAAGGAAAAATAATATTTGGTCAGAGCACAAAAGAAGATATGTGGTTAGAATAATTGAAAAAAAAATGTATATATAAAAAGCTGAGAATCTTCATAGGTGGTGGAATGGTTAGTTGGCTATGGAACTACTCCAAGCGCATTGGAAGTAGACACTGTAAACCAGGAGAAATTATTAGATGGTACAGTATCACACCTCTTGATCTTCTACTAATCTTCCCGAGTGAAGCCGGTGATAGGGATATATCATTGTGTTCACTTCAGTTTTGCCCACTTTTGTTTCACTTGCTGTCCAATGCGCTAGGCGGCTTATCATGATCAGGCTTAGAGAACCTGTAGTGAACTGGATTCCAAGGCTCATTTTAAATTAGCTTGCATTATAAGTCTATTTCATGTCATCGTTGGCACATTCATCATAGAAGTTCCAGCTTCGTATCCAAGTCATCACAGTCGTTACTATCATCAATACAGTACTATATATTTGCTATATATATATATATATATATAAAGATATTTTGAGTGTAAAAACTTATATAATAATGTGTTAAAATTTCAATACGAAAACAGTCACTAGAAGAAAAAAGCCCATCTATCACGGTGGATGCCCATGATAAATTACAATCTACCACGGGCATCATGCTCGTTAGTATTCTGGATGTGGTAAAAAGTCTTTGTTTCTACCACGGGCTATGCCCGTTGTCAAATGCAGTGTAACCACAAATTATGTCCGTGATAGATTGAGAGCTAACATCACGTGTTATGGCCATTGTGGATTACAAATTGATCACAGCTAGTGCCCGTTATTAAAAAAAATCAAAAAATAAAAAATATAAAAAATATTATTTAATAAATATATAAATATATAATAAAGATATTTATTTACAAAATTGCACATTTACACAAATTCACTAAGTTTTATTTTACATTTATGTACCAAAACATGTATAGACTTTGTTTCACACTCCAAAACAAAATTGATCAAGTCCTAGTTCCAACCTTGATACTCCAATGATATTCGTCTTCCCTACAATCGTTTCTTCAAGAAGACACACATCTCCAGCACGCCAATCACACTTCAAATTTGCAGGTATCTGTAAATGTAGTAGTTGATATGAGTTATAAACCCTCATGAATTAGAACCACCAACCACCTATGAGACATAAGGAGAAATATCAAGCTTAGAAATCAAAACTTATCACTCAAGGACATCATATACAAAAAAAATTAAATCCACAAAATCAATTACACAAAGGCGCAAGCAATCATGGTCCAATTGAGTACATGGTGCCTGTAAAAAATAAATGATCGCTAGAATTAAAGGCTCCTTTTTTTATTTCAAACCAACTATCATAGATTAACTTTCTTACTAGCTAGAGTATTGCGACATGAAAAACAATAGTGAAAATCTAGAAAGAGAGACACAAATAGACCTCATGTATTAGTATCAAGCATATGAATATCAATGTGCATGCTTTCCTGTGTGTATGTGAGAGAGCGAGAGTGGAGAGATGGCAGTTTTCCATGGGGCTTACATTACAGTAATTAAGCATGGGTCATTTACTGGATTCTACCAACCCAACATCGATCTTTAGTAAGTTATAATCACAAATATTAAAGCAATATAGAGCAGATTAATGCATACCAGTTCTGTATGCAAGGAATACAAAATCGTTTCCTCTTACACTCTTTACAGCGAACTACCCAATCCTTGTTGTTCCTCTGACATTGATGGCACATCAACGTACCTCCTCAACATACTTTTAAAATCCCAAAACAACAATTACATTATAAATCATCAGTGATAACAAATGACAAAAACAATTAAAAATATATATATATACAAAAAAAAAAGAGCCAGCGAACTGGTTAGAATGGCTCCAATTACAAAAAATCCTCAATATTAGCAATTAGTGAGGAAGTAAAACATATAAAAAAATGAAAAAACCCTAAACAACGAGAGAACTTATGGAGAATAGATAGGGTTAGAATTTGTGGAAAAATGATGAAATACCAAGAAAATTCGTAGAAAGAAACTCTAGGAAACTGACATACCAGAATCAAGAGGCAAGAAAAATTACCAGAATCGAGACTATATAGTCTGAAACTGAGATTCTAACCTGAGAGAGAGACAATCCAAATCAAACTCACTGAGAGAAAGAGACAGTGAGAGGGCTGCGAGCTTGAGAGATCGTGAGAGTATCGCAAAAGAGCCAAATGCAACTACAAGACCACTCAATTCATACCAAATTTATAGAGAGAGATCAGTGAATAATCTTTTGCGACCTAGAAAAAAAGAACGATGTGAAAAGAAGAATTGTGGGGATAACCAAATATAACTGCAAGCGACTAGTGGGAACTTGAACGACAGTTTCTCCGTTTCGTGGGTTTTTAATTATGTTTTCTTTCCAATAAAAAATATATTAACTTTTATTATGTTAGTTGTTTTACAATTATATCATCATTGGAACTCTCTTATAGCCATAAAACTAAAAGTATATTCCGACTCTGATACGGCGCAACACCCATTAATGGGTTAATAAATTTAAATAAAATTATATATACCAGTTTTTATGTTGTAATTATGGTAAAAATTTTATATCTTAAATTTTACATATATAGTTCTATTTGTTGCAGTCATATTTAGAATAGGAATGTGATTGTGTAAATCCTAGGAAATCTGGGAATGTATCTTATATTCCTATTAGGATTAGATTACCTATTAAATGTTGTAATCCTAAAGGAAAAAGTTTTACCCTTCCTACTACTATAAATAAAGGCACAATGGGGTGGAATAACACACACCTCACAATTACACATCTCTCTCTTTCTCTTTATCCATGCCGCACCCCTCTCTCTCTATGGCCTCCATAATTGTTCAGTAAATTATGCCTACAACACGTTATCAGTACGCTCTTGACGCTGCGCTGACAAAAGAGTTTGATTTTCAATCTGGGGAGTATTACGTCTTTAATCATTATTTTCATGATTAATTTGATTATTTTATTGAATTGATCTACATGCTATTGATTCAATTTAATTTTTCTATGTTGAACGTGATACAACGAATTGGAGATGCAATTTCGGCTTTCGGAGAAGGATCTTCTACAAATTCAAAGGCTTATTCGTTTTCTGCTACTCAGGTATGCTTAAAATAAAGGAAGATATTTGAAACGACCCATGAAGCATGAAAACATTCCCCATGATGCATGAACCCCCTACATTTATATTTACCTTCCGATATATATATTGTATATGTTTCATATATTTGTCAATATATATATTTGTTTCATGCATTACGCAATAATTACTATGTGGAATTTGTGAGTCAAAGAATCGAAAGAAATTAGAAGCATATTAGGGTTTTCCTAAACCCTAAAGGATTTGAAGAAAAAAATGGGGGAATCAGGACATGGTGCGGCACACCACTTCACCATCATTGTGCAAATAATCACCAGGCCTAGGCCTGGATTTTACCTCGGTAGGCCTATAGCCCTGAGCCTATGCACACTGGCCTTGGCCCGCAGCCATCCAACCTGCCCAATTGTCTGGGTTGTCCTCCCATACACACGCTGCAACCTTTTTGGTTGCTGGGTTTTGTTGCTCTGGCCCGCATACATATAGCTAGCATATGTTGAGCTTGTCCCTGCACCACCCATACCCAAGCCCGTGACCTGCAGTCACTATGGGGCTGTTTTCACGCAACCAACCTTCGTTGGGATCCCCATGACAACCCACAGGCCAGCATGAGCTGGACCTGCCTGTGAACTCCCCACAGCCCAAAACCGACACCCAGCTACGGTTGGGGTTTCGTTCCCTCCCCGGTGGCCTACAACCATACCCCAAGGCCCTTTTGGGCCTTGCTGTTTTTACTCAAGGCAACCCGTGCCTTCCTTTTTTTTTTCACGGCACCCATGCCCAAATTATTTTGGGGCATTTTTCAACCCACAAGCTATTATTCTAGCATTCGAAAATAATTTAACCTGTATGTTAATATTATTTAGCTTCTACAATCGACCATGTATGGCCCGATTTATTGAATTAATTAAAAGTGACCTGCAGTCCATTAATCTGATAATGAATCCAAAATTATTGACCTGAAGATCACTTTTGAACATTAACAATTCAATAATTTATTTCTCTTCTTTGAACCGTCATATACTTTCGTAGAAACGAAGCTCTCACACTTGAGTTCCCGAAGACAACTCAAATCCACTACACTAAGTTAGTATATTGCATTCTGAGTTTCTTGCAGGAACCTCTCTTTTATGAACTAAATGTTCATAAACTAAATCGAACCTGTAGTTTCGAATTTAGTGCCTTTGAAACCAAAAGTTTTCATAAAACAATACACCCATGAAAACCCGACGATTTTCATGAAAACCATTTCTTAGAACTCGAATGTTCTAACTTTGATGCTTATGGATGATTCATTCCCATACCACCAATCACAAGTTTGATTTTCCTGATTTGGACGTTTCCAATAGAAACCACTTTATGTGGGGTACAAGATGTGAATCTCCACATGACTATTAAGAAGCTGAGAAATCATTAAAGCCAACAATGGCATGGAAGAGCTGAATAAGCCTCTGCCATGATCTTCATTCGAAGACTTATGCTCAAAGCATTACAAATGGAAGTACCTCCCGAACGAGGATTCCATGGCTCTTTGGCTTGCTTCTACGGACCGTCTAATCATGAAAGATATTGCCCAAAGCAAACCATGATTACGTCCATGAATGATACAATTCTGAAGTTTATAAATCCGATCGAATTTTGACTGGAGAATACTTTTATCGTCATTCCTTGTTTCTAACTCGCCCCTGAAGCAGCAGTGTAGATAGCAGAAGTTTATCAAATTCTCAGATCTGATTACTACCACAAACGTGAGAGAAAGGTATGGACCCAGTTTGGTCAAAGCCTACTAAATGGTGATGCACTGCTTCGGCAAGGATACACTGAATGGCATACTCTCTCACAATCCAATTTTGAGTTTGTTTTGACAAACATATGGTAGAATCAGGGTCTGCCAAGGTGTGGCATCATGCCCGACGCGTGATCCTTGGCACCCAAGACCTAAAACTTCAAGAATACGGGATAATATTCCCAAACCTTAACCCTGCAAAATCTACTTCTGTCTTGATGGAATAGACCATTGGTTATGCACCTGTTCGTGCCCTTACCAATGTTGTTGAGGAGTACCATTCTAGTACTCAATATGTGAGATTGATTTTGCTCCACTGAATATCGTTGGAATAGCAAAATTGTGACATGAATGGCCTTGTTGGCCGAATCCACCAAAGTAACTTTGGTTTACTTTGTGAACATTTTTCCATGTTCTTGGATTCAAGTTTGGTGTATGTTTTACTTATGGATAATCTTATTGATATTGTCCTCACATATGAGTTAATTGAATCATGTTTCTTGAATACATGTGACCAATTCAATTGACCACGTGATTAGGTGGGAATGTGGGAAAGTTAGTTGTCTGGATGAATGCATACTACGCACACTAACTTTACACCTAAATCACATCTCTAACAACGACTTCAGGTATATCCAACCTGATTAAGAGTATTTGGCACGCTCCTCGTTATATGAATGGTACTACATCACCATTTAAAGGACCTTAAATTTTCCCTGACATTGAGTTTTTAAGGATATTCGAGATGACAATGATCATAAATGAAACCACTGAAGAAAATAGAGTGAAATATCTTTGCACCACCTCCAAAAAAAAAAACACTGAGCCTAAAGCTTTCATTTGGAGCCAATGGGTTGTCTCCCAACTGGGAATACACCACATGTGGCCGGCCTAGAGCTGGGTGATTGAGCAGTTTACTTGATTTGGCACGACCTTTTGGGACATTTAGGTCGAACAATGATGCTACAACACATCTCCTTACCCGAAGTAAGGATCTTATGCCTACAAGCACACTTTACCAAGCATGCTCATTAGGGAAATTGATTTTCTAAATCATTCCTAGCAAAGATACGAAACAACTCCATTTTCGTAGTGGATTCAAGGGAATATATGTGGACTAATCCAACCAAAACGTGGACCATATAAATACTTATGGTTTTGGTTGATGAATCGACAAACTGGTCACATGTTTATCCACACACATTGATGCTAAACCTCTGGGCCGATTATGGGTTAACCACCCTACTTATCCCTAAAGGTCCCGGAGACTGGATAATGCCGGAGTGTTTACATCGACGGTTTTCGATAAAGTATTGCATGTATTTTGGGTTTCTAATTGAACATCGAATTCCCATGTTCACCCCAAATAGCCTCGCCTAGTGATCATAAAGCGCAATTTAAATGATCGCCCGAATTTTGGTAAACGTACCAAGTTTTCAGTTTCTGCCTAGGGCTATGCAATCTTTGTACGCAGTTATGTTGGTTTTCCTTGAGGCCCATTGCCACCCAACCTATATGACGTTACAGTTGGTTACTGGGTACGAACCTGACGATTTTCGTATTTATGCATTTGGGTGTGCATTCCATGTGCCAAGTTGTGCCGCCGCAACATACCACTTTGGGTCCTCAAAGAAGGATGGGAATCTTTTGTCGATCATGATTCTCCTTCACACTAGCTCTATTCGAGCCCTTGCACGCGATCTCTTTATCGCTCATTTGCGGGTTATCACTTTAATGAAACCGTCTTCCCGCCGTTAGGGGGAGATAAGAACGTCAACATTCCTGTAGAACGGTGCGAATTTGCGTGAACATTGCCCACTATGTCTCATCTCGATCCCCATACCGCACAAGTGTGATAAGCAAGTGCGATGAATTCTAGATTTCAGAATGTTGCTTCAGATGCATTTATTTGATCTAGCTAAAGTGACGAGATCATATACAAGCTGCAAACATGCCTGCAAGGATAAACGTACTTAACAGACGTCGAGTCAACATCCCTGGATGGTGTGCCGTCCTTGTTGGACGGTTTGGACGCTCCTGTTGAACGGTCCGGTACACCGACGGATAACCAATCAATCTGTCTTAGCCTGGAGCATGACAGATCATTCGGTTCGTAGGATTCACTTCCCTAGAAGAGGAAGACACGGCACAATAATGAATCTAAACTCGATCGTTGTCGCAAATCATTTCCATCTCATGAGATTAATCCAGATTACTCCCGAGACTTGAAGTTCTTGGTCCAGTATACTAGTTTGGATGAGAAAATGGAATTGAAATGAGATTATCATCGATGATGTTTTCACTTATATGGTAGCTACCGACATAAATGAAAAGCGACGATATCAAACTGTGTTCCGTTGATTAAGTGACAACGTAGAACTGATTAGATAACTAAAGTTACAATCCAGGTCAAATTCCTTACCAAAATGTGTATTGGACCTGTCGTTCCTACACTGCCCAAGGTAACTCCGTTGTGTTACAAATGGGAAAGGAAGCGTTATGAGATGAATGAAATAGTGCGATATGATGCACACCTTACGGCGCAAGGTTTCTCTCAAACGTCATGTGATTAATAGCAGCATTATGAAATGTGGTTAGTGTTTCTCCATGGGGATATTGATACGGAGAATAACATGTAAGTTCCCGAAGAATTACATGGATTGGTTTAAATAGTTCCAAAACCACGGAACACCCTCTTAACTTGTTTGAGACGTTCACTTACAATTCGACAGATATGGTATACCCGTCTTAAGTGATTATTTGATCATTCAGGGATGAATTATGCCCTTGCGAGTTAAACTATGAAGTCTTATTCCAAATTGCTAGAGTTACAGTTTATGTCGTTAAACACGAATCTCACTAAGACTCTAGAAGAGCTTGAGAAACTGACTCGCGCCTGAAGATGGAATTTGAGATGAAGGATCTTGGGAAAACTCACTTATGCCTTGACTTGAAGTTAAAGCATTATTCTGACGGTATTTTGGTCTACAAGTCGAACTACACCCCGAATGTGTCACCTTTGAGTATACCTTTGATCGTCCACACGTTATATGTAAATGAAACCCTTGAAGAGGTTATGGAATCCGAAATTCCTTATCTAAGTTCAACTTTGCGCTTCATTGTACTTAGCTCATTGTATTTAGACAAGACATATCCTTCACTGTTAATCTTGGTAAAGATACAGCACCGCGCCTACACGCAACCACTGAATTGGTATTAAAGACATACCCTGAAGGTATTACATGGGCAAATCCCAACGCATCTCAGCGGATCCAACCTTGTTTGTTATGCTGACGCTGGTTACTTATCAAACTCACACAAGGCAAAATCCCCAAATGGTTATGTCTTTACCATTAGGGATATCACAATATCTTGGAGGTCCACGATATAACCTTAGTTGCAAAATCTTTGAATCTTTCCAAGACTCACCTCACTTCACTACGCCACAAGTGAGACATGGTTAGGAGTTCTTGTTGAGCATATTCGAAGTACTTGCTATTTTTCATCTATCGTTGAGTCCCAATAACGATCCATGAAGATTATGCCACATGTATCAACCCGACCAAACCATGATACATCAACGAAGTCAACGCCAAGACATATTGCGTCTACATCTACATCAGTAAAGCATCAAGAGATTGAAGTCATGCAAACCGATCCCAAACAACCTTGCCGACCGCTACACGACGTCACTGCCGAAGTCAACCTTCTGAGGAATTGGTATGCCTAATTATTTGAGTTGAATCGCTTGTAGTTCTCTTATTTAGAAGTTATGTCTAACTCAGGGGAGTATCTAGAAGTATACTCACATGATCTTAATGTACTATTTTTCCCTTCGATTAGGAGCATTTTTCCCAATGAGTTTTTGCTACCTAACTAGGTTTTAACGAGGCACCCATCCTGGGATAATCATACTCCGTTAAGTTCACTACCTTCATCCAGTTTGACGATTGTTTTAGACATTATGCATATTTTCTTATTTTTCTCCTTAGTCTATGGGTTTTCCCCATTCCTTGGGTTTTACCATAGCGAGGTTTTTGTGAGTTTTTACAAATGCATACTTCAAATTAAATTTGAGACTCGCGATCACCCGTTGTGCCGATGACTTCATCAACTATTCTACCTTATCTGCTGAAGATCTGATATGATGGTTTGTTGAGTATTTACACACTCAAGGGGGAGTGTTGCAATCATATTTAGAATATGAATGTGATTGTGTAAATCCTAGGAAATCTGGGAATGTATCTTATATTCCTATTAGGATTAGATTACCTATTAAATGTTGTAATCCTAAAGGGAAAGGTTTTACCCTTCCTACTACTATAAATAAAGGCACAATGGGGTGGAATAACACACACCTCACAATTACACATCTCTCTATTTCTCTCTATCCATGCCGCACCCCTTTCTCTCTATAGCCTCCATAATTGTTCAGTAAATTATGTCTACAACACTATTTTTATTTTACATAGTTTTTTAATTGTAATTATCACTTTTTATTTGTTTACATAGTTTTTGAATTATAATTATCACTTTTTATTTGTTTTGGTCAAATCGCAATGAAGACAAAACCAAATTTGGGTGTTTAGGGTGGTCACGAAAGCAATGGAGGTCTCCTTGCCTCCCTCCACATTTGGTAGATTTTATTTATCATTATTTGTAACAATCATGTCATTTATTGATTGAAATTTCTCCGCATCACTTTTAATTAGGACTATTGGATGTTATAGGATTTAAAAGTTAAACAAAAGTGTAGTATTTCAAATATACTAATAAATAATAAATTATGAAAGAAATATTTTGTTGCAATCAATAATCAATAGAGTAATAAATAATAAGTAATATAATGATTCTAACTATATTAAAAAAAAAACATAAAAACATCCACCACCGGCCGATGGCGTGGTGAATTTTCAAAAGGCGGTGTGGTCATTTGAAGTAACCACTATAAGCATATCACGTGGTGGTTTTGATATTCCATCACGGGATTAAAAACCGTTGTAGTTTATTCACTTTTAACAACAGGCCAGAATATGACCGTGGTGGATTAATGTTATCTACCACAAGCTACACTTGACCGTGGTAATTGAATAGTTTCTACCACGAGTTGTTGATGCCCGTGATCGAATGGACGTGGTAAATATGTTGTTATGTACTATAGTGAGTAAACAGAATTATTTGTACTAATTCTTCTTCTTCTATTTGAATTTTGAAGAAAAAGAGTGAGAATGGAAGGCAGTTCCCAATTTTATTTAGCAGCTGATACCTAACATTTCGAGGTTGTTTCTAATTTCCAACCGTTGGCCCTGCATATATATATAAATAATGCTAGCCAGACCAAATCTTTTTCACCAAATTATGTAGTTGTAGATGATTGGATTATTAATTAAGTATCCATTAACGCGCTTGTATTGGTGAGACATCATTTGTTAAAAATTTGGTCTCCTAGCATTACCCTATATATATATATATATATATATATTTCAATGGTCATCGTGAAACAAAATATATTACAATTAGGGTTCTGACATTTGCACTGCCACGTGTCTGTTTGATCCATAGATTCGTATGTATAAATCACTCTAATTTTGCGATTAGAAGCTTAACATAATCTGGCAGGATGGATTTCAGACTGTTTGAGGCTTCTCAAACAGGAGATAACCAGCTCTTGCACCAGTTGCTAGCAGAGAATCCACTTCTACTCCATGACCTTGCCCTAACTTCCACCGAGAACCCGCTACATGTCGCTTCGTTTGCCGGACATGTCGAATTCGTTAAGGAGATTGTGAAGTTGAAACCAGCTTTTGTGTTAGAAATGAACCAGGATGGGTTTGGCCCCATGCACATCGCGTCAGCCAACGGTTACTTGGAGATTGTAAGGGAGCTGCTGAGAGTTGACCCGAGACTCTGCCGGATGAACGGAAGAGATGGATGGACTCCTCTTCATTGTGCTGCTGCTAAGGGAAGGGCTGATGTTGTCGGAGAAATGGTTTTGACCTGCCCGGAAAGTGTCGAAGATGTGACTCTACAAGGGGAGACTTCCTTGCATCTTGCTGTTAAGAACTGCCAGTTTGAAGCAGTTAAACTGTTGGTTGAATTGGTCAGGGAACTGAGGAAGGTGAACGTTTTGAATATGAAGGACAAACATGGTAATTCAGTTCTTCACCTAGCAACCTGGAAGAAACTGCACGAGGTTAGTACAATCTGATCAACTAGGTTATCTTTGACTCTTTGGCAAAGTGATATTTTAAGGAAAAAATTTCATTTAACCTCATTCTCCGCCCAATATACTCTCTACGTCTATTTTATTTTTAGACTATTAATATTTCTTTAAAACTCTAATTTACTACCTAAATTATCCTCTCAATTTAATATGTGAATTTATCTTTACGCTCATTTAAAAATAAAATCCAAAATCAAAACATATGTTCTCTCCTCCCAGTAGGTTCATCGTCTTTTCTTTCAATTCTTTATTATTTAATAGAAACCAAAGTTAATAAGAATTGGTGAGAATAAATTTATCATTTAGGTTTACAGAAAGATGGCCATGCTTTTTGTGATTATCATGTTGGAAAAGCTTGATAATACCCTTTTTGCCCACTTTCTGATGCTTTTATGTACATTATTTGGGGCGTTAGAAATTTATATGGAACGAAGATTGGGCGGCCCGACTTGGTCGTCTCTCAAACTATTAAATCGAAAACAAATCAATAAAACACATATATAAATCGATTCATTCTTCAAAAAAAGCTTGTTGAGTGCTTAAGGTTTAAGCCAAAATAGGACGTTAGTAAAAGATTGCGTGATGATAAAGGTTTAATTATTAGGTATGAGTTTATTGATAAATTTTAATTTTCTTGTTATTTCATTTTGTACTTGATAGTAATTATATAATAGCTTAAAAAGCCAATTCACATCTGAAGTTTAAGTTGAGTGTAGAGGTTAAATGGATTTAAATAAAAGTTCTCCATTTTAAATTACTTTAGTTCACGAAGTAAAGATTCAAACTTAAATACAAAAGAGCGGTCACATTGTCTTGAACAACAGATCTAACTCATAAATCCTAGCCTCCCCTTCGAATTTGAAACAAAATGTATTCAAACCTAGAAATGTTGACTTTATTATTTTACTAATGCTATCAATTTGTTAAAGATATACTAAGTTATTTGAAAGAAAAAAAGATATACTAAGTTATTTCATAAATTTTGACCAAATCCAACCTTATCAACAAATTATGAGCCATTGTTAAAAGATGAAAGATACGGAAGGAAATACAATAAAGTTTGGTCATAGCACAAAAGCAGATGTTGTTAGAATAATTGATCATAGCATTGTTTGGATCATTTCCTTGCACTCGAGTTCGAATCTCTATACTTAAAAATATTAGTAGTTTAAAATACTGTTTGAAAAAAAAATGTATATATAAAAAGCTGAGAATCTTCGTAGGTTGTGGAGTGGTTAGTTGGCAATGGAACTACTCCAAGCGCATTGGAAGTAAACATTGTAAACCAGGGTGGTCTCACACCTCTTGATCTTCTACTAGTCTTCCCGAGTGAAGCCGGTGATAGGGAAATCGAAGAGATCCTTCGTAGTGCCGGAGCTTCGAGAGCACAAGACATAAACCATACTCCCTCTCATTGCCCCATGGAAACCAATACCCTTCAGCTGCAGCAGCCAAAAAACTTGATGGAATACTTCAAGTTCAAAAAGGGCAGAGACTCTCCTAGTGATGCCCGCACTGCGCTACTAGTTATCTCTGTACTAGTGGCTACCGCCACCTTTCAAGTTGGACTCAGCCCTCCGAATGGCATTTGGCAGGACAGCTCCGGATCAAACAATAATGGAGCTGGCAGTGGGAGCAATGAACCAGCTGCACACTTAGCAGGGAAGTCCATCATGGGTTCTAACAATGCAGTTGCATTTGTCTTCTTTGTGGCTTTCAACTCGATTGGATTTTCACTTTCACTTTACATGATCAATGTCCTCACCAGCAACTTCCCTCTGCAGTTGGAGCTTCAAATCTGTATCGTTGCGGTCTACTGCACGTACAACTTTGCAGTTACCAGCATTGCACCGGATAACACGAAGCTCATCATAATTGTGGTCACTTCAGTTTTGCCTACTTTGGTTTCACTTGCTGTCCCATGCGCTAGACAGCTTATCATGATCAGGGTTAGAGAACCTGTGCTAAATTGGACTCGAAGGTTCATTTTACAATAGCTGTACACTATGTCTATTTCCGGGATCATATCATCGTTGGCGCATTCATCATAGAAGCTCCAGCTTCATATCCAAGTCACAATCGTTACTATCATCAATACAGTTAATATATTTACTATATATTACGAAATTTCTGGTGTAAAAACTTATATGATGATGTGTTAAGAATTCAATAAGAAAACAGTAAACAGAATTATTTGTACTAATTCTTGTTCTATTTGATTCATGATGGTGTTTGTTCTATAAGTCGACATCCTTGCCAATCGTAATTGAGACTGTCGTTAATTAATATTTATGGCAGAAAGTTTTACATAATGATCATCTTTCCACATTTATCACAATGGCTAGCTATTTTCAATCACAATGACTTGTACTGCTCGATCAGATGAGAAGCATGGAGGCGCGACGTAGGAGCCACAGTGCAGCCCAAACTCTGCTGAGAGCAACTCCACCCTTGGAGCCATTCCCCTGGCAATCCATTATTGAATCCACCATATTGAACAGTAACTGCCTTTAATGAATAGTAACTACCATTAATGAATAGTAATTACATTTTGCATCTCCACCCTTGGAGCCCTCCCCCTGGCAATAGGTAATAAAATAATAGTTTTTTTTGTTTGTTTAAATAATATAAAATAAAAAAACACAGGGAAATGGGCTGTAGGGCCTTGGGCTGACACAAAAAACAATAAAAAAATGTCTTGGCCCTCGGTCTGCAGGCTTGTCAACAATCCACTCCCCTTGTGCTCGGGCTCCCACCCTCACTCGGGCCCTCCATGGCTGGAGAAGAATCAACTGGCCCTCGGGCCCCTTCCTGCAGCCCGTCCCCCGAGCAAATGAGAAGGCTGGAGTTGCTCTGATAAGAAATCTAGAAATCAACACTAGAAACATGTTTATTTGGCCTCCTGAACATCCTAGAAACCAACATGTGCACGAGGAAATGCTCCTGAGAGCATATACATGCATGTGGACTTACGGCACTGACAATTGAATATGATCTACAAACAATGATTGGAGCAAATACATATATAAATTCCCCAATGTTTCATTAATGGAAGTTCTAGAATTGATGTATCAAATGTCCTACGTTGAGACGGCGATCAGGCAAGGTGTTCTAGAATTTGGCTCAGAAGTCGAATCATAAGAATTTCAAACAAAAAGCAACGGTTGCTTTACAAAACCGACCTATAAAAGGTACAACAGAAAACATAAACAGTAATCAGAACATCAAGCATCACCATTCACATTGCCTCCAATTCAAAGTTGTCTAAAGGAAAAACAGTAGAGTTCTCATCTATCGTCAATTATTATTACGGTTATTGGTATTTTCTCCAGTTGTAGGAAATAGTTTTTAGGTTTGATTTCTGTCCGTAGCGAGTTTTATACCAAATTATTGTGGCATGTTCATTTTGTGGCTTAACCCAAATTCTCCATCCCATAATGTATAGGCGGCCTAATATTTTTAAGAATACTGTTTCGAAAATGACCATATGCAATTACACTTGCCTCTATTGCTACGATGGATATAGAAAATAAAAATAATTTGAAAGAGAGTTGTACACAACTCACTCTGCAATTAGATTTGACGATAGACTAAACTGCCGATTTTCTCCTGAACTTTCACTTAGCTTTCGATTTTGCTGCTAAACTTTTTAATTGGAAAATCAAGAACTTAAACTTCTTTTCTTTTCTTTTTTTTTCCCAATTTCCTCCTACCGTTAGTTTTTTTTTTTTATAGATTTCATCCAAATTAATGTTAACTCTTATCATGTGCACACCACGTGACTCTCCTAGGGTTATCAATTATTTTAAAGACTACCCTCAGATGTTGTGCGCATCAGAAATTTGGATGAAAATAATGAAAAACTAACATCAGGGGGAAATCGGTCAAACAAATTAGTTTGAGTCCTTAATTTTCCAATTGAAAGGTTTCTGAAGAAAATCGAAAGATAAGTAAAAGTTCAGAAGAAAAATCGACAATTTATTCTTCAACGTAAATACCAAATTAGACTTGTTTAGCCCACCTTTTCTATCCCTTTTAATGTAAATTTGTGGTTGTAATTAAAAAAAAAGTTCACAATTTGAAAGTGTTGTTGGGTGAACCATTATCTCCAGCCTTCTACAGTCTACTTGCCGACAGTTTTTTTTTTTTTAAATGATAAATTTTGTTAGATTAGTTATCAAATGGTTCAAACATCCGCTATTATACAAGAACTTAACACATTTTCACTAATACAATACAATATAGATTTTTTAGTACTTCTAAAATATAAAATAGTGGACATGTTATTATATAAGTAGAACACCAAGAAAATAACTTTGCCCAAGTTAAGCACGACGAACTGGTTCACTTTTTGCGCGAGAGAGAAATGGAGGCCCTGATCGCCTCGTACGGAAACTCGTCGTCGGCCTCAGGCTCCAAGTCGCCGGTTCCACCTTCAGATCTGAACAACTCTCAAAACCCGGCCCCAGCTCGGCCTCTGCCACCTCTACCACTTCGCGAAAGCCCCAATTCCTCAGGTAACCTCCAATTCCCATCAACTTTCTCTCTTTTTTTACTTTCTATTGAGATAGCTTTCTGCCAACCAAGTGTTTGGTCCTCCGAAGGATTTCTGGACTTGTCACTAAGCGATCGGCCGAGCAGAGTCAGGAACTTCCCTCACGTCAAGGGGAACTACGTAGTATATGTATACATCCCAGGTAATCAAATTCTCGAATTTTCAGCTGGATTAGCAAAAATGCGATCGCTTTGCAGTTAGATTTGCTTGTTCGTACTTTCAGTTTATATACCGCCAGCACCGAGGAAAGAGATGGCCTTGTTTTTTAACAAGCTAGCTTCGCTGGTGCCTGGTCTCCATGCCGTTGACGTTAACGTCCCGTTTGACATTCTGCGGAATGACAAGCACAAGCTCGAACAAGTTGCTTTAGGTAGAAAATTGCATATAAGTCTGGGAAGAACTGTCCAGGTTCAGGTACACCAGATTGATTCCTTGGTGACAATGCTGCGGCAGAAGCTTCAGAATCAGAGGCGGTATGGTTACATTTACATGAACTTTAGTACTGTTATTTAACACAGTGCTGCAAGCCTGCAACTTTTTTTGTACCCAATTGTCAATTTTTGGTTTTCAGTACAATTTATTGTTGTGAAACAGATATTGGATTGATTTTAGCAAATGGGAAGTTTTTGTTAACGATGATCGGACCCGGACATTTGTGTCGATAGAAGTCACTGATGCTGGGTTAGCTGAGGTATGATTTAGTAACTGTCTAATTTCATGGGTTTTGAAACTTCGATATCTGCTTATTAGCTTACGGATTGTTCAGTGCTAGATACACTTGTAACACGAAAAGTGAAAATGGACAAGAATGTCTGATATATTCATGGTTCTCATGCTGGTTGGTCCGGCATAAATTATGCGCCAAATTATTATGGGAGAGTAAGCCTTCACTATGTGCAATGAAACATAAGAAAGCTTAAACCATAGTTAGCTATAGCTTCTAGTCAAATTTAGTTTAGTGTAAGGTCTGTTGGGACGAGCAACAAAAGGGAACAAAATATTGGGGGATCTGATTCACCTCTGATATGCTGGAGGAGTAAAAGGAGAGAACTAGTAAAGGCTTGTAACAAGTTGGGTGACTCCTCATATTGCCTGTTGGTTTTACGGTGGAAGACTTGGAACCCCAACTTTCTTCAGGGTATCAGAGAAGGTTGGCCCACATGTGAAGCCCAACGGTCACACATGATTTACTTCACCCAATTTGTGTTGTCCATATGTTTGGCTTTAAAATTGGCCACACGTTAGGGAGCATGTGAGGGTGGGAAGGTAAAAGAATCTTACATTGGTAAAAGAAGAAACCTAGCAAGGGCTTATAAGGAGTTGGACGACTCCATGTTGCCACTTGGTTTAGTGGAACCCCAACTTCCTTCAATAACATGGTTACTCGAAGCATACTTGTTTTTCGTATTAATACATGCTTGAGTTAGGTTTCATTGTCAAATCACTGCCGTCACAGTGCTATAAGTCTGAGAGTTCTCAATTTCTATTGATTTCAGATAACAAAGCAGATTCAAGCTGTCAATGAGGTGTATAAGCTTCACAATCTTCCTGAATTTTACAAGGTTAGCATTTTTGTGCTTTACCGATCTCGAGCAATAATTGGAGCAAATGAATGTGCATGAATATTACTCAGAAAACTAATTCACTTCATGGGGTGTCGTTCATCGCAGGTTCCACGCCCTCATATATCGGTAGCTTGGGCATTGGGTGACATAAGCAATTCCCTGAAGAAAGTGTTTGAAGGAGAAAGAAGAAGATCTGCAGTTGGAAGATCATTACAGAAAAGTATTTTTACCAGTAAATTCAACGGCATCGAATGTAGGATTGGGAATAAAATACACAAAATATGTAAATTTTCTGAAGAATAATGTAATTGTTAAGTTGTTAACTATATACTGAAATATGTGTGAAACTATCAGAGTATTGAATATGAATGAAACGTAGCACTTTCAAGTACTACTCCTCGTTTTTGTATACGATTTCAGCTTCACCTCTACCTGCAGAGGTTCTTTGCTGGTATTGTTAACGACCTCCCCAATGGCCATTTCGACAATGTATTGGTTGTAGATCCTCGCGTACTTGAGGCGAAGAGTGACATTACTGATCCTCCTTCAAAGAAAATTTCTCTTCCACCTCCAGGTATGCCGCTCTGTCGACAGTGGAGGCGTTGGCATTGAGACCGCTTGTAATTTTGTTGGTGGCGGTAAATCTCCTGCATGTTGCGGAGAGCAATGGTGCCACCACCAAGCCTTACAGGCCAGAACAACGTGTTGGAGTCGTTGATGGTGGAGTCATCCGAGTCAGCTAAAAATCCAGTTATTCTTGGTGAGCCGTCAAAATTTACCTGTGGAGATGGACTTTATGCGGAGGCTGCCGTCGGCGTTGGTGAAGACTTGGTTCCCCTTCCCCACCGTTGGATCTTCAAGGTCAATGGATTCAAACAGCAGGTGCGGGTGTTGGTCGATCAGGCGGGGTGCTGAGGTAGTTTGTAGTTACCGTTATGGCCCTTGAACGCCACATCCAATCCATGACCGTGAACGCATACCAGGCCAGGCGAGGACAGACAATGCCGGTCGTGGAACGTATGTACTATTCGCTCTCTATTTCGAACTTTGCGTAATGGCTCCCGGCCTTCGCTCTGGTGAATTTTAGAAACCCCTGGAGCTGTCAATCCATCCAAATCTCCATCATATGCGTAGCGCAAGTTTTTGCTGTGTCGGCATTTTCATTCTCTTCGAGCAACAAAAGGAAAAAGGGGAAGATGTTGCACAAAGCAAGAAACCTTTAAATTTATTAAGATGTCTAGCCATTTTCCTGAACAATTGATGTATAAACAAGTTCTTGGTTACATAACAACTCAGGAGAGGATGTATGTATTGCATTGCATCAAAAGAGAGGAGAAAAAATAAAAAGTTTCTAAGTGGTAAGGGAACGACTAATGACGGCGTTGCACTTCTAATCAAAGGGATCGATCCGAGGGTCGTGTTCACTTGCCATCGCCATTCCAGTGCAAAGGCATGTAGGGCACATTACCTGCCAAATTACAGACACAATGTAAGCAATAGTTGACGTTTGGAAATCACCTCTCAAAAATTTGCTACCAAATTATCCTAAACTTCATTTCCGGTGCAATTTTTTTCTTCCAAAATGTTTTTCGCGTGCCCAACAAACACTAGTATCCTTCACCAAACATGCGAGTCAGCTATTCCAACGTATACGATGAGCCAAGTACAACTAGGCGGCAGGCAAGAAGGGAAATTTAGTATGCAATAAACATTCAATGACATTTTTATGTATCTAACCTTTCCCGCTCCAGAGCAGTTTGAACATCTTTCGGTTTTAGGCAGTGAGAGGGGCTGACTTCTGCCATCAACTGTTGATACTGGTTCAGTAAGAACAAGGGTTCCAGTGCTTGAGCAGCGAGCACAAGCAAGATATCCTGCATAAGTATCGAATACACAGATCAAGAATATAAAGAAGGTAGACTAGACACTAACAGGTAGCGAATTCAAAGCAATTAACCGTAATGGACATATTCTGGCTCAAGATGCAACCCTACATTTTGTAGATTCATTTGGTCCAACCCCAGTCGTTGACATGTGAAACCAATACAAACATCTCCATCTTATATATTTAAAGCTATAGCAAAACATATAACTAAAAGTGAGAAATATAGGACATTATCGTACCAGTTCCAATACAATATTTGCATCTTTTTTGCTCCTGCTGTTTCACATTGTTTATTTCAACTACCATCAATGCTGAGATCACTCCAACTGCTCCTCCTGAGAATGACGCCACGATGGGATCAACTTGGCTGCAGTTTGAAAGGATAGCAGATCAATAAGTGAAACTGGTAACAACATAGTATCAACATCATTTAGCTGCTTCATGTCAAGATAGATGACATCCTACATTTTCCAATGTGTAAAACTTTGAGGATTCTCATAAAATTTGACTATATCGGTTCTCAAAAGTAAAATTTAGTACTTTTGGTTCCTACATTACAGACAGAAAGTAGGAACTATTGAACTTAAAGATTCATATCAAGATAGATTATACAAAATTTCAAAACAATAATTACTAGAGAACGGGAGGGTTAAAAGCCCGAAATACGAGCCATACCTCAACTGCAACGGCAGATGCATATTTACTATAAAATCTTTATATGATGTGCCTCCTATCCCCAGCTTCAACTCCAGCTGGAAGACGTAAAGATAATTGTAGGCAAAGAGTTAGAAACATAACCGAATCCAGACTATACTTATTTGATAAGTTTCCTCATTTTCTGACTTGAAAATTGAGAAACATATAGTCAGACCAGTAAAAGAAAACCAGAAAACGTTGGCTAACATACTCTCTGAGACAAATGTAATGTTTATGAATAACGGTTAAAACTAATTACAAAATGCATAACGAACTTACAGAGGGTGATATGAGGCCACCGAAAAGTATAAATCCCGCAATAATTGAATAACAGACTGCATAATACTGCTTAAGGTTTTCTGAACTCTGCAAGCAATGCATTCACAATTTTTTTATGAATCAACTAAAGGCTACCTAAAAATGTCGGGGAAATGAAATAGCCAAGGTTAATGAAACAGTGAAACCCTTATTAACCATGAACATACATGTCTTCATAGGGGCAAGCAGCTTACCAGGGGAGGCAAAAATGGAATGAAAGACGGAAAACTAGGAAGTTCGTTTTCTTGGTCTAACGTTCCAAGCTCTGCGCTTTTGATCCTTTGTTGTATCCGCAGCCTGCGAACCTACACAGATTGAAGCTTATAAAGCAACCAACATACTCACGATTTCACAAATCACATTTCTGGCAAGAAAAATTATAACGAGTCTGTCTGAAATGGCAATCATATGCAACAACAAGCTAATACGAAGAAAGTGGGCTCACCTCTTCCATATGCAAGAAAATCTTGTTTCGTCGGCTTCGAATATTATCTTTGATCTCCTGCAACTCCATTTTGGCAAAGTCCTGCACCATTTCAGGCCCCTCTATAATACAAAATCTGCATAATTAAGCATGTAAAATAAGATTGAATAATTACAAGCTTTTGACAAAAAATAAAAAACTAAAAAAATAAAAATTACAGGCTACAAAGCAATCCGTATCATTGTTGGGGTTAATTAAGATCAACAGAAAATAAATCACATGGGTTTTTCACAGAAAGTTACAAACTTTTGAAGACCAGTAAACCGTCTGCAATCAGATAAATTTCAAAGTGCAAAGTAACAAACCAAAGCTTGGAACTTTGAATTTCCACTTTCTGTAAATTTCCCAGAGTGAGAGTGAGAGAGAGTACCCGGCGGGGTTTGTATCGCCGGCGGGATTAGGATCAGAGTCGACAGACGGACCGAAAGAAGAGGAATCGGGGTCGGACGCCATCGCCATGGATCTCCATTTGGAGGTGCTTGATTTGGGGCTTCTTGCGTAGCTGAATCCGGAGCAGCTAGAGCTATGCAATTTGTACGGGCAGTAACGATTCGGCGGGAAAGAAACGGCCAAAAGTCGGCCGGAACAGAGCATCTCTCTCTGTCTCTGTAAAACACCAGGTAGCAGAGCTCTCTGTTTATCTGAAAAATTGCGATCGTACAAATGGAGACGATCACAAAAGCAAATCTTGAAGCACTGCTAATGTGCAGAACACTCGTCAATTACCTAACACTAGGAGAAGTAGTAGGGGAGAGAGATGGTTCGATCGGCAAAAGAACAAATAATGGAGGGAAGTGGGTGATTCTTGTTTCTCTCAGGTTTTTTTTTAATTTATTACTTTATTTTATTTTAGAAAACTTAATTTTTAGTGGATCTAGTTTCGTTAGATTCGAGTTAGTTCATGGTTGTAGTACGCTTCAGTGCATATTAAAACATTACAATCTAATGATCTCCGATGATCCCACTAATAACGTTATTTGAGACATTGTCCTAAAAATCTTCATCTTGTGCCGCTTGGGTCCCATTTAAGTGCTAGATGGCTGGCAGTTACTCGAATTATTTTCTAGATGTTTGAAAATTAAAAAATTATGCTTAGACTTACTTACGCGTCCGTCTAGACCCGTTTAGACATTTTTTTAGGTCGGTTAGACCCCACCTAAGTCGTCTAGACTCGCGATTCTCACTTAAATAGAAATTCGACAACGTTCATTTTTTTTTGTTTAGTAAATTGTAGGATGCTTAGGATGCTTATTGAATGTCGGCTAGCCTTACCCCCATTTATGGAGAGGCTGGGTTCGAGACTTGGGAGCAGCCTCTCCATAAATGGGGGTAAGGCTAGCCGACATTCACCTCTCCCAGACCCTGCGTAAAGCGGGAGCCTTGTGCACTGAGTACGACCTTTTTTTAGTAAATTGTAGGATGCTTATTGAATACTTGGATAAATACTCATTATATGTTTGTTTCCTATATTTTCAAAATATTCATTTTATTTTACAATTTTATATATCCCCAAATAATTATGTATTTTTAAATATAAATAAATATTTATTAATACAATATATAATAAATTTAATTAAATCAATCTGCATAGAAACCCGCATAGCAGTCTAGCTACTATATTCCAGCTCACCGCCTAATTACCGTTTAACGTTTTTTAAATACTTGATTTGAGAGTTTGACTTGTCTCATGCAAACAATTGTACGTTCTACTTATACAAATTCTTTGCATTTTTTCTCTATTCTATTGAGTGAACATAACATGCTATAAATTTCGTTAAATTCCAAGAGATTTCCCAATGGGGCAATTTCCTATTTATTTTAAGAGAAATACTTAAGAGATTCGCTTAAAAGTGAGACTTTTTATAGATTCTCTGTCATTTTATATTTTTTACACAATATTTTATAACGTTGTATAGAGTCTTATTTTAAGAAAATCTCTCAAACATTTCTCTTATTTTAAACAAGAAAGAAAGTGACAAAACATGAGAAATCAATCATTTTCGTTATCTAATAGTGTCTCTATTTTTCTCTGGTGTTGTGTGTATCGTGTAACAAAATGAAAACGACTATCATCAATCATCATGGATTCATGGTTTTATTCTCATATCCATTAAATGTGGATAAATAGAAAAAGGAGATAATTGTAATTTTCATTTTTTTAGATATTTGTAATTAAATTAGTCCAATATTTCATGACCATGGAATATTGTTTGGTCTCAAATGCAATTCCATAAATGTTGTCTTCATCCTAGTCTTTTTCTGACTTTTGAGACCTTGGATAGAACATGGAATTAATATAAATCGGTTACAAACGCCAAAAAAGTCTCATCAACATTTGAAACAACGACGAAAGCATTTAAAAAACCAAAAGATATGCCAGTTTTTCAACAAACGATATTATGTTCTTAGAGAGGGGGTTAACTTAATTTCATAATAAGTTAGAAGTAATGTGGTTCAAATCTTCTTTAAGTGAAAATCGAACCTAAAACCTCTCTCACCAAATTATTGCCATTTTGAGATTATGGCAATAACTTGGTGGTGTTTGGTGATTGGATTTGAAATCAAACTTTGGGTAAGGTACCACATTTTGTGTTTTAAGTTTCGAGTCTCTAGTTAATAATTTCTGGTGTTCAAACAATCGCCACATCTGTTGAGAGCATCCACTAATTCGGAACTTAATTTTAAATTTGTGTTTTAATTTAGAGATGACTCTAACAATCAACTATTGACAATTAGTTCTCTTTGTATGAATCTTATTTTAATGGGAGCTTGATGAGTTAATCCGCTAGCTATCATGGTGCGCACATAAACAATTAATGTTTTACTAGATGTCTAGACAATTAATGTGCCTCATCGTATTTTACAAAGAACATCTAGCTCTAGGTCAAACTTTCGAGTCGATTACACTTTTTTGGTCTAGGGTTCGACTCTTGGATTTGAGTCATGGGCATGAGTTGCAATTCTATAGTCTTAGGTTTGAGGGGAAGAGATCCTCTCCGGTCTCTCCCACCAAAGTCATTCAATCCATTAATCCGGATTCTTGAAATTTGACCCAACGACTACAAACTAGATGTCACTTTAAAAATTATAAAAATTTTACCGATTTAATGAATGTACATTACGTTTTTTATTTTGTAATAATTCATCATATTTTATTCAACGACGGCAACTAACGACCCCAAAACGGCGGCTACTAGGGGTGGGTTCAAAAAACCGAAAACCAAACCGAACCGAAACCGAAAAAACCGAACCGAACGAAAAAACCGAACCGAATTGAAAAAACCGAACCGAACCGAATTCTTTTGGTTCGGTTCGGTTTTAGTGATTTAGAAACCGAACTAAACCGAACCGAACCGAATTAATTAAATTAATTTTTTTTATTTAATTATTTGTTTTGGGTATTATTTTCTAAACCCAATTTGTAAGTTAAAATGTGCTAAACCCAATGTGTTGCCAAACTTTAAGCTCAAAATATTTAAAAAATGCCTATAAAAACTCTAAACCCTAACCTATTATTTATCCCCCATATAAGGTTCCGGAACCAAAACTCCTCCAGAAGTACCTACATCCATCTCCATAGCACTGCCTACTTCTGCCCTAGCATTCTTTTCCAAATCTACTCTCATATAACATGTAACAGAATCCATAAACATTTATTTCGGGTAGATTACTTGGGTAATTTGTGATGGAAAAGAATCTAACACACACTAAATAAATCCACCCACGCATTATTTTTACTAATCAAGTTGTCAACATGCAATTACAAGCAAACAACCTTGATCTTTGAACAACATCATACAATTTAACTTTTCTAAGTCATTTGTACGATTTTTGTGTTGTGAGGTTGTTAGTTTGGACTTTGGAAGACTTGATTGATGATTTTAGTTCAATTTTAAATGTTTATTTTCATTGTCTTTGATTCTAGTTAGAATGCTTATGTTATGATTGTGTTGGATATGTTAAAATTTAAAATTTCAATGTTTTTCATTTTTTGAAAAAAAAAACCAAAAAACCGAAACCGAACCGAAAAAAAATGAACCGAACTGAACCGAAATTTCGGTTTGGTTTTGGTTTTGGCAAAAAACCGAACCGATTTAAACCGAACCCACCCCTAGCGGCTACGCTCCCTTTTGTTTTACAAACCCTAGCAAAACCTCCCCTTAGAGCAATTCCACCCATGGAGCCCTTCCCCCTGGCAATCCACTATTCAATCCACCCTATTAAACAGTAACTGCCTTAAATGAATAGTAACTACCATTAATGAACAGTAATTGTCATTTACATCTCCACCCTTAGAACCCTCCCCTGGCAATAAGCAATTAAAATAATAGTTTTTTTTGTTTGTTTAAATAATAAAAAACCCCCTCTCTCTCTCCTCTCTCTGACACAAAAAACATAAAATATTGCAAAGCCCTCGGGCCACAGGCCCGTCGACTCCCCACCCCCCCCCTTCGCTCGGGCTCCCACCCTCACTCGGGCCCTTCCCCGCTGGAGCTGCTCCCACTGGCCCTCAGGCCCTTTCTCCTCCCCTGTCGCCCGAGCAACCAGCATCCGCTGGAGTTGCTCTTATAAATACCATCACATCCGCCGCAGGAGCCATCAGATGCTCCTTTATCTTCACTTTCACACACTAATCCTCTCACATAGACGGTAGGGAATCCAGTTGCTTCTCCATTCCGGAAAGCTTTCCTTGTCCATATTTTTACACCATCGCCTCTGTTTTTTTATTTATTTACTTAATAATTTGAGTAATTTCATTTATCCCTGCTATATTTCAGATATTCAGCTTGTATTTTATCAAAAAAATAAAAAACTCACAGTCTATGGGTTTTTTTTTTTTAATTATTAGATGAGGCAGGTGATGATTTATACATATTTTGCTACATTTCTTGATTGTCTCATATTGTTGAGATAGTGAAAAAACTCAAATGTATCTGAGGCCGGCCTTCCTCTCCCTGGGAAGAAGAACAACCTTTTATTTTTTATGTTATTTTAATTTTGGATTAAATGTGATAACTTGTATTAAAATATACAAAATCCATGTATTTTCATAAAAATCAAAAATAAATAAATGGTTAAGAAGAACTGCAATGAGCTACACCTCTGATGGATTGTTAAAGTTGAGAAAAAAATAACATTTTTAAAAAACTCGTTGTGCACATATTGGATAATGGTGGTCCTTTTCACACTTTTTTTTTTATCTTTTATATATCCATTTCAATTTTTGTCAATATGATCATATGAACTAAAAAAATATTAAAAGACAAAAGTTAATAAGGAGTGTATAGAAAGTAAAAATAAGAGCGTGGATAACCACTCATTGGACAAACACACAATGGGTGAACTACCAACATATAGAAAAGAATTTTTTATGAGATTTTTTCCGATGCTTCAATTAAAATGTCTGCAATCATATAGAAAGGAGAATGGATAGAGATCTCATCTATATAATAAAAGTTGGATAGATGAACTGAAATAGTGCATTGGATGTATAGTGCGACCTACGTATACCATTAAAATTCAAAGAAAATTTTCATAGGACGATAATAAGGCCAACAATACTTATGACACATAATGTTGGGTCAAGCATCAATACATGCAAAAATTAAGGTGTAGCAGAGATGAGAATTATTTGTTGGATGTATGGACCCACGAGAAAGGACATGAAAGTAATTAGAATATCCAAGATAAAGTAGGAGTATTCGCAGTTGATGATAAGATGAGAGAAAATCAGTTAAGCTGATTTGAACACGTGAACCGAATACTATAGATGCTTGGTTAGAATATGTGATTATGGACAGAGAATCAGACAGAAGTGGTAGAGGGAAAACTAAGAGTACTTGGAAAGAGATTTTAAAAATAAATATAGAGTGTTTGAAGCTAACGAAAAACTTAACGCAAAATCTAAAGCGATTACGTTCTAAAATTCATAAAAACAACCCTACTTAATGAAGTAATGCCTTGTTATTATCGTATACTGAATATAACTTGAAACTGCCTCAAAAGAATTGTAACGTGTTTTATGAAAAATGCTATGAATACCATGAATCAGTATCTTGAGTTCTCACGTTTACTGTTTTACGTTGACTGTATTGTTGGAACTTGCACCCACCCCCCAACAGAAAAAAAAAATTTAACGCATCCATGTTAACGTGTCACAGATGGGTCCAACCATTAACAACGCGAAGCCACAAGCTCCAACAGGAACACTAAATTCTGCCATATCTACTTTCCATCAATTGTCGAAACATGCAATCACCATCTTCGTTACCAACTTGAATATCCATCCCATCGTTTCGTCTCTATCATTCACAGATTTAACACTTCTTCTGGTTCAAACCACAATTCTCTTATACATGATTGTACTCTTTTTTATTTATTTTTTGATAAATGAATGATTATTTTAAAAGAAAATCAAAAAATGCAACAAACAACAAGAAGGCAGCAAAGCCAAGCTAAAAACCAAAAAACACGTAATGCTGTAAACAACTGCAGCAACCTAACCTAACAACCAGTAACAAGGGGAGAACAATTCTCCATTCTTTAAAAAAAGGCACGTTTGCAGTATAGAGAGCGAAATATGCAAAGAACATAACTCCAAACGTATAGAGTTCACAATTATTTTAAAGACAACAATGGAGTTGATGTGCTCATTTTTTGAATTTCAGGTTGGGTAGCTCTCTTATGCACATTTGAATTATTATGTCAGATGTAGGGCGTTGCGACCATTAATTTTTTTTCTGAGCAGGCATGATCGCAGTTGTTGCACTTCTTACCACCTCAACATTTACACAAACTAATAGCAACAATTTTAAAGTACTAGGACTAGTACTGCGGTAGTTGATGATAATATATAAATATATACAGGATTAAAGATATGGTGACACACTTTTATCACGTTTTCATACACATTTTATAGGATTCACTTCATGATGTATTTTAACAATTTGAACTAGTCTATATTTTAGTGCATCATTCATAAATGTTTACGAAAAATTAGACAAATACGGTTTCTACAAATAAACATTAAATTTAAAGGAAAACTAATGAAAATGGCTTGAAAACTTTGAGTTTTAATGATAAGGACAAAATAAAGGGTAAAGTGAATAGTACCAGGTTTGACTTTTTAGTGTAAAAATGTGGTTTTTCGTTAAAGTGAACAGTACCGTGGGCTTTTCGTTAAAACTCCCTAAATTTAATCCAATTGTCATTTAATTTTCTAATTTGAATGATTTTTTGTAGACATATCTTTGAGATAAGACATAAAAGATAAAAGTTTGGATCTTTGAAGTATATTCAGTGTTTAATATATTCGTATCGACAGAAATATCGATGTGCAAATTTACGAAAATATCGATCAAATATTTTGTAAAAAATAAATATGTGATATGTGATAAGGAAAACTTCTTTCTAATGACAAGCAATAAAATAAAGCATTCCACTGGAACGAATATGTAACAAAATGCTCAATTAGTGTATAATAAATAACATATACAAAGTTGATGGTCCTGCCAAGGATTAATGAGTAAATTGTAGTAATGGTTCCTCAACTTTAATCAAATTGAAGCAATGGTCCCTCAACTAAAAATTCATTATCATTGGTCCCTCAACTTATCAAAATGTGTAGCTATAGTCATTTTCATCAATTTCGTCAAAATTTTGTCAAAATAAGTTATGTTGGAATAACCATTTATATAATTAGGGTTACTCAACTTATCAAAGTGTGTAATTATGGTCATTTTCGTCAACTACATAAAAAATTTTGTCAAAATGAGTTATGTTGGAATGACCATTGCTACAATTGGGTTAAAGTTAATGGACTATTTCTCAAGTTGAATTAAAGTTGAGGGACCAATGATAATGAATTTTTAGTTGAGGAACCATAGTTGCACGTTTTGATGAGTTGAGGGACCAATGGTAATGAATTTTTAGTTGAGGGATCATTGCTCCAATTAAGTTAAAGTTAAAGAACAATAGCTACAATTTACTCACGATTAATTGGCGTCCATAGAAATTTCATGATATCAACTTAAAATAGATACAACATTATGTCTTGCTTTTTAATATCAAAGTACTATTTACCCAAGATCACTCATTTGGTCTCCGGTATATATATCTAGACTTAAGTGACGAGAACGATAAAGTCACGGTGTTTTAATATTATCACTCGGCATCGTGTGCTTTAATTTTTTTTTATATATAGCATCACTTGATCGGTGAGACACCACTATTGTTATCATCATTTTATACAAGTTATTCTCGTATATCTGATCCAAATTTCAAAAAAATCAATATTCAATATTCTCAACGAGAGAAACTTTGATAAGTTGTTGATCGATGCTAGGAAGATTAAATTTGTAAACTAAATGACATGAAACTTGACCATTGGATTATTGATTTAGCATTAATAAACGCGCTCATTTCCTATTGATGACACATCATTTAGTTTGCAAATTTTGTCTACAAATTTAATCTCTATAGTATTACCCATACATGAACTAGGAGTATATCAATTTATGTTCCTTATTTAATACGAAGGGGAGACTAAATTTGTAGATTAAATATGCAGACGAAATGATGTGTCACCAATACGAAATAAGCACATTAATAAGCACTTAAGTAATAATCAAATCATCAACTTTCATCGTTTAGTTTACAAAATTTAGTCTCCATAACATTACCCTTAATATGAAACATGAACCAAAACCAAAACAATGAACTTTACCTATAATTACTTAATTAGTATAATGCTAGTGAGACTAAAGTGGGTAACTAACATGTTCTAAGGCTGCTCCCATATGAATGTTTAACAAAGCAACACACTTATCTTGAACACACTAACAAATTGATTGATATCATTGCATCCCATAAATATGTTTGTCCAAGAATGATGAAGCTTTGTTCATTCTTGAGATTACCATTTCATTTACTTTGCATTTTTGAATAGTCTTTTACTTCGTTCTTTTTTTATTTCCTACAATTGTAATCACAATCAACAAACAAGACAAAGGTAAATAATATTAGGACCAGACTGTAAAGTCCTAATGCATTGTAGTCACCTCTCTAACGCATTTTTTCAAGTAGTTGGAGGACATATATGAATGGCAACTCCAACCTTCAAAGAGATAGTACCCAAGTCATTCATGGAGACTCACCGAAGTTCGAAATGTCAGATGACCCTCTTTGTCCCTAAGTCGGTCTGTCCCTGCTTAAGGTATATATGTTTGGGTGAAAGATTTTCAAGTCCCAAACAATTGAGCTCAAATTATTAAGGAATAAATTACTAAAATTAGATAAGAGAAATGAAAAATATCTTTCATGAGCATTTACAAAAGGATATGAGAGAAATTTACCAATTCCTTACTCGTTGTGACTTGTGATCCTTCGCTCAAACATAACCATAGTGTTTTATGGAATTAACAGGTTATCCACGTAAGAAGTTGACTGAACTCTGAACTAAGAGAAAATTTTTATATGTTCAGAACACAAGTGATACATCATCTGTTATTATATAACTGATGAAAAATTTCATTTTTAAGTATTGTTAATTTTTTAATATAAATATATCATAAATTATATAGTAATACGTGATATACCATCGTATTTCTGGTACATTAAAAGATTTCGCCCGAACCAAGTTAAATTAGCACATTACCAAGTTATGACTGTTTCACCAGCCCTCCCCCAGCTAATCAAATTCATTGCTCTGTCAGTAAAACAAGCCATTTGCAGAAGAAAACGTGACTGTTTTGACCAGTTGAAGCGCAAGCAGGTTGCAAAAGATGAGTAGGTGAATCAATAAATGTTCCAACAGTTAATGCTTTTATGGTGTAAAATTAAATTACCCATATATTAGGGTTAAGAAGATAAGAAAACTAATAAAAATGATTTGAAAACTTTGAGTTTTAATGATAAAAATAAAATAAAAGGTAAAATGAATAGTGTCAATATTGATTTTTTAGTGTAAAATGTGATTTTTCGTTAAAATGAAAAGTACTGGAAACTTTTCGTTAAAGTTCCGAAGAAAGATCAAATCCATAGCTTTCAAGCCCACGCATCTCTCTATATATAGTACTCAGCAACTTCATCACCTTAATCATTCCTCTCGTTTTTGCTTTTAAATTTGTATTGGTTCTAGAGAGAAAGTTGGTAAGCTAAGCTAAGGTTATAATATTATCCATGGAGGGGGTGATGATGGACGTCGTTCTGGTGTGTTTGGGGCTTATCTTTTTCCGGCTATGGTGGCGCTACTGGTCAGTTACTGGTGGCGGGCCTAAAAACCTGCCGCCGGGGCCGCCAGGGTGGCCGATAGTGGGAAACCTAATCCAAGTCATCCTCCAACGGCGGCACTTCATCTACGTCGTCCGCGACTTACGTGCAAAGTACGGACCAATCTTCACCATGCAGATGGGGCAGCGGACTCTCATAATCGTCACCAGCTCCGACCTCATACACGAGGCCCTCGTCCAGAGAGGTCCCGAGTTCGCGTCCCGGCCTGCTGATTCCCCCATCCGCCTCCTGTTCAGCGTCGGAAAGTGTGCCATCAACTCGGCAGAGTACGGTCCTTTCTGGCGTACCTTGCGGAGAAACTTCGTCACCGAGCTGATCAACCCGGCGAGGATAAGGCAGTATAGCTGGATCAGACACTGGGCTATCAAATCCCACATGGACAGGCTGATAAAGTCCGAAGATAGCATCGTTCATGTGATGAGCGAGTGCCGGCTCACCATCTGTAGTATCCTTATATGCTTGTGCTTTGGGGCGAAGATCTCCGATGAGAAGATCAAGACGATCGAGAGCGTGTTGAAAGACGTTATGATGATGACAACTCCAAAGCTCCCCGATTTCCTGCCGGTGCTGACTCCATTGTTTCGCCGGCAAGTCAGGGAAGCAAAGGAGCTGAGGAGGAGGCAGTTGGAGTGTTTGGTTCCACTCGTTAGAGACAGAAAAGCATTTGTTCTTGAAAGTGATAATGTTAAGGATGAAAACGTAAAAAAGATAATGGTGAGTCCAAAGGGTGCTGCTTATATTGACTCCTTGTTTGAGCTGGAGGTGCCGGTGAGAGGGAAAGACCGAGGCCGCAGGCGGTTGGAAGAGGAGGAGCTCGTGACTCTTGTCTCCGAAGTCATCAATGCCGGGACGGATACTAGTGCTACGGCGTTAGAGTGGGCTTTGCTTCATTTGGTGATGGACCAAAAAATTCAAGAGAAGCTGTACAGGGAAATCGTTGATTGTGTAGGGACAGATCGCAGTCCCTACACAAATGAACAAAAGCCGCACGAAGAGGTGATCACTGAGAGTGACGTGGAAAAAATGAGCTACCTTTCCGCGGTGGTGAAAGAAACATTCCGGCGGCACCCCCCGAGCCACTTCGTCCTGTCACACGCAGCCTTGGAGAACACGGAGCTCGGCGGATACACTGTGCCCGCAGATGCGAGCGTGGAGTTTTACACTGCATGGGTGACTGAAGATCCCGATATGTGGGAGGACCCGGGTGAGTTCCGACCGGAGAGGTTCTTGGAGGGAGGAGACGGGGTTGACGTGGACGTGACCGGGACCAAAGGGGTGAAGATGGTGCCGTTTGGAGCTGGCAGGCGGATCTGCCCCGCGTGGACGTTAGGGACTTTGCATATCAACTTGCTGCTTGCTCGGATGGTGCATGCTTTTAAATGGTTGCCGGTTCCAGATGCGCCACCGGACCCGACTGAGACGTTTGCTTTTACAGTTGTCATGAAGAACCCTCTCAAGGCCATCATTGTGCCTAGGTCGTTAATGTCATCCACCAAGATCTAATGTTTCAAGACCAGGATTAATTAGCTTGGTTTATATTAATTAATTATAGTTATTATAAGGCAGGGTTGTTTACTGTTAGTTTATTCTTAATTATGCTCTAATTTATGAGAAAAAACTGTACAAGTTGGAATTATAATTTATAAGTTAAGGACTATATATAAGACGCACTACAAAAAAAAGGGCCTTTTGCGACGGTCAAAACGTGTCGCAAAAGTAGCTAAAAGCGTCGCAATAGCCCTTTTATGACGAGCATGCGACGGAAAATAACGCGTCGCAACAACTAGGCGTCGTAAATGTTGGTCGATTATATGCGATGCTTTAAGCACGTCGCAAATATTATTTACTACAGACTTGCGACGGCAAACTAAACGTCGCAAATAATTGGCAACAGGTTTAAAAAAAAAATTATTTGGCGTCAAATGAGACGCCACAATGACATTATTTTGAGTAACTTCACCAAAATTGTTAAATGTAAAATTTACTACAGGTTCCAAACTAAAATAAAATCCAACATCATTGATACAATTCATAATTCACAAAATGAAACACTTATTTGGAATCTTTGATATCAAATAATGTATTAAACTTACAGTAATTAAACATAAATACATGATCTAAACATTTATATAGTCTATAATCCTATGTCAGACCTGTGCTTCTATGTCGAACCTAGCAAGAGATCCCCTTGAGTGTTTTTCCTTCTAAACTTTATGCCTCTCCCCTTCATATTACAATACAAACCTCATCAACATTTACTTCAGATTGAAATCGAAGCTTGGGTCGTGAATGAAAGTAGAAGGCGCCAAAGGTGAGGTAAGAGTGCGAGACGCCGTTTATTTAGTTAGCAAGATGGAACAATCTAATGGATTTGTTTCTTCACTTTGTTCCTCCCGTTGATCAAACTAGGCAAGATGTACCAACCAGGCCACACCAGGCCCTTTGAATTGTAAACATCAAGTTCAACAGGGGAATCTCCTGCTGGGACTGAACATCACAAACAGATAAATGTCAAGCAGAAAACAACCATTGTTTCCGGATTTCATCTCATGCATGTAAACCACTAATGACAAACACAAGACCCTAGTCATGACATACTTGGCTCTTGTTGTACTCAAACTCAATAATATGCAGACAATCTTCGATTCCAACTTCCATCTGCAAAGGCAATAAAATTATAGGAAGATCCATTGAGGGAGGACTAACAATGGGGTGGCTGTTAGATAATAAAAAGTGTGCATGATGCTCAAAAGATCCTGGTATTCCAAGAGAGAGAGATTACCACAAAATCCTGGTATTCCACTATGCTACTACCATAACCACAACTACACTAGTGTAGCAAAATCTAAAAGCTGCCAATAGATATTTACTTCAAGTCTTCGATAAACAATTAAGAATGAAAATATAAGTAACTATCAATGTCTTAAGAGTTACCTAAGTCTCACATTCCCGTTCTAAGTCTCATATGACATCTCAACTGTAGAAAACTCAAAAGGATATGTTTTCCTTTCATATATCTGTCCAGGAACATCAAGTTCCTTTCATATATCTATCTTTCTTTATTTCTAATGTAAAGGGTTGGTAATTATAAACAAAGAATCAAAATCAATAGTTTAAAAAACCGAGTAGAAACTATACAAAGCTAATGAAATGAAGCCAAAACAAACTCACCAAGGGAAGTAAAGTCATAAAAGTTGCCTCTGTCAAAGTACATCTCTGCAACATAAAGTCTATTAGAATGCTAGGGTAAGAATAAAAATCCTAAGAAATGCTATTGACCAAGAAGCAAGGAAAAATAATTACAGGCAGGAGTTGGTTGATTAGCATGTAATGAACCAAAAAACAAATCTCATGCTATTATTTTCACACTAAACAAAAAGCAAATACTTAAAGAGTGGCTTCAACACTCTCTACTGTAACTCTGTCATCAGTTAAATCCAAGTCCAGATAGGGAAAACTAAGCTGCAACAGCATACGAACGAAAAACTCAGATTAAATAAAATCAAATTCGACAACAAAAGTATCAATAAACTTAAAATCACTCTGAAATGAATCTTCACACATCGTTAGCTGTTTCCATATGATCCTCGTCATTTCATCAGATAATTGACAAAATAATACCATAATTAATAGAGTACAGAATCACAACATCATCAATTACAAAAACTGGCTCCAATTACAAAAATCCTCCAACAATATTAACAATTAGTGATGAAGTAAAACGCAGCAAAAAACTGAAAACCCCTAAACAACCAGAGAGCTTATGGAGAATAGATAGGATTGAAATTTGCAGAAAAATGATGAAACAATACCCAGAAAAAACAATTGGAAGATAATTCCTCGAATAATCTTACCCGAATGGGAAGAGATGACGTTGAATTCGACTTTCTAGTAGCAAAAAGAAAGAACGGATAGATGAGAACAAAATTAGGGATAGTGAAAGGGGTATTTGAGAGAGGGAACAAGAACCATGAATTCTTACCTGGTTCAATTGCGTCTCAACATCAGGATTATGGCGAGAGTGGCAGAGAAGGATTTAAGCTTTGAAAAGAGGCAGAGAGGCAGAGATGCAAAGAGCGAGAAGGAGAGAGGCGGAGAGCGAGAGGGAGACTCGAGCGTACTGAGTCTCATTTTTTAACTTTTTTCCTCTTCTCTTTTACTTGTTCACGCATGCGACGGAACTCAATGGGGTCGTAAATAACAAAGCGCCAAAGTTAACCGCGCAGAAAATTAGTGAAATTCGTATTTATTACGACGGCCGCGTCATGCGTCGCAAAAGAAGTGTCGCAAATACCGTGTTTTCTTGTAGTGACGGACGTGATATGATGAATTGGTATTCTTATTAATATTCAATTCGTATGTTTTCTTGTCTCTGATAAACATTAAACAAAATCCTATGTTTTCTTTTGCACTTGCAAGCTAAAGTGAGACAATCTTAGTAGATTCAGAGCCCTTTTAAGTTGTAACAGTGTTGTCTCTCCATGCTTTTTCATTTAAAAACTAGGGTAATATTAGGAAAATTAAATTTTTAGATAAAATTTTGTAAATTAAATGGCATGGAAGTTGATGATTGAAGTATGATTTAAGCGTTGATACTCATGCTCATTCCTATTCGTGACACATTATTTAGTTAGCATAATTATTCTAAAAATTTAGTTTTCCTATTATCCTTAGAAACTATAGCTGCTTAGCATTTACGGGTAACAAAGTTACTTTGTGAATTTGGTAGTGCAATGAAATAGGAATGTTGAGAGGAATGAATCGAACGCGGAACTTTGAATGCATGAGTTTATGTGTTTATTTAACAAAGTTACATGTTATTTTCAGCAAAGAAATAGGAAGTATTAAAAAGGGGTAATTCATACCAACCTAATATTTTAAGTGATTGTAAATCAGACAACCTAATATTTTGAGTGATTGTAAATCAGACTCAGGGCTAGTTTGGTATTGCTGTGTTTTTAAAAAAAATTGTTTTTACTGTGATGTGAGAATAAAAGGTTGTAAAATAAAGCAGATAAGTGTTTGATAAACATTTTTTTTTTAAAAAGTGCTTTAACGAAAAAAGTAGTATTCAAGTGTTTGGTAACTTTTATATAAAAATGATGTGCATATGTTAAATGACTAAAAAGAGTATAATATTATATTAAACATTACAATAATTTAAATTTTTTCTCTTATAATTTTATTTATTTATAATCTCTCCTACGTTCACTCTCTCTCATCTCCCTCATTTTCCCTGCTGCTCATCCTCCTTCATCTCAACTTCACTGGATCTTCGAGCGTCAACGTCTCCGACCACACCTTTGAGGACAAACATATTTGTTGAGGTATAAAATTAAATAAATGGTTTGTTTATTGGGTTTTAAATTAGGGTTTTGTTATTGAATTTGATGAATTTATTTGTGTCGTGCAAATAAGATTGGTTGGCATCTTATTAATTTATTGGGTGTTAATTTGGTGAATTCCTTGCGGATGAGAATCATCATTCATGCTACTGGAGAAATCATCGGTCCTTTTATCACTGTAAGCATTTCCGTCAATTAAATTAATTTATGGGTTATTTTTTAAGTTTATTATACTATTTAATGTCGCATTTGATCGTGTGTAGGATCTGAAAGGAGGAGAGGGATAATCATTGGTGCAGTGGTGGTCGATGTCGAGCGGGAGGAGGAGGGACGACGACAATCCTAGGGATTTGATGCGGGGGGAGAACGAGGGAATAGGAAAGAGATCCGTTGTTTTAGGGACAAGGATTGTCATTCTGTAAAACTAACGAGGGTGTTATTGGAGTTTAGAAAGTTCCATTAACATTGCACTGTAGCTCTACATGTTTTGAAAAAAAAAAAGCTGTTTTTTCAAAACTATGATTTGCAGCTTCAGGATTTTGGCTTTTTTCCACCCTCAATGGTGAAAAAAAACGCTGATTTTAGTGTGTTTACCAAACACTAAAAAGGCCCTAACTTTTTTTCATACTTGCTTTTTTTATAATTTCAGCTGTGCCAAACTGGTACTCAATCTTTTAGTATTCAAGTGCAACGAGCCAAGCTTGAAAAAGGTTAAGGTTACACTAAATAACTGTGCCAAACCAAGAGGTTTTAAAGTTATTAAAAGGGATGCAAACAATATGGATAATGCTTATATGTTCCTCCCGTGGATACCTGCTTGTCCTCTACTAACAATTAACGAATCATTACTGTTCGAACATCATAATCGGAATCATTTTTTTTCTTTATCATGACCTAAAGGTCACATATGTTAAAAAAAGAAAAATCATTTAATTTGAAGATCCTTTAGTTATACATCTATGTTAAACCAATCAACGATTTTGATAACAAGTAACATCCTCTTGATAAACCGTTCATTTTTTTATGCATATTAATAGTTAAAAGATCTCCATTTTGAATAATATCTACATATATAATCTCTAAACGATAATAAAGAGAATAACCAGTTCTTATTATAATATTCGAAAGATAAAAACTCGTTAATTATAAATGGAGAATAAGCAAGTACCTCACGGAGGAAACACGAACATTGTACGGACAATATATTCTGCACATTAGGCATTTTTTGACATTATATGGACAAAAATCTATTAAATTTTTTTACTTGTTCAAAAAGTTGGAAAAATATATCACCGAAACATAAAAGTCCGGGAAAGAAATGGTGGCCCATTAAAGCCCATTTGCTTTTCAAAACGATAACTGTTCGATTCAGTTGATAATATATAGGCCCATTGAAATCCCCGTGTTTCCCTCAAAACCCTAGCTCTCTCTATCCCTATAAAACCATGGCGAACGCCCGCTTTCCAGTCAACCCAGCAACGCCTCCACCGCCATTTTTAGCAGAAATCCAATTTGTGTTAGCAAAAGTTTAAGAGAGAGAGAGAAAGAGATTGGCGGTGATGACCCAATGAAATTCAAGCTCAACAGACCGGATTGTAGGCCTTCTCTTTTCAAGAGAAGGTTTGCGTGTCGACAACCCCGCTGAACTGAGCCTTCTCTTTCTCCCTTCTTTTTTTCTTCATTTTATTTCCCTGAAAATTTTGTGATTTGGTTGTTTTTTATTTGTATTTAATTTGTTTTCAATTGTTTTTTAATTAAATTTAATTTTGGTGGGAAGGTGAAGGAAAGGGGGATTGCTATGAGGATACCAAGCTCCCTCTTCTGATTAAGGTTGAGGAAACTTGCCGGCAGAATCGAACCTAAAAATTATCAGCCACCACTGAGTAATTCTCCCCTTTTTCCCACCTTAATTATTTCTTTTTTTTTTTTCTTTTTTTTAATCAAAGTTTTGATCTTTTTATTTATTTATAGTAATTGTGAATTTAGTTGTGGTAATGATGGATTGGGATGAAGCAATCAAATTATCCAACACTTGATCTGAGATATTTGTTATCGAGTGATGCTAACTGATATACTTCTGAATCTGAATTATTAATTTAGATTGTTTTATTTTGTATTTGTGATGAAAATTCGTCAGGTGATGAAAAATGGAATAATCTTAGGACACCTTCCTACACAGCAATGATCTTGCTGTGGATGAGAACAACTTTCCATTCTGATGATGATTTGTTATTTAAATCTTGGAAGAAAAATTTAAATTCATTTGTTTGTTTGTTTACGATTTAAACTCACTTCACAAGCTTAATCAATTTTAAAACATAATACAAAATATTTGACATTTATTTCCTATTTTTACCATACAAATGGAGAAGGCTATCTCCAAATAATTGGTTGTTGTTAGGATTTTGAATTGTGTGTATAGTGGACCGTTAGATGTCAGGGTCTCATCTTATGACAGCGAAATGTACCCGTTAGTTTGATTGCTGCAAAAATTGATGGAATAATAAAAAAATTGAAATGGGCCACTTAGTACGGTATTCTTTTTTACTTATAAGAGCTTTTGGGTTTTTTTTTCGTTAAATAAAAATTTGAATCACATTATTACTAGTTCATTGTGAGGATAAGTCTATTTCATTTTCTTAGTGTAGATAATATTGTTTGTTCAAACAAAAAAATAAAATTTTTGAAACTGAGAGACTTTTGTATCTCGGTTACAAATTGCGATTATAGGATGGGGACAGAAGATATGAAGAGACTTTAAGAAAAAACGTAGAGTGTTTGAAACTAACAAAAAATTTGATACAAAATCAGGTTCAATTGTGTATGAAGATTCTTACAACTACCTCTTTGTAGAGACTTTCATGCTAATGGTTTACCAAAGGCATTAATGCAATGAAGAAAATTTGATGACATAGTTATATCATTGCTCACATTACTATTCATCCATTCATGCTGTGCACTTCCTCTATAAAAGGAAGTGTGTGTGGCAGCCATTACAATCAGTTTTTGCTTAATCATTCATCCTCATTTCAATACAACATTCATCTAAACATATCAATTCATCTTCACATCCATTCCTCCATACCACCAAAACAAAATATTCAAATACTCACCAACACCTTGTGTCGTAGCAAAGGAAGGGAAGGAAAGTGCTTGGATGTGCTTGCGATCCAACTTGGATCGTTTGAGCGTTTATGTGTTTTCTTTTTTCTGTTTTCAATGTCTTAATTTGTTTATCTTTGCTTTGTAAGTATGAGGAACTAAACCTTCTTAGCTAGAGGGAATTTGAAACCATGTTCATGCTTACAATATGATTTGATTACTTTTAGTTGTGATTCATAAGTTATGAATTCAATTTACTTATCCATTTGAATTAAAACTGATTTGTGTGTGTTGGTTGAGAGTGGACACTTAATTTTTAAGCATAAATCTGATGCTAGGATATAAGAGAGTTTCATCTAATCGTTATGAACTTATATTCACAAGTAGTGAAGGTTGCTCGTTACAACCGTATTAAGTAAATTCTTAGTATAAGTTTCATGCAATTCATAGTTACAAGTGTTTCGTCAATACTTATGATTTTCATAGAACTTAATAATTATTGTTTGTATCTCTATTATGCAATTTATGTAGGGAATTTGTGGGGAATGCTTTGGGTTGTTGTATGCAATCATACAATTCAATGAAATTAAGAAAATCTGAGGGTTAATTAGTGCAATTCACAGTTAATCTGGGGCGTTGAGAATTCGTAGTTTATTGAAAAGCAACTGGAAATCGTTTTGTTTGCAAGTGCGTCATGTGTGGAGAAGAACCTCATAACTAGTCTTCTATCCATTCAATTTACTCAAATTCATGCAAATTTCATTAGTTCTTTAATTTACTTGTTTTGTTTTCAAATTCGTCAAAACCGAAACCTCATTTACCTTGTTGAGTCATATTAGTTAGTTACTGACCTTGTTTGTTTTCTTGTTTTAGATACTAGTTTATGACTTAGAGTTATCATTCGGTTCGTGAGCATATCTTGGAATTTGATGACAATTTTGAGAGGACTTTGAGAAGGAATAGGAATCAGCAAGATCGTAACCCACCTATTCCTGAACCTGAGTTTGAAGAATACTTGAAGAAGAAGAGGAATATCCCAACATGGCAGCGGACAATCGAACAATCAAGAAGCTTTCCGCTTCGGGATTGGACAATGCCGCTCCCCTATGCATCCAGTACCCCATGGCTACCCTAAGGAAGACGGACGAGTTCGAATTGAAATCAAGTTTGTTGCATCACATTCCTAAGTTCCACGGGATGTCCATGTAAGATCCTAATAAACACTTGAAGGAGTTTGATGTTGTTTGTTCGAGTACGACTCTCGTGAATGTTGATAGAGCATTTTGAAGATGAAGGCCTTTCCATTTTCTCTCTTGGACAATGCTAAAGATTGGTTGTATGAACTAGCTCCCGAAACTGTCACAGCATGGGAGAGTATGAAATGGGCGTTTTTGAAGAAGTTTTTCCTGACTTCTCGAGTCATTCTTCTACGCAAAAGGATTAGTGGCATTTAGCAAAACCAAGGTGAAACCTTTTCAACTTATTATGAACGTTTTAAGACCCTTGTTGCTTCATGTCCATATCACCAAATGAAGGAGAAGCTTATTCTTCAATATTTCTAAGAAGGGCTTCTACCAATTGAACGCCAAATGCTAGATGCCTCGGCGGGAGGAGCTTTGGTGGACAAAACACCTATGTTTGCCAAGACACTAATCGCAAACCGTGCATTGAATGCACAACAATACGAAGGCATTGGGTAAAGGGACACCTCACGACAGCAAGTGAATGAGGTAAGTTCCACATCCGACATTCAATCGCAATTAGCTAATCTTACTTCCATTGTGTCTCAGATGGCCGAAGGAATGAGGATGAAAGAACCAAGTGTATGTGGTGTGTGTTCTATCCAAGGACTTGCTTTTGAAAAGTGCCCTCAATTGATTGAAAATGGTGGATGGGAAAGCGCTAATGCAATTGGATTTCAAAGCCAAAACCAGCTAAGGAACGATCCATATTCTAATACGTACAATCCAGGTTGGAGAAACCATCCAAATTTCAAGTGGAGGGAGCTCTAACAACCTCAACAACAAGGAGGCTTTAGGCAGCAACCTCTGGGCTTCTATACCAAGCAATATGCACCAACACAAGCTTCACAACAACCTGCCCAAAACACCTCAAGTACATCTTTTGATAATGACACACTTCTTAAGTTACTCACCAATTTGTCTCAAGGGGCAAGAAAATCAAGCCATAACAATGCAAAACCAAGACAAAAGAGTGGACCAAATAGAGAAGCAAATTGGGCAGATTGCGGAGTTTGTGGGACAATTCAGAGAGTAAGGTAAGTTGCCTAGTTCAACCGTTATCAACCTGAATGGAGGATTTGAATCTGCCAAAGCCATGAGTTTGCGAGGTGGAAAACAAGTTGGATATGATCCCCAATCTTCCAAATTACGTTCCAATGAGGTTGAAAAGTTGATAATTGAAGAGGATGAGCAAAGCACCCCCACGGCAAGGGTGGAAACACCTTTGCTACCGGCCCTAAATGCTCTTAAACTATCCAATTCGGCTAACAAAGGTAAGGAAGTTCCAATTTTGATTAAATTTAACGTTGTTCCTCCAAATGTACCATTTCCTCGTAGGTTTATGCAATCAAAGAAGGAGGAGACTGAAAATGATATTTTGGAAACGTTTAAAAAAGTTCAAGTTAATATACCACTTTTGGATGTAATTAAGCAAGTTCCAAGGTATGCCAAGTTTTTAAAAGAATTTTGCACAACTAGGAAAAGAATTTCGAGCAAGGAGGTTGTCAAGGTAAGTGAAAATGTCTTAGCTGTTTTACAACGTAAACTACCCACTAAATGAAAGGATTCGGGTAGTTTTATCATTCCTTGTGTAATTGGTAATACTCGTTTTGAATCTGCCATGTTAGACTTATGTGCATCTATAAATGTCATGCTTTATTCAATCTATGCATCTATGCACTTAGGTGAATTGAAAAATGATGGTGTGATTATACAATTGGCCGATCGATCTAATGTCTATCCAAAGGAAGTTTTGGAAGATGTTTTAGTGCACGTCAATCACTTAATCTTTCCGGCGGATTTCTACGTGCTTGAAATGGACGAGTCGGACCATTCCCCTACATTGCCCATCCTTCTTGGACGGCAATTCATGAAAACTGCCCGTACTAAGATTGATGTGTTTAATGAAAATTTGACGATGGAATTTGATGGGAAGTTCAATTTCAATCTTTCTGATTCTATCAAGTATCCTAGTGAGGATCACTCATGTTTTTCTATTGATATATTTGCTTCTTGGCAGATGACCATTTTGAACAATTGAATGATGATGCACTTGAATTGGTCATTGCACGATGAATGGACATTCAAAACAATGAAGTAGTAACCATGCACCTTCACGGCATGAATGATTTTTCCCTTGCCGTACCTCTTAATGAAGACGTGATTGAGATGGTGGCTGCCCTTGAATCATTGCCACTACAATTTGGTAAGTTTTTGGACCCAATTTCCATTTCAGTTTCTGTTAATAAGTTACTTCCCTCAGTTGTGCAGCCACTTACACTTGAACTTAAGTCATTGCCAAGCCATTTAAAGTACGTTTTCTTGGACGATGATGAGACATTACCCGTCATCATCTCAAGCACACTCACTGCATAAGAGGATGACAAGTTGGTAAGGGTGCTAAGGGAGTACAAAACAACAATTGGGTGGACATTGGCCGACATAAAAGGAATCAGTCCCACCACTTGCATGCATCGCATACTTTTGGAGGAAGGGTATAAAACATATCGAGAAGCTCAACGCCGACTCAACCCTTCGATGATGGAAGTTGTGAAGAAGGAAATAATCAAGCTTTTAGATTGTGGAGTGATCTATCCTATTTTCGATAGTCGTTGGATTTCGCCCGTTCAATGTGTTCCAAAGAAATCCGGAGTAACTGTGGTGACAAATGCCGAAAATGAGCTTGTGCCTACTCGAATCCAAACAGGTTGGAGTGTGTGTATCGATTATAGGAAGCTCAACGCCACCATTAGGAATGACCACTTCCCTCTGCCATTCATTGATCAAATGCTTGAGAGGTTAGCGGGTTATGTTTTCTATTGTTTTTTTATGGTTATTCTAGTTATAATCAAATTGTCATAACACCCGAGGACCAAGAAAAAACCACTTTCACATGCCCTTTTGGTACATTTGCTTATCGTCGCATGCCATTCGGTTTATGTAATGCACCTGCCACATTTCAAAGATGCATGATGATCATATTTTCTGATTATTTTGAGAAAATTATTGAAGTTTTTATGGATAATTTCAGCGTTTTTGGTGATTCATTTGATGATTGTTTGTATAATCTCAGTTTGATCTTAAAACGATGTGTTGAAACTAACCTTGTTCTCAATAGGGAAAAATGTCATTTCATGGTTAAACAAGGCATAGTTTTAGGACATATCATCTCTGAAAAAAGAATGGAGGTTGATAAATCAAAGATCTATCTTGTACGTCACTTACCCTCTCCTACTTCAGTTAGAGAGGTTTGTTCTTTTCTTGGACATGCAGGTTTCTATCGAAGATTTATAAAAGATTTTTCAAAGGTTTCTCCAATCCGGTGGAGCAATAATGGGAGAAACCTTCAAACAACTCAAGGAGTTGCTGACCACGGCTCTCATTATTGCTCTACCGGATTGGAGAAACCTTTGAGAAATCTTTGATAAATCTTCGATAGAAACCTGCATGTCCAAGAAAAGAACTAACCTCTCTAACCGAAGTAGGAGATGGTAAGTAACGTATAAGATCGATCTTTGATGTATCAACTTCCATTCATTTTTCAGAGATGATATGTCCTAAAACTATGCCTTGTTTAAACATGAAATGACATTTTTCCCAATTGAGAACAAGGTTAGTTTCAACACATCGTTTTAAGATCAAACTGAGATTATGCAAACAACCATCAAATGAATCACCAAAAACGCTGAAATCATCCATAAAAACTTCAATAAATTTCTCAACATAATCAGAAAATATGCTCATCATGCATTTTTGAAATGTGGCAGGTGCATTACATAAACCAAATGGCATGCGACGATAAGCAAATGTACCAAAGGGGCATGTGAAAATGGTTTTTTCTTGGTCCTCAGGTGTTATGACAATTTGATTATAACCATCAAGAAAACAATAGAAAGCATAACCCGCTAACCTTTCAAGCATTTGATAAATGAATGGCAAAAGGAAGTGGTACTTCCTAGTGGTGGCGTTGAGCTTTCTATAATCGATACACACCCTCCAACTTGTTTGGATTCGAGTAGGCACAAGCTTATTTTTGGCATTTGTCACCACAGTTACTCTAGATTTCTTTGGAACACATTGAACAGGCGAAACCCAACGACTATCGGAAATAGGATAGATCACTCCACAATTTAAAAGCTTGATTCCTTCATTCTTCACAACTTCCATCATTGGAGGGTTGAATCGGCATTAAGCATCTTGAGATGTTTTAGACCCCTCCTTCAAAAGTATGTGATGCATGCAAGTGGTGGGACTGATTTCTTATATGTCGGCCAATGTCCACCCAATTGCTGTTTTGTACTCCCTTAGCACCCTTACCAACTTGTCCTCCTCTTGTGCCGTGAGTGTGCTTGAGATGATGACGGGCAATGTCTCATCATCGCCAAAGAAAACGTACTTTAAATGGCTTGACAATGGCTTAAGTTCAAGTGTAGGTGGCTGCACAACTGAGGAAAGTAACTTATTAGCCGAAACTGAAATGGAAATTGGGTCCAAAAACTTACCAAATTGTAGTGGCAATGATTCAATGGCAGCCACCATTTCAATCACGTCTTCATTAGGGGGTACGACAAGGGAAAAATCATTCATGCCATGAGGGTGCATGGTTATTGCTTCATTGTTTTGAATGTCCATTCCTCGTGCAATGACCAATTCAAGTGCATCGTCATTCAATTGTTCAAAATGGTCCTCTGCCAAAGAAGCAAATACATCAATAGAAAAACATGAGTGATCCTCACTAGGATACTTGATAGAATCAGAAAGATTGAAATTGATAACTTCCCCATCAAATTCTATCGTCAAAGTTTCATTAAACACATCAATCTTAGTACGGGCAATTTTCATGAATGGTCGTCCAAGAAGGATGGGCAATGTAGGGGAATGGTTCGACTCGGCCATTTCAAGCACGTAGAAATCCGCCGGAAAGATTAAGTGATTGACATGCACTAAAACATCTTCCAAAACTCCATTTGGATAGACATTAGATCGATCGGCCAATTGTATAATCACACCATCATTTTTCAATTCGCCTAAGTGCATAGATTGAATAAGGCATGACATTTATATCTAACATGGCAGATTCAAAACGAGTATTACCAATTACACAAGGAATGGTAAAACTACCCGGATCCTTGCATTTAGTGGGCATTTTACGTTGTAAAACAGCTGAGACATTTTCACTTACCTTGACAATCTCCTTGCTCGAAATTCTCTTCCTAGTTGTGCAAATTTCTTTTAAAAACTTGGCATACCTTGGAACTTGCTTAATTGCATCCAAAAGTGGTATATTAACTTGAACTTTTCTAAACGTTTCCAAAATATCCTTTTCAGTCTCCTCCTTCTTTGATTGCATAAACCTACGAGGAAATGGTACATTTGGAGGAACAACGTTAGAATTAATCAAAATTTGGAACTTCCTACCTTTGTTGGCCGAATTGGATGGTTTAGGAGCATTTGGGGCCTGTGGCAAATGTGTTTCCACCCTTGCCGTGGGGGTGCTTTGCTTATCCTATTCAATTATCAACTCTTCAACCTCATTGGAACATGATTTGGAAGGTTGGGGATTAGATCCATCTTGTTTTCCACTTCGCAAACTAAAGGCTTTGGCAGATTCGAATCCTCCCTTTGGGTTGACAACGGTTGAACTAGGCAATTTACCTTGCTCTCTAAATTGTCCTAAAACTCCGCAATCTGCCCAATTTGCTTCTCCATTTAGTCCACTCTTTTGTCTTGGTTTTGCATTGCTTTGGCTTGATTTTCTTGCCCCCTGAGACAAATTGGTGAGTAACTTAAGAAGTGTGTCATTATCTAAAGATGTACCTGAGGTGTTTTGGGCAGGTTGTTGTGGGGCTTGTGTTGGTGCGTATTGCTTGGTATAGAAGCCCGGAGGTTGCTGCCTAAAGCCTCCTTGTTGTTGAGGTTGTTGGGGCTCCCTCAACTTGAAATTTGGATGGTTTCTCCAACCTGGATTGTACGTATTAGAATATGGATCGTTCCTTGGCTGGTTTTGGCCTTGAAATCCAATTGCATTATCGCTTTCCCATCCACCATTTTCAATCAATTGAGGGCACTTTTCAGAGGCATGTCTTTGGATAGAAACACACCACATACACTTGGTTCTTTCATTCTCATTCCTTCGGCTATCTGAGACACAATGGAAGTAAGATTAACTAATTGCGATTGAATGTCGGATGTGGAACTTACCTCATTCACTTGCTGCCGTGGGGTGTCCCTTTGCCCAATGCCTTCATATTATTGTGCATTCAATGCACGGTTTGCGATTAGTGTCTTGGCAACCATAGGTGTTTTGTCCACTAAATCTCCTTCCGCCGAGGCATCTAGCATTTGACGTTCAATTGGTAGAAGCCCTTCGTAGAAATATTGAAGAATAAGCTCCTCCTTCATTTGGTGCTATGGACATGAAGCAACAATGGTTTTAAAACGTTCATAATAAGTTGGAAAGGTTTCACCTTGGTTTTGCTGAATGCCACTAATCCTTTTGCGTAGAAGAATGACTCGAGAAGTTGGGAAAAACTTCTCCAAAAACGCCCGTTTCATACTCTCCCATGATGTGACAGTTCCGGGAGCTAGTTCATACAACCAATCATTAGCCTTGTCCAAGAGAGAAAAGGGAAAGACCTTCATCTTCAAAATGCTTACATCAACATTCACGGGAGTCATACTCGAACAAACAACCTCAAACTTCTTCAAGTGTTTATTAGGATCTTCCATGGACATCCCGTGGAACTTAGGAATGTGATGCAACAAACTTGATTTCAATTCGAATTTGTCCGTCTTCCCTAGGGCATGGGGTATTGGATGCATAGGGGAGAGGCATTGTCCAATCCCGAAGCGGAAAGCTCATTGATTGTTCGATTGTCCGCTGCCATGTTGGGTTCTTCCTCTTCTTTTTCAAGTGGATGTTCTTCAAACTCAGGTTCAGGAATAGGTGGGTTACGATCTTGCTGATTCCTATTCCTTCTCAAAGTCCTATCAAAATAGTCGTCAAAGTCCAAGATATGCTCACGAACCGGATGAGAACTCCGAGTCATAAACTAGTACCTAAAACAAGAAAACAAACAAGGTCAGTATCTAACATAAAAACACATGAAAATAAACAAAAAGAAATAACAAGTAGGGATCGTTCTGGACCGGGGATTAGGAGGGCATGCTAATAACCTCTAAACAAACTTAAAAACATATAAACAAAGTTAAAAACACTAAACTAGACTCAAAGAACTCAAAACAAACTCAAAAGACTCAAAACAAACTCAAAAGACTCAAAACAAGCTAACAACCCTCAAATTTGCCTAAAAACACAAACTGGGGAGATTTGGACTCTAAACACACTTTTGGACGAATTTTGGTTTTCACTTTGTTCGAAACACTTAAAAACACAAACTAAATCAGTTTCTAACTAATATGACTCAACAAGGTAAATGGGGTTTTGGTTTTGACGAATTTGAAAACAAAACAAGTAAATTAAAGAACTAATGAAATCTGTATGAATTTGAGTAAATTGAATGGATGAAAGACTAGCTAGGAGGTTCTTCTCCACACATGACACACTTGCACACAAAACGATTTCCAGTTGCTTTTCAATAAACTACGAATTGTCAACGCCCCAGATTAACTGTGAATTGCACTAATTAACCCTTAGATTTTCCTAATTTCATTGAATTGGATGATTGCATACAACAACCCGAAGCATTCCCCACACGTTCCCTACATGAATTGCATAATAGAGATACAAGCAAGAATCATTAAGTTCTATGAAAATCATAAGCATTAACGAAACACTTGTAACTATGAATTGCATGAAACTTATGCCAAGAATTTACTTAACACAGTTGTGACGAGCAACGTTTACTACTTGTGAATATAAGTTCATAACAATTAAGTGAAACCCCCATATATTCTAGCATCAGATTTATCCATGAAAATTAAGTGTGTACTCTCAAACAACACACACAAATCAGTTTTTGCTTAATCATTCATCCCCATTTCAATACAACATTCATCCAAACACATCCATTCCTCCAGACAACCAAACCTTCAAACACTCACCAACACCTTGTGTCGTAGTAAAGGAAGGCAAGGAAAATGCTTGGACGTGCTTGCTGTCCTACTTGGATCGTTGGAGCGTTTAGGTGTTTTCTTTCTTTTGTTTTTAATGTCTAAATTTGTTTATCTTTGCTTTGTAAGTATGAGGAACTAAACCCCCCTTAGCTAGGGGGAATTTGAAACCATGTTTATGCTTGCAATATGATTTGATTACTTTCAGTTGTGATTTCGTGTGTTTGTAGGTTCAAATAACAAAGTTGGCAAGAAAGTGCTATTTTGAGCATTTTGGAGCAGTTTTGGGCCAAGATTGGATAGTGCAATCATGGAGATATGAGGATGGACGTTTTTGAATATTAGAATGCTAGAAATCAGCATGTGTATGTGCAAGTGTGTTGGCTTACAACTACAAACATTCATATACGACATGGGCATAAAATATGGTGATTGCTAGCTGAAATGATGAAGAACATGTGTGTGTGCAAGTGTAATAGCTGCTACATGTGGAAATAAAGATAGAAAACAACACACACACATGCAAAGAACAGAGAGACAACATTCATACACGACATTTGTAGTTGTAGGTCAACATACTTGCACATATACATGCTGATTTCTAGCCGTCTAATCTTCAAAAACGTTCATCCTCATGTCTCCATGCTTGCACTATCCAATCTTGGTCCAAAACTGCTCCAAAATATGCTCATACCAATTTCGAACTCCACAAATTGAAACACACAACACTCAAGATTGAAGTCAAGGGTTGTAACAGGGTTTGGGGGTAATGACTAACAAAAAAAGGGTAGGAATAACAAACGTTCTTAAAGCGATAATTAACCCTCAGATTTTCCTAATTTCATTGAATTGGATGATTGCATACAACAACCCAAAGCATTCCCCACAAGTTCCCTACATGAATTGCATAATAGAGATACAAGCAAGAATCATTAAGTTCTATGAAAAGCAATACAACCTTCATCCAAACACATCCATTCATCTTCATATCCATTCCTCCATACAACCAAACCTTCAAACACTCACCAACACCTTGTGCCGTAGCAAAAGAAAGGAAGGAAAGTGATTGGACGTGCTTGCTGTCCAACTTGGATCGTTGGAGCGTTTATGTGTTTTCTTTCTTTTGTTTTTAATGTCTAAATTTGTTTATCTTTGCTTTGTTAGTATGAGGAACTAAACCCCCCTTAGCTAGGGGGAATTTGAAACCATGTTCATGCTTGCAATATGATTTGATTACTTTCAGTTGTGATTCATAAGTTGTGAATTCAATTTACTTATCCATTTGAATTAAAACTGATTTGTGTGTGTTGGTTGAGAGTGCACACTTAATTTTCATGCATAAATTTGATGCTAGGATATATGAGAGTTTTGCCTAATCGTTATGAACTTATATTCACAAGTAGTGAAGGTTGCTCGTCACAACCGTGTTAAGTAAATTCTTGGCATAAGTTTCATGCAATTCATAGTTACAAGTGTTTCGTTAATGCTTATGATTTTCATAGAACTTAATGATTCTTGGTTGTATCTCTATTATGCAATTCATGTAGGGAACTTGTGGGGAATGCTTTGGGTTGTTGTATGCAATCATCCAATTCAATGAAATTAGGAAAATCTGAGGGTTAATTAGTGCAATTCACAGTTAATCTGGGGCGTTGAGAATTCGTAGTTTATTGAAAAGCAACTGGAAATCATTTTGTTTGCAAGTGTGTCATGTGTGGAGAAGAACCTCCTAGCTAGCCTTCCATCCATTCAATTTACTCAAATTCGTGTAGATTTCATTAGTTCCTTAATTTACTTGTTTTGTTTTCAAATTCGTCAAAACCAAAACCCCTTTTACCTTGTTGAGTCGTATTAGTTAGAAACTGATTTAGTTTGTGTTTTTAAGTGTTTCGAACCAAGTTAAAACCAAAATTCGTCCAAAAGTGTGTTTAGAGTCCAAATCTGCCCAGTTTGTGTTTTTAGACAGATTTGAGCGCTTTTAGCTTGTTTTGAGTCTTTTGAGTTTGTTTTGAATTCTTTGAGTCTAATTTAGAGAAGTAGAGTGCTTGAAACTAACAAAAAATTTGATACAAAATCAGGTTAAATTGTGTTTGAAGATTCATACAACTACCTCTACTTGCTTTTTTGCAGAGACTTTCATGCTAATGGTTTACCAAAGGCATTAATGCAAGGAAGAAAATTTGATGACATAGTTAAACAATTAATGTGACGTCACTTCTTAGTGGCACTGTAACATGCTTGTATTTGTCTCGTAAAAAAATGTTACGGAGACTAAATTTGAAAACAAAATAATGTGTTACCAATAGAAATGAGCACTTAATAAATCAATCATTAACTTTATGTTCTTTAGCCTACAAATTTATTTTCTCCAGTATTTCCCATCCCTAAAATTGCTTGATTTCTTCTTGGATTGAGAATCCGGACAACACCCGTTTCACCCAAGTCCTTCTCTTGGACTGGGCTTCAAGGCCATCAGCTTCTCAATGATTCTTTTTTTAGGCTGCTATCAATTGTGTCTTCTCTTGAAGTGGGCATGTGCATCAGAGAAAAATTGCTCAACTCCGCTCTGTTCTGAATTAAAAATGCTACTCTTATCACATATTTATACCATCTTTATGTATGAGAGAAAAATTGCTCGAACTCTAATCCATTCTGGATTCTAGCAATACTTTCGCTTATTGATGTGTCCATTTTACGGTGGACCAAAGTTGATAGTCACTTAAGCTATTTGTTGAAACTTGCCATATTATGCTACTAATTCACATTCAATGATGTAACATAAGTGGATGAAATTGATGTTTAATATTTCATTGAAATAGAGTTATGAAATAGATACTTATGTGTATAAGACAAGCGTATTGTAATATCACGTCACAATGTGTATGTAGTGCAAAGAAATCAGAAGTATAACTGTGCTTATGGTGCGGTATGTGGATCACTAGGCCCATTTGGTCCTTGACGAATGCGGCACAGTGAGGACGTCCCCACAGTAACACTTATAGCCAACTAAACCCTAATACGAGCTTTAGCATGTGCAGATTTCTGGCGCATGCACTAGCATTGCTCTTTAGATTCCAGACAAATCCAACCTATCGGATAACACATTTTTTCCGACTTTGTCTATATATAAAAATAAAATTAAAAAAATTATGATAGTCTAAAGTATGAGATATTTCGAACTTTTAACCATCTGATCTTAAATTTTGAGTTTATTTTGACCAAAGATTGAACGAATAAAAAACCTGAAGTATTTGATATTCTGAAACATCAAAGAAAATCTCATACTTCCAATCATATATCTAATTTCCTCATTTGAGTTTAACATTTGCTGCAATCCTTTTTTCCCAGATTCTCCAAACAAAGTTGAATGTGGTCAAATAATTGTACGCGTTACTATAGGCTAAAGATATTTTCTGTGTAGTGCACCCTCAGATTCTCATTAGAAACTCGAAAACCATTGATCTGACGTACACGTGTCATGATTAAGACATTCTTTTTGACATGGATCAGGACGAGTTGAATCTTCAACTTCATCAAAATGACTCAAACCTTAGAAGGTGGAGGTTGGACAGAGTTAGATGTGGCATGGGAGCCACTACTCCACCATAGATAAGAAGAGAGGCCAAATGTCCCTTTAGCTTCTCTCAACTTAAAGCAAATTGCAATAATTGCTATCGAGGTTCTAAAAGGTGTTAAACGTTAGTCGGATTGCAGGTAAGGATCTAGCGCTTAGGGGTTTAGGTGGAGGCCTAGGTGAGCTAGGCATGTCTAGGTTGGCACCTAGACATGTCTATGACTTCTTTCTTAATTTTCAAACGCCTAGAGATTAATCGGGAGTCGGGATAATGGTCAGCCGCTTAACGCCTAGGCATGGCTTAAGCGGCACTAGACAAAAAATTTTAAAATAGTGGTGTTGTTGGTTTGCATGCTTACGTAACCACGTGTCCCCATTTTCAACATAAAAACTGATATACTCATCGAACTTAATATATTCTCTAATACATACAGTGGTGGATCCAGAATTTCAAGCTTGGGGAGTCCCAACATAAAAGCTCCAAAAAAAAAAATATTAGACTAATTTGGTTTCATATCACTATTTTCTACTGAATTTGGTTCATTGAATAAATTAAGATTAATCTCAAAAGTAATAAAAAACCAACAAATTCGCCTCAGCAACATAACTCAATTAGTGACTCTAAAAAGGTAAAATATGTTAATGTAACATATATATTATTAATTGGAGTTAGGACTAGAGTCTAGGATTAAAAAAACTTATATGAATTTGGAAGAAATAAAATTAGGCAGCTAAAGGCGATGGAATGGCAAATGATGGTGGGGAATAGGGTAACTTGGGTTTAAAGTTGGAAGGTCACAACGATTGGCGCTGGGAGTTCTTAAATATAATTTGGGGATACTGGAAAAGACCGGGGTTCTCGAGCTCTATAGAGAAAACAGAGATATTTTAGTTTTTAAATTTTTTATAACTACCTGGCTAAAAAAAGCTGTCGATTTGGCTAGGTCTTTTAAAACAAAAATTAAAAACCTCTTATTCTTTGTTATAAGCATTACTGCCTACACACCAATGGAGGCAACAAGCCTCTTCACTGCACCTGCCCAAATTGTTGGAGGATCCTAAAGATCGATCACAAGTGTTTCTTCGGACTTCCGAAGGGTCCTGGGATCCCCCGGATCCCTATATGGATCCGCCAATGAATACATATGAGCGTAACATACAATAATACAGATACACTTATGAAAGAATGTACGAACAAGTCAATTTTGTGTGTCGCGGTAGTTTTATTATCTCTACTCTTACATTTTTCTATTTCACGAGAAACCGAAAGGGTACTCCACTATGATGATCATCACACATGTCTTTCTAACATGATAGTGCATGATCAACTTGAACAACAGCCACCGAAATAATTCTGTCTCCTTGAATCAGTTGTAGGGTGATTCATATGCATGTAATAACCAATTGAAATGCGGTGGTGGAATTATAATCTGTCCTTGTAGTGCTTTTTTTATGGATAAAATTATCCCATATGCCGACCTTGGAGCCACATAATTGTCCGACTAATTTGAAATCGAGTGTTAATTAATGTCACGGGAGTGCAAGTGCGTGCCACTGTGAACATCACATCAAACTCCATTATAAATACCCACTTACCTGCATGCAGAAAAACCCATCTCACATACACCAGCATTCACACAACCTAACCTAAAATGCAGCTCAACTTTTTTCACTTCACGCTCTTCCTTTTTCTTTTGATCGCTGCAGCTTCTTGCTCTAGGGAAATGTCCTCAAGGAAGAACGAGGAGACCCCAAGTAGCGGTAGCGGTTCGGCACACGGGCCGAACTGGGGATATAATTGGGGGTGGAGTGCGACCCCGAGTGGGGGATCGGGTTATGGGTCGGGATCCGGGAGGTCACCAACTGGATTTGGTAGGGGGTATGGTTATGGGTCTGGTTCTGGGGGTGGACATGGCTCTGGGTCAGGCTATGGTTCCGGGGGTGGTGGAGCTCGTGGCGGAGGCTCTGGGTCTGGGGGTGGCGGAGCTCATGGTGGCAGCTATGGGTCTGGGGGTGGTTATGGAAGTTCGGGCGGTGGTGGTGGAGCTGGTGGCGGTGGAGGGACAAACAACCACGGCTGATGAGATAATTGGCTGAGAGTTAGGGTTTCATGAACCCCAGGCCAGTTTGAAGTGTGTACTATATGATAAGCATATTATACAACTAGTTAGATACATGCATGCAAGCTTTTAATAAATTTTACGCGACTTTGACAAATAATAGTAGCATTGCTCGTATATTTATTATTTCGTGTGGTAGTTCATAGTTTGATGTGTTGCCATCTCTCTCTGGCTTATGTTTTTAATTTAGCAGATAACAACGTGAGTTTGTAAAACGTTTGCTTCACAGCCCTAATCATCGTTCTGTCTATTTCAATATATTGATATTTCTCTTCTCAATACTGAAAGAACGTTTCGAGTTTGACTCATTTATTTTTCATATACTTCGTGTTAAATCTTCTTTTACATAAACGTAGATGACTTGTATGGGATTGAAGCCTGTTAAGTTAGTTAAAGTCTTAAAGATGGCCCCTGTGTGTCTCATATGTGAAGATGGCTTGATCCTCTTTTTTTAAGCTTCTATGGATCAAGAACAATGAGCAATTTTATGAGAAATCAAATCATTTTAAAAGAGATTATGTCGTCTTATGTCACAAAAATCTCTGCATCTAGTACTCATACAAGTTAACAAGAGCATAAATAATAATAGAAAAATTATAAGCGAAAGAATTATCAAACAGATCCTTAACGAGCATGAATTGGGCACCTTGCACAAATTTAGATGAGCATGAATTGGGCTCATGTAAGAAAAGCTTTTTAACTTGTTGCTTCTGCTGACACCATATAGACCATTCAACTATACACACCCAAAAACTCCAATGGGGCTTTGAGCCCATATGGCCCAAAACTTCAAAAAACAACCTATGTATGTTGGATTAAACCAAATACAGAAGAAACCCACAAACATTGTCCCCAAACTTTTCCAACACCAAAAAGTGCTTAAACTGAAAGCTGCTTTTGATGGGTGGATTCATCTTCATCAAATGAGCAGTGAAGCTTCAAACGTCTTGCCAAATCCACAGGAGAATCTTCAAATTGCAGAGGATATTGCAGCAGCATTTCTCTCTGAAGGTAAGTGCAGTAGGTGTAATACGTCACCGGCGTCACGTTCATTTGGAACCCTAATCCGAACAAGAAGTCCACCTCAAGAAGGTTCATCTCTTGCGTGCTAATCCCTCCAACTCTGGCATAATATGCATTGTTGTAGTAACTGCAAGAAGCAAATGTAGATAAGATTGATTAGTTATGTTTTCTAAGTTCTAACCAAATATTTTGAATAACTGTAGTGATTAATTAAAGATGCTATTTATTGCTGCAGTAATGCTAGGAAGACTCAATTTGAACACTAAATTTTGGAAAGTAAAAAACATGTTAATAGACGTGTTCATTTCTATTGGTGACGTATCATTTTGTTTGCAATTTTAATCTCCAAATTTACTCTTCCAAACATTACTCTTATTGCTGTTATATTGGACCACCATATGGGTTTGTATAGGACCAAAGATTAGCTTATAATTTAAGGAAAATTAATGAAAAAAATTTGAAAACTTTGAGTTTTAACGATAAGGACAAAATAAAGGGTAAAGTGAATAGTATCAGAATTGACATTTGTGTAAAAATATGGTTTTTCGTTCAAGAAAACAGTATCAGAAGCTTTTAGTTAAAGTTTTAAGGCATTATGTATGGCTCTGATGAGAAGCAAAAACAGGTGGATTTTGTTAACTTTTGGCAAACTATACAAATATCAACATGGCCTTTGATTGAGATGTCGTTAGCATCGATAATGATGCCAGCGGACGCCTTTTCTCTTAAGTTTTTGTGATGAGAAATCATGCACACCGTCGGATAATCTTACTAATTCACGTGTAATACTAAAACAACGACGTAACCGAAAATTACAGGCATGGACAGCAACACCACATAAAAGACGGGAGGCGTTCACATGGCCATTGCTATCCTCCTTTTTGGCGGTGGTTGCTTCCAAACGGCGATGCCATTACTAATTATTAACCTAATTTTGTAATTACGTGACAGAATTATGAAGAAGAAGAAGAGAATACAGAACTGTGATCACAAACTTTGGACGTGCAAAATTACCCAATGTTCCACCAAAATACACTTTAATTTTCTACTTAAAATATTGAGATGCAATCTCCTCAAGAACCATATCCAGAAGAAAAAAAATTATGTAAAAACAGAGAGATCGTAAGAGTATTAATTCAACAAATTTCGGGTTAAAAAAGCTTGAATCTTGAAACACAAATAACAAAACCCAGTTCAACAAGCAAAGAAATTAGTAAAAACTTGATTAATTTGAGGTAGATGAACTAGCCCATTAGTTAAGTAAATAAAACCCAGTTCAACAAGTAAACAAATTAGCGTTGCCCGCACAGAGAAAAAAATTAAACTTTTGATTTAATTGAGCTAGTTTAATTAACCCATCTGATTAACTAGACAAAACCCAGAATTAGAAATCTGAAAATCTCACCAAAAGGACAATCTTTGAAAGAATCAGAGCAAAAGAAAACAACCCAAATCAAGAAATCGAAAAAAAAGGGAAAAAGAAAAGAAAGCTTACTTGTCGTCCATGAACTTTGCAGAGACCAAGACGCTGGTGATGAGCAAGCGGTGAACGCTGAAAGAATCGATGGGCAGCAATGGCTGCATCTGGGTGAAACGGTCGAGATATACGTAGGCGACGACGAAGCAAGATGGGCTGCAGTCGGCGTACTTGAAGATCCTCTGGAGGTAGCTGTGGATTGAGATGGTGGGAGTGGTCAGGGAGTGGAAGACCGACAGCTTCTGAGTCGGCTCTAACCGCCGGTTCAGGTCATTGGAGTTGGAAACCCGCTCGAGGATGGAGGACATGAAGGCTATCATCCTTGGCATGGATTCTGGGCTCGTCGTCGACGTCTCGAGCTGATCAGCCATGGTTGTGTTTAATTTGCTCTGTTTTTTTTCTGTTGGTTTCTTTTCTTTTCTTTTTTCTGTTGGTTGCTTCGTATATATAGGCTTTCCTTTCTGATATTATTTTATTTTTTATTTTGCGCTGTGTTACTTGTACGAAGATTCAAGGAATAAAAAATAAAACCGAATCCTTAAAGAAAAAGGAAATATGAAACTAAACAAATTTTAAATAGAAAGAAAATACACAAATTTTAAAAAGGAAATATGTTTGTACGAAAATCAAATTTTAGAGAAAATGAAATTGTTTGCTCACAAAATCATTAATGTACCTAATGATCCTCTTGCAGTATTTTTTTAGAATATCAGGCCGTATTTTCGGTACATTGAAATTTTTTTCCGTTAAGATAAGTGTAAAACTATATATAATAATCCCTTTATTTCTGAACCAAATCCAAGAAGTAAAGGTGAAGACACAGACCAACTTCCTATGAAATTCCTGCTGCAATAATTTCAGAATAGGACTTTCTTTTCCACTGTTGGTAATTGGTATGAACTTTTAATCATCACCCACATTGCCAGCTTTCCTTACCAAGCAAACAATATATATACATATATATACATATATATATATATATATATATATATATATATTATATTTTACAAAATTAATCTTGTCCCCCATAAAATTAAAAGTGTGATTTGCAGCAAGTAAAATCCTAGCTAACTTGTTCACCTTTTGGCTATTTGCAACGTATCAGATCGGAGTATCAGACCGTGAGTCGTCTCTCTCTCTCTCCCCCTCTCTGTGTCTCTGCTGGTTTTTTCTTGCTTGACAGCTTTGTTTCTTGTATGAATTACGGTTCCCTTTTCTAAAAGAATTAAAAATTTAAAACAGCTATATATTTCCTTGGTTGACAGCTTTGTTTCTTGCATTGGCACTTGGCAGTGCACAAAAGTCTCTATGGCCTCTGTATATCATGGCTTGATTCGCGTCGCTGAAATATAATACCGAATAAGTTTTTAAAAAATGACAGTCATCTGAAGTTATCTGTATATATTGAACTTTAAAAATTCAACCAAAAAAAAAAAAACTTTTAAGAAAAAATAGTCCTAATATTGTTCACAATCATTAAGCTGGCTATAGGATGGCTGAAATGTTGGTTTTGTTGGTTAGGGTTAATAAATCAGGGTAATAATAAGTAATAATTAACCGGCAAACCACTGATTATTGCAGCTAATTAATCAGCTTGTTGCTTTCTGTGTAGACCCAGTCCAACCATATGCACGATGGAGCATGATCTGATGATTTAGTGATGTGAAATATTAATTTGTTGAATAAAGAAGAAAGTGTAGGTGATATTACAGCAAATATTTTGGTCAAATATGCTCTCGTGCTCGTAAACATACTGCTGGCACTTGCTTGCTAGCTCACTCATCTGTGTTATCCTATCTGCATTGACCGTGCTCTCACGTTTCCTTATTCTAAATGTTTGATTTTTATCTCATCTTTACAGCCGATTATGAGGGTATGCAAATGATGGTGCTACCACACAGAGCTCCAAGTTCGAGAGGAGCCTCCGATTTACGATTTTATTTTATCTGTATATAAACTATATACATTTAATGGTGCACTAATTAACCATATTAAGCTCTTAGCGATAGCGCAAGTGTTCTCATACTTCTTATTTCTGTACCTAGCCAACACACAATGCTTCATTTTATCTATTTTCTTTTGTGCTATATCAATTTATACACAATAAACAAAATATAAAAATATAATAGCAACAAAAAATTTCGACCTTATAAGAGCCTCTATTTGAGTCTCGCACAAGGCTCTCAAAATCTCGAGACCGGCCTATGTTTACTTATCTAGAATAGGTATTGGAAGAAACTATTTTATTTTTTGATTTTCGATTTTGGTATTGACTATCACGTGCAGAATAAAAACTATATGAGCTTTACGCAATGTTCTATCATTTATTAAATGAAGAATCATGAACTAGATTGATTATGAAAGAGAGATTTTCATATAACAGTTTCACCACGGCATTACAAATCACTACTAAAATGTCATGTGGAGAGAGTCTATGCATGACTTTTTACTAATAGTCCAGAATGCCATAATAACGATGAACCTGTTCTTCGTAAATCCTTCGCATTGGGGACTCATAAATGGGCAAACAGTAGATATACATGGGACGCAAGGCAAGCATATGTCCCCTTCAGTCTTCACTTCCCATGTGTTGGTTCTCTTCTCATGTGTGATCCAGGACCAACCACCTAATCCAAATACAAAACACACATGACCTAATACCTACTTAACACAAATAATTGAGATTTAACATCTGATTAATTACTGTTCTAGTTAATTAGTTAATTACTGAACTGACACCTATTTCTCTCTCTAGATTTACAACTTTGCTTCTGTATCCCTGTTTATGGCAAGGGAGTGGAAGTCACGTAGCTTATAATACGACACCGTACTTACACAATTTATATATGCCCTCCCACTCCCTGACTTCCAGCATTTTGGTTTGCTCATGCTCACCTGTAAAGTATATAGGTATATAGTGCATGTTACTACTTACCAATTCTCTCCGTTTACCCTAAGGAACTTTTATATTCTAGGGTAATTCCTTACCCATATATTCCATGCATAGCCTATCAAAGTGGGGACATCGGTAATGAGCTTTTCGAACAAGAAGAACTTGCATAGCCCGCGTTTCTGCAACACTCATCACGCGAGGTCACTTGATGAGTGCAACTCACGTGATGGGTGCTAGAGAGACACCGGGGGTATGAAAGCCGTCAAATTCAAGTTTTACTCATTTGCGTAGAAGCTGCATGTATTGGGAAATCGAGCTTAAATTAGTGCGACTCCAGAGAAAAGATTGCATAGGATTGATTTCTCATAAGAAAAAGAAGCTTACCTGGAACAGGTAAGAGTGCCAATAACATATATTAACAAAACCAATTGCCAGATAGAAAGCTTAACACAAAAGTGAAGACACCAGCTGTCCACTTCCAAATTTATCCAATAGTAGATGAGGCAACACACGCAAAAGTACAAATTACTTATAGATCCAGGATCACTCATACCATACTTTACTCGACAAAGTACGCGGAAGCTAGTTACATGTCAAATATATGGACAAAAGCATCAACCTATGAACAATAACGGGTACGGTTTTGCATTACGAGACATTACCAAATAGATTAGCCGTAGCATCGGATGGGATCATTGCATCCTTTCTCAGCAGATTGACTAAAACCAAAACGTCCCCCTTTTGCAAGGTACTGCTGATGGTACTCCTCCGCTCGGTAGAACTTCTTGGCAGGAAGGATCTCTGTGACAATCTTTCGGTTCACTTTCTTCTGGTGTTGTTCCAGAGATTCTCGTGCTGCCTTCTCTTGCTCAGGTGTGTAGAAGTATATTCCGGATCTGTATTGTGTCCCGACATCACCCCCCTGCCCATTACAGATGGATAAACTGTTATGGTTCCCCGAGTCATAAGACAAATATAATTTTTTGTATCACGCTCAAATAAGAATAATCAAATATCACATAGTAGCCACTTAGTACTACAGTCTAGTGGTATTCCTCTTCACTTGTAAGTGAAAGGTCTTAGGTTTGATTCTCCCCAAAAGCGAATTTGAACCACATTATTACTAGCCCATTGTGAGGCTAAGCCCAACCCCTCGCCCTTTAGTGTAGATAATATCGTTTGTTCCAAAAAAAATAAAAATCACATAGTAGAATTTTTATTTATGAGAATAACTAGGACGGATACATGAATAGAACATAGGCTTAAGGATGTGAAAAAGAGAGACGACAAAAGATATTGACATGCAAAAGACGAATTTTGGGTTAATTAAATAAGAGTTTTATAACATGAAACAAGGAATCATAAACAAGCCAAGTCCTGCAAATAATAATGTCCACTCAATCCTAGGTTATACAATGATCTTCAATACTGAAACTGAGCTCTCATTGACCAACGCTGCTATATGCAACTCATTGAAGTCCTGTTCAAGAACTTGTTCTGCTAATTTTATCATTCCCTTCTTTGGTAACTTGAACCCTCATGCAAAGTACTGGAACTGGCCACGTGTTTTGGTAACTTACCATTACAAAGAAATTAGTTACGAGAATTAATAGCAATAGAGCATCTTTTCGTTGGGTGTATTACACTACGAGCCTAAGGCACTAGGCTGCCCTCTCTATGTGTAATTTATCTCAATATTTTGATAGGGGAAACTGAACTTGGAGACCAACTGGACTACGACTTAAGCCCTTAACCACGTCGGACATCCCCTCATACAATGTCATGTACGTTCTTAATAAAATCCAAAATAAACCTATTTACTATTCCTTTGTGTTCCCCAATGCTTTCTTTAACAGGAGGACTATACCATTAGCAGAATTCTTGTAAGCAGTTAAAACTTGAAAGATAATAGTTCAGGAGAATTCTATCAACAGGTGAAGATAACCTCATCGATTGCCCGAAATGGAAATAGTGCACCCTACTTCCTAATTTCATCCTCTAACAGGCTTCCAATTTAACACCAGTCTATGCCATCTATTCTCAAGAATCTAAACGACCTCAAGTAACTGTATGAACTCAAAGCAAAATTCCAGCAATTGAACAGAAACCATACCGAACTGAACATAACATAAACATAAAAAATGTATTTGCTCATCTATTTTTTAATAAACATGATTTTTACTCATGCTACTAACTTACCACGAATTCAAAAAGAAAGAAGCCAAATTCCTAAAGTGAATGCTTTTAACAATCAACAATGGGACATCGACTGAAGTAACTGCAAGAGAGCTTCTTAGACAAAGTTCCTATCATATTCTTCACTACAGTATTCAGAGAGGTAGACATTCTCATGAGAACATTCACGCCTATTTCACGACAGAAGAATGCCTAAACGTACAGCAGTACTCATAATCGGAGCATCTAGACAGCGATGTTTAAACATTTGAATTCTCAGTAGTAACTTGCTTAAAAAGATATAGCTTCTCTACTAAGATAACAAGTTAACAACATTTAGCAAATGACCAAATTAGGACTAACTATATCAATACAAGAAGTTGAATGGTCAATCAAAATCTCCTTTTGTTTGTTCTGCTGATTTGAAATTTTGAATGAGATTGATAAGTAACTTACAGAGAGCCAAACCTCAATTTCTTCAAAAACCTCAGTAGCACACACAGAGAAAAACAAAACAGATAAATTCAGGAAGCAAAACAAATCAATCACAAACTGACACACAATTTTATTACTTGCGGAAAAAAAAACCCCCAAAATTTATCAATCAAAGTTTATCCAAAATTCATCAATAAACACAGACGATTATTAACCCCAAGCAATCAAATTTCACACAAACTGGTCCAACCCATACAAACTATCAAAATTTAGAGCAACCCACCTGGCGATTGAGCGTGGTTGGGTCGTGCCTGGACCAGAAAAGATCGAGCAGGCTCTCAAAGTTGCACTCTTTAGGGTCGTACTGCACTCTCACGACCTCCGAGTGCTGGGTGGTGCCGGAACACACGTCCTCGTAACTTGGGTTGTGCAGAAACCCCTGGCTGTACCCAACCTCCGTCTTCGTCACGCCGGGCACTCGCTGAAACGCCAGCTCGACACCCCAGAAGCACCCAGCTCCGAACTGCGCGAACTGCTGACCCGGAGCCGGAACGTCATCGTCGGGACCCTGGGCGATGGCGGAGGATTCGGAGTTGGGGTCGGCGGTCTTGGGGCCGAACCCGAGCTTGTTGAGGATGTTCATTTGGGGGGTGCGGAAGGAGATGGTCCGGTGGGTTTGCGGGAAATTGGAGGCGGGTTTGGGTCGGAGCTTAGAGAGAGAAAGAAAGGGGTTACAGAGAGAGAATTTGGGGGCTGTTGCCGTGGTGGCGGTGGAGATGAGTGGTGAGGTGGTGGAGATGGCGGCTAAGCTTTTGAGCATTTTTGGGTGTGACGTGTTGCTGCTGGACTAAAATGGGAGTTTCGTCTTTCGTGACGTTTCATTGTTTACTATATTATTTCTTTATTAATTTTTTTGTTGAATATATTTTTTTTATTTCTTCATAATTTTATTTTCATCCAAATTAATAAAAATAAAAAAGGATATGCCCATCCACTGATACACACACCATGTTCTTGGATAATCAATATTATTTTATTTTCCAGGAAAATAAATAACATGATTTCTTCAATTTATATGTGTTGTTAATTAATTTGGTTTAATTTTGTATGTTATTTTCTAGGAATTGTGTCGCGCCTTCTGGGAGCTTGGCGTTGGCGGGTAGTTTACCCACATGAGGTGGGACCACGGGAGGATAAGAATCGAAAATGAACACCCATTGTGAGCATTACTTACACATTTTTAAATTAATTGACCTATATTAAGATTTTTACTAAAAATTGATTTAAAAAATATTTTCATAAAAGACGTTTGCATTTTAAAAATATGTTTAAACGAGCTCATAAAAAAAATTAAAACTTAATACTCAAGTATGTATATATATCATTGTATTAGTGTAAATCGAATCTAAAATCTGCTCCAAGTAAATAAAAATCGAGTGATGCAGACCTGGTTATACTTTTTTTATTCTATCATTTATCATTAGATTACTTACGTGTTGGAACATTAAATGTCAAAGCTTTTCCTTGATCATTTGATGTAACCTAAGTTGGTTCAAGCAAAATGACAGGTTGTTGGTGGTGGTTAATACAGCTACAGCCACAGCCACAGCCACATACAAGATGATAATAAAACAATTACTGTTAATTTTGACCCGTTTCTTTTGCGTAGACCGTAAGAAATGAAAGTTAATTTAATATCTCAATTGCCTCTCAAAATTCTTCTTTTCCTGATATGGAAATGAACAAGCAGAAATTGGCTTTGTGCACGTCGACTTTCATCAGCAGCCAGACCTTATAAGATATATGTACTCTAATTTTATGAATAATCATGATTTGTACTTAATGAATTTAGATTTAGCTATAATCTAATTGTTTAGCTGTAAATCATAATCTAATTGTAATCAAATCTTAAACTTTGAGAAATTAAGAGGAAACTTAAGAATGCATCGAAACCTGCGGCTGCTAGCCTGCTATATATTCATATGTAATATACCAATATGTATATGATTTCATCACAAATACAAATACAAAACTCAAATTGTCAATATAATTTCATCACAAATACAAAATCTCCAAAAGTCACATCCATATATAGCGTGACAGCAATAAGACCAAAGATGGCCAGCACAAAGGCATTAGGTCCACAGTTGATAAAAGCAGATGAGGTGGGAGTGTTGCTCTTAGTAGTAGGGTTTGGAAGATCCCCTTGGCCGGAACCAGTTGCTGCCTCTGGCACACCGGCCGGCGCATAAGCCTGGTTGTTTTCTACTTCTACTACGAGCTTCATCCCTCCCAAACAATACAGCTTGCTCCCACTCACAAAGTACCAGTCACCAGGTTTTGTCAATGTAACTGTTGTGTTTCCTCCTGTATATTTCTTTATAACTTTTGTTGTGTTGCAAACATCAAAACTTTCTTTGGTCACTTGACTCACACTGTTAGATGATGAGTACTGAAACGCTGTAAAAATAAACAAAAAATCAAAAAGAAATTAAATGGAAGTAAGTTACCTAATGAAATTTATATTATTTGCTTGAAATCGGTTCGTTATTCATCAAAGTTTTGTTTTCTCAAAACCACAAAAGTAAACAGGAGTTTTCTCAATGACCAAAAGTAAACGAGAGTTTATATATAGCTAGAAGATGTAGAACAAAAAATCGTGTATTTGCATTAACCTTTTGAGGAGGTTATTCAAGAATTGCTCGTATTGTTATTCAATAGAAAATAAGCTCTTTGGTTTCAATTTGAGTCATACGATAATGTATGTATACTTACATAGCGCATCGCCGACTTTGAATTTCTTGTCGTTGGGCCATGAATTGAGGTTAGTGCTTATGTCCCAGCCGGAGGTGTCCCCAACTGTGTAAACTGTGGCGGAGCTTGTCAATGCAAATCCAAGAACAAGAAGAACACAAACTAGAATTTGAAGCAGCTTTGCCATTTTTAATTTGTGAGATGAGATGAGACATAATATGAGAGAGAGGTTTCATTTATAGGTATATTGTGTACGAGGATTGATGAATAATTAGATGACCTAACTTCAACTGTGAGAAGTGAATTGCATTTCTTGCTTAATTCCTTGATTAACTATTTAAATATTATAGATACTATTTCGATCTTATTATTTTATTTGAGTGTAGGAGAACAATAATCTGCCTTTAACTAATCACCAAGTACTTAATTAAACTTTATCATAGGGTATTGATTGGTAGATGATGATTTAACCAACTTTTGTGCTCAAATTTGGGTTTAAAAATCTCTATATATTCCCCACGAGGAAGTTGGTGAGCAGTTAAAACCTCCATCTCCAAATCCTCTTTTTGGTGACCTTGGCAAAGACTTCGAGACACATATGTAGGCATGTTTGTGCTACAAGAAATTGAGATGGGAAATAAATTGCGTGTACAAACACTCAAACAAGTCTTGCAGCTTTCATATTTCATATGACTATGAGAAAAGTGTTCTTCATAAAGCTTAGTTTTTTTCTCTGCCCCATTGACAATTTGATACTTTAATTTTTTTATTTTTTTTTCACCAGTCCATGAATGTGGGGATGTACATATCAACTAGGGACCCTCAATTATTTGATTTGAAACAGAAGCAGCAACCAAATGACAAATTATATGATGATCCTCAAGCTGAATTCCCAATTCTCACGATAATGCAAAAGTGGGAAACCGTCTTTTATTGGGGACGATCTTCTGCCATCAATAAAATATATTCTATCCCATCTTTGTCCAAAGTCCAACTAAAAGCACACTATTGTCTCTTTTTGAGAAAAGTAATTAAATATGGCCACCAGGGGCAGATCCATCTTGGGGGCAATGTGGGTCAGCTGACCCTTCAAGCTCAGAAATCTTTTATAAAAAAGTTGGGTGTTGTTTTTTTAAAATCGGAGATGTTCTTGTAAACTATATTCTAATTGCTCAACGAATTGCCTCTATGGGCACTGAGTAGGATAGTTGCTAGCCTCATACCTTTGTATTTGTATGTGTTGCAATGGCCATATGTCGATACCGAGTCGTGTTGCTATGACCATATGTCGATAGACCGACTCAGTATATGTTGGCATTTGTCGGCATGCTTGCTTAAAAGTTATTGGTATATGTTGACATCAGTCAACATGCTTACTCTCGAATGTTATTGGTGTAAGAAGTAATTGAAAAACAAGTTACTAGAATCACAGATAAAACATAAATAATTACAATAAACCAATCAAACAATTAAAGGGAAATAAAGTTATCTTAGAATCACAGATAAAACATAAATAATTACAATAAACCAATCAAACAATTAAAGGGAAATAAAGTTATCTTCCAAAGAAGAGGAAAAAGAAGCCATGATTGCTAGGGTTTCAAAAGGAGTCCTCTACACTTAAGCAGCCAAGAGTCCTTGCTATCAAATAGGGGTTTTAACACAAGATAGGATAATGCTGTGAGTGCAGGGATCTCCTAATATGTCCTAATATATAGACGCTCATCCCTTTAATCCGGCCTATGAATCGATTAAAGGGATATTCCAAATCAATTAGGATTTCATTATAGTTCTAAATGGTAATGAATTCTTTGTCAATTAATTAAGGTTTTCATAATTAATTGCACTAAATAAGGACTCCTAAATCTAACCAAATAAGGCTCCATAATTTTCTCAAATATTAACTCGGATTGACCAAGTTACTTGTATGTCAAGAAATAGTGAGCACATGTTTTTTGACACTCACAACTTACAATTGGCATCTATCGACATCGACAGTGTGCAATATAACTTAGGATACACAAACAGTGTAGAAAGTGATTGTTTGCGTAGAAAGAGTAAAGCCCATAGCTATGTTTCATTCATAATATCATTATTTATGTTCTATTCATTTGTGTTATCATTAGGTATATTTATTGTTGGATGAGGATCCAGAATTTGAGCCTTATAATACACCAATTTTTTCAACAATTCAAGAATGTAAGAACGCATATATCAACTCTGTGGTGTTCTGAAACAGAAGCAGCACCAAAATGACAAATTGCTGATTCCCATATTCCAGTGCATGGGCCAGCAGGATGGGGAAAAGTTAGGATCCACGCAAGTTCAGTTTTGAGTTTCAAAATTCCCATGATATTGCAAAAGTGAGAAACTGTATTTTTTTTTTGGTAAACTAAGAAATTCATTCCAGGGCCAAGAGGCCAAAAGTAAACACCGAAAGCCTACACAGAGGCAAATACATAAAAACCACTAACACAGTGCAGAAGGGTACAACAAGGAGGACGTTGCAGCAAAGCAAAGGCGTCGCCCTCTACACTGCCAAAAGGAGAAACTAATGAGGACAAGGTAAGCCATCATTGTTCAAGACAAAAATCAACGAAGATGGGGGTCGATTGACCCAAACAACATTACACATCTCCAAATTACTAAACGACGCAAGGGAATCCGTCGCCATATTGGCCGATCTTGGAACCCAATACCAGCGACAATTCTGGAAAGTTTCACCCAAATCCCAAACATTTGCCAAGATAGGGAAAGCCTCTCAATTGCCATTCTGTTGAGACTTCGAAAGACAAGAAATAGTTTCCAGAGAATCAGATTAAAAAATGACCGAGCTAATACCTAGGGAGACCGCTAACTCGTAACCACGAAGCAGAGCTAAAGCCTCTGCCATTGCAACACAAGAAGCAGAAACGGGGTACCTCGCCGCAACAATGAAATCCCCCTTGCATCCCAAGCCACCACCGTAGCAAACCAGATTTAGTCAACCTAGATCAGCTTGCATCCACATTTACTTTAACAAAAGGGGAGACAGGGGGTCCACCTTGTAAGCTGACTGACCCGACCTAGTTCCACCGTCTTCGAGTCCTCAGGGACCAACCGAGCATTAAAGAACTTAGCAACTGAATTACAGATACCCAAAATTACCTTTGAGGGAATGATAGACACATGGTTAAAGACAAAATCACAATGGGACTTCCAAATATGCCAACAAGTGAAAGCCATATAAGTCTATACCCATTCTTTACTCGCCGAAGACCCCAAATTAGTAGTGAAGACAGAGAGTAGCCAAAAAACCCAGCTAGAAATGCTCCCATGATAGATGTTATACTTAAGAGCCCCACCAAACCAAATTGAATTGACCCAAGGGCAGAGAAGAAAAAGATGCTCAATAGTTTCCTCCTGACATAGACATATTGGGCATGTAGGGGTTGGGAAAGAACATCTCCTAAACAGCATGGCCAAAGTAGCTAAAGCATTATGGAGAGAACTCCAAAGAAAGTGTCTAACCTTAGCCGGCACATTGACCCTCCATATGCCCTTTCACAGCTTCTTCGGAACAGAACGAGTGAAGGGGGAACAGTGATCTCACAAAGCTAGGGATCACAATTGTACCCATAAATAACCTAACCTGACTGAATAGCTACCATTTCTGTTAGCCGCCCAAACAAATCGATTCTTCATTCGAGGGTTCCTAATTGGGGTATCCCTGATTGCCGCGCAATCCTCCGTCGACAGGAAGGGCAGGAGAAAATCAATGTCCCAAGTCTTGGTAATTGGGCAAATTAATGAACTTACATGTGTGCCTCTAGTTACTGAAACACCATCCGAATGAGTAGGATGTCCTATCGGTAAAGTGGGGAGCCATCTATCAACCCAAAGACGAACCTCATCCCCACCCATGATCTGCCAATGAGCCCCATTTTGAATCAATTCCCTTCCCACAAGAAGGCTTGGCTAGGCCCAAGAGGTGCGGCATTTTTTCGTAGCAACCAAAAAAGAGCAATTCGAAAAATAACGGGCCTTTATCACTCGAGCCCACAGCGAGTCTGGCTCAACAATCAAACGCTAACACTGCTTGGCAAGGAGAGCATCATTGAATTCCTGGAAGTTTCTGAAACCTATACCATACAAATGTTTTGGCAAACCCATAGTCTCCATATAGACCTAATAAGTTTTTCGTCTCCCACTAGTATCCTTCTACCAAAATTTAGCAATCAAAGCATCCAATTCCTTACAGAGGACAACAATAAACTTAAAGATGTTCATTGGGTATGCGGGAATGGCTTGAGCAACAGCCTTGATCATCACTTCTTTTCCCGCTTTTGTTAACATGTTTTGCTTCCATCCTTGTAACTTCCCCAAGATCCGGCCCTTCACATAAGCTAATCCTCGTTTCTTCGAGCAACCCCAAATAGTAGGCACCCCCAAGTATGTACCCGGGTTCTTCACAACAGTCATTCCCAAGATGTTTCCCAATTCATCGACCATATTCGAGGGAATGTTGGTCCCGAAAAAAACACTAGATTTCTGCATATTAATTTCCTGTCCTGAGGCTGTGCAGTAGTCCTTAAGGAGGTCAACCAAGCTATGACAATTTCTCCTATCCGCCTTTAGGAAGATTAACGTGTCATCCGCAAACAAGATGTGTGAGATGACCAGCCCAGACACACTCGACTTCACCCCCTCCAGGAGTCTCATTTCAACAGCCCCCTGTATCATTCTGGAAAGAACCTCTCCCACTAGGAGAAATAAGTATGGCGATAGGGGGTCACCCTGGTGAAGACCACGAATTGGAGCAAACTTTTCACCTGGTTGTCCATTTAGAATGACCACAAAGTTAATTGAGGACACACAACCCATTACAAGCTTCCTCCACAAAATCCTAAATCCCATCATTTCCATGACTGCATCCAGGAAGTCCCATTCCACCCTGTCATAAGCCTTTTGCATATCAAGCTTAATACCAACCTCGAACTTGCTCTTTGCTTTCCGGACTTTTAGAAAGTGAAACACCTCATGGGCTATTCCAATATTGTCTTGTATATGTCTACCCGTAACAAACGCATTCTGCATAGGGGATATAATTTCTGGCAAGATAGGCTTTAATCGATTCGCCAACAATTTGGATAAAATCTTGTAAGAATAGTTGCATAGATTTATGGGACGAAATTTCGACACCGTCTCAGGATTCTGCACCTTTGGAATCAAAACAATGTGGGTGGAGTTTAATTTGCTAGGACTGTCCTGCCCTTGAATCAAAGATCGGACAAGAGCGTTTACATCACCACAATGTTCTCCCATAACGTATGATAAAACACCTCTTGAAAACCATCAGGGCCCAGAACTTTCAGTCCACCCATATTAAAAGCCGCATCTTTTACCTCCTCTTCCAAGACTGGCGCCATAAGCACTGCATTCATCTCTTCCATCACCGTTGGGGTTAAGCAGTCAAGAGTTGTCCCCCAGTTCCGAGTTCCCCCAAACCTGAAAGTATTAATAAAATGCTCATCCACCAGCCTTCGAACCTGATTGGGGTTCTTTACCCAGTCACCATTAGTATTTCTTATTTTCAGCACCTTGTTCCTTCTGCGCCGTTGAATCGTGGTCTGATGGAAGAACTTTGTGTTAGCATCTCCATCCCTTAACCACTTTACCCGAGATCTTTGTTGCCAAAAACTCCCATCCTACGTCCAAAGACCGTCAATCAATCTAAACTTCTCCTTAATTTCCTCCTTATGAGCTCCCCAATTTTTTGTAACTCCTCTAGTTGATCCAACAGAAACTCAATCTGACGGCCCCTTATCTTAAATATTACGACTCCACCGAATTAGATGAGAACGGCAGCCGTTAATCTTTTTTAGCCATCTCACAGGGGCACACCCATCTTCCAGACAATCCCAACACTTCCTCACCACCTCTTTGTATTCCTCTTCCTTAGCCCATAACGCCTTAAACCGAAACAGTTTTCTGCCCCTCCTAACTTCCGATTCGGTTTGGATAATAATCGGGCAATGATTCGATCCCAAAATCGTCCTGTGAGTAACCGTCGTGTTAGGCCATAAATCTTGCCATTGTCTATTGCATAATCCCATGTCCAAACGTTCTTCCACCAAAGATCCATTTCTCGTGCCTCGCCAAGTAAAAGTTGGACCATTAAAGTCCAAATCCATCAACTCAGAGGAGTTCAAAAAGCTTTCAAGGTACCGGGGCCGATTGTATAACACCTGAGATCCACCTGACTTCTCCGAATCCTACATGAATTCATTGAAATCCCCTCTGCATAACCAAGGCATACTTGAAGGTGTGAAGTAAGTGTTCATCCAATTCTAGAATTTGACCTTTTCACATCTATAAGAAGTTCCATACACTCCCGTAAATCGAACCCATATTTGATCTCATTCATCCTTCATTCTGGCATCAAATATATGTTTTGATGAAAAAAGAATTTCAACCTCCAACGAGACGTCCCACCACAAACTTAAACCACTCACTCTCCTAATTGAAGTCACATTGAACCCATTCGAAAAACCCATACGTTTCCTAACTCTATCAATTCTATGATCTTTCATTTTTGTCTCCGCTAGAAAGATCATAGAGGGTCTACGATTCCTTATTAGCTCATGAAGGGCCCAAACTACCGTGTCTGACCCAAGACCCCGGCAGTTCCAAAAAAAGGTGTATCATGGCAAGCGTGTGGCTGTTGTAGGCTAGCCGCCACCACCCCGAGCCACATTGCCCGTACTTCTCGATAGATTATTTTTCTTTTCTATTTTCGAGACCCCTACCACATATTCCCATAGATTTTGATACTCAATCGGGACATCTTGTAACTCATCATCTGCATCTATAGCACGTTCCATCATTAAACTTCACTCCTTGCTGCTCGTGCCTCTCATGTTGTCTGTCATCTTTCCTTTTCGTGCCTCCCCATCCCCAGACTTTTCATTTTCTTAAGGGGGGACTGCACCAATTCGAGACTCTGAAGATCTCCTCCTCTTTTCGTCTGACTTGCCTCAGCCTGATTGGTATAGATGGTCTCTCTCTCCATACCTTGAGATTCCACCGCTTTATTCCCCCATTCAAAAGCACCCTGCAAGTGGTTCATCCCCTCATTGATTTCTTCAATTCTAACTGACTGATTATTCCCTATCTGCCTAGGAATGGCAAAGTTCCTAATCTGCTTGGATGAAGGAAAAATATATATATATATATATATATATATATATATATATATATGAAGAAGCTATAGCTATCTAGCTAAGGTGTAAAGCCTAGCTAGAATCAAGGAATAAAACATAAATTCCATAAAATAAAATAAAAGGGTACTACATATCTAACGATAAATCCACAAGATTCATTGTAGCAAGTTGGATCTAAGTGCCCTTTGGTGCGTGTTTGTTGGGTTTTCCCCCAACATAAAGGGTATAAGTGCTATCACCCTGAAACTCGACATATGTATGTGACCATGAATGTTACTTTTTCTAAATCAGAGTATTTTTATTCTTCGATCCCATCACCTTCAGATCACCATGGGGAGAATGGTGATCAGAGTAATCTTGGGTGGTTAGAAGTACCAAATGATGTGATATGTAGTTTAGAGGGAGCATATGTTAACGATAATGATGAAAATAAGACACCAGTTTCTCGGCAAGAAACTGCTGAGAGTGATACGGGGACTTCAGCTGCTGCATGTCGGGACATGTGCGGGCCATCAACAAGGTCCTGTCAAGGAAGCTACAACAGTCCAGCATCTAGTTGCTACTGAACCAAGTACATCAGGGGAAGAAGTACTATCTGCCGAACCCATATCACCCTCTCTCTCTCTAGCTTGATAGTGCCATTCAATGTGTCTTCTCTGAATATCCCTGAGGTAAGTACTACAGATGCTCATGTAACTAATCCAAATAATGTTGTAAGTACATATAAGTTGCCACCAAGGCAAAATCGTGGTGTTCCTCCTGACAGGTTTTCTCCCGAAGGAAAAGTAAAGTATACAATAGAAAATTATGTGTCATGTAAGAACCTTGCGCCTGAACGCCAAGCATGGGTGAATAATGTGGAAGTAATCCAAGTACCAACTCGAGTTAAGGAGGCCTTGAAAGATCCTAAATAGGCTGCTGCAATGGACGAAGAAATGATGACACTACATAAGAATGATCCATAAGAAGTGATGGAACTACTGAAAGGAAAAAAAAAGGGTGTAAATGGGTCTTTACAATTAAATATAAGGTTGACGGATCAATAGACATGTATAAAGCAAGGTTAGTAGCAAAAGGTTATACTCAAATGTATGGTGTTGATTACTAGGAAATTTTTTCCCCAGTAGCCAAGATGAATATCGTACATGTTCTTATTTCATTAGCTGCAAATTTGAATTGGCCACTGAAACAGTTTGATGTAAAAAATGTTTTCCTTTATGGGCATTTGGAAGAAGAAGTATATATGAATTTTCCTCCAGGATATAATGCCGGAGAGAAAACCGGAGTGTGTAGGTTGCGAAAGTTGCTTTATGAGCTTAAGCAATCGCCTCGTGCATGGTTTGGTAGATTTACTCAAGTCATGAGAATGAATGGATATTACCATAGTCACTCCGACCACACATTGTTTGTAAAACAAAGAAGTGGCAAAGTGATAGCTTCAATGATCTATGTGGATGACATGATAATAACATGTGATGATTCAGAAGGGATGGTAAAACTGGAAGAGAGTCTTGCTGCTGAATTTAAGATGAAAAATTTGGGAGATTTAAAATATTTCCTTGGAGTAAAAGTGGCTCGTTCGTCTAAAGGTATTTTCTTGTCTTAACGTAAATATGTTCTGGATTTATTGAAGGAGACAAGTATGCTTGGATGTAAACAAGTGGACATTCCTATTGTTGAGAAACATCATTTAGGGATTTATCCAGATCAGAGACCAGTTGACAAAGGCAGATATCAGAGACTGGTAGGGATTTATATATCTCACACTCGTCCGGATATTGTCTATGCAATGAGTGTGGTGAATCAATTTATGCACTCACCAAGTGTGGATCACATGATTGCAGTTATGTGAATTTTGGCGTATTTGAAGTCTGCTCCAGGAAAGAGAATTTTGTATGAACATGCCATATGAGGATTAAGGGATTTACTGATGCCGATTGGGCAGGGGATGTGACCGATAGGCGTTCTACGTCCGGGTATTTTACATTTGTTAAAGGTAATTTGGTTACTTGACGAAGTAAGAAACAAAAGGTGGTGTCACGGTCTTCCACGAAAGCCGAATTCAAAGGCATGACACATGGAGTGTGTGAGATCTTTTGGCTACGAAAGTTGCTTTGGGGTATCGGCTTTAAGCAAAAATAGGCGATGAATTTGTATTGTGACAATAAGTCGGCGAGAGAAATAGCAGAGAATCCAGTACAACATGATCAGACTAAGCATGTTGAGGTTGATTGACATTTTATTAAAGAGAAGCTTGAGAAGAATGTGGTGTCAATACCGTTTGTTAGCTCGGAAGATCAACTTGCAGATATTCTAACTCATGACGTGTGTAGTAGGAGCTTCAATGACTCACTTATCAAGTTGGACATGTGTGATATCTATGCACCAACTTGAGAGGGAGTATTGGATTGAGTCAATATTTAAGGAAAAGGAATGTAAATATTGTGTAAATATTAGAGTCATGTTTTAGGAAGGATATATTTGGGTCATTTATTGTTTCCTTATGTAACAAGGATTGTGTGTACTTATATTGAGAATTATGGAATACATGAAAATTAAGCCGTAAAATTCTACATGGTATCAGATCCAGGGAGCGGACATATAATGTAGTGTCACGTAATGGGTGGGTCTCATTGGCCTCGTGCGATGATGGTGGGTTCCTTGGCCCCGCGTGTAGGGTGTGTTTCCTTGGCTCCACGTGGTTGCCGATGTGTGGATCTCCCACGTGAGGGTGTGTCTTGAATCCCATATCGATCGTAGAAAAAAGAGAAGTAATAGTTTAAATACCCTAACTAATACCGAGACCTTTTGTGATAAAACTCCACTCCTGACGAATTGTGTAAGTGGTAATTACGAAATTGGGGACAATATCGGTGTTGTTGAAAGTGGGCATTCGGCCCGTCTTTCTGATAATTCTACACTTATTAGGTACACGGGAAAATGCCTTGACAAAATAACTCAAAAAGAATGATGCATAGTCGGTAGCCAAAGTGATGTGTGAATTTTCATATTGTCTAGTGTATGCATTGCTCCCACTATCTATTGCACGGTTGTTATGAGACAAACTTAACTTGAAAAATTAACCCAACCTTTTTTCTCTCACGCAGAAAGCCCCCCAAAATCCCAGCCTTTGCTGCCAACTCCTTCATCTGGTTGGGGTTGGCAGGCATCCCCTTCTGCTACACTTTTTCTTTCTCCTTTTTAGCTCGCTACCCATACCCTCAAGTCTTCCTCATTCCCCATCCGCCCCCTTCTCTCTTGCTGCATCCCAGCCCGTTACCCACACCTTCAAGTCCTCCCCCTTCCCCTTTCAAGGCTTTATTTCCATTTCCTTTTTCTCCTCTTCCTTTGTTTTTATTCTTTTCCTACGATGCTTTATTTCTAATTTCCTTTTGGCTTTCTTTGAGCTTTGTCTCAATTCCCCAAGCTTGTCTCAGATCGAAACCTTCAGACACTTCTCTTGCTCCAATGCTTCTTTCCATCGCTT